>NC_045965.1:10601243-10907243 GCF_010909765.2 Amblyraja radiata
TCACTGTACCTCGGTACACGTGACAATAAACTAAACAGAAACTGAGTTTTTGAGCATTCCATTGAATCCTTTTCAGTGCACCTATTCACCTCTTCCATAGCCAGAGTTCAGAAGAGACAATCTGATTTGGGAAGTCTGGTATCGAGCACGCACACTGCATTGACTGGCCAAAAGAGGTGACCAAATATAACCAGACGTCAGTGCTGGGGATGGTGGTCTTCTGTTTATATTCATGAAAGGGATTCAGAAGAAAAAGTAGTGGACACTGCCTAGTCCATCACGGTTACTGACCTCCCTACCATCAAAGGGATCTATAGCAGGCGATGCCTCAAAACGTCAGTCAGCATCACCAAGGACCCACACCACCCTGGCCACACTCTCACTTCACTCCTGCCATCAGAAGAAGGTGCAGGAGTCTGAAAGTTGTGACCTCCAGTTTCAGGAACAGCTTCTTCCCAACAGCTATCAGGCTCATGAACAGTAAAAACACTAACTAAACTACATACTTTCTTGGTTGTGTTGGGAACTTTGGGCTTTTGTTTTGCACTAATATTGTTTTAAAAAATGTATTGAACTTTCTTGTGTTCGTTGTGTTACCTATGAACTCTGTGTTTACAGGCCTGTTATGCTGCAGCAAGTAAGAATGTCATTTTCAGCACATTAGGCAATTAAACACTCTTGACTCTCTTAAGCTAATGAACAGCCAAGGATAGACGGGAATTGCATATAAACATGCAGATGGTAGCAATGTGGGGGGGGGGGGGGGGGGGAATCAGGAAATCAGAAGTGTATGCAACAAATGTAATGCGACCATCACAAGGCACTTTAATCTACATGCATATGCGGCAAACCAAATTATCAGTAACAGTATGAATTCATGAGGCGTCAAATAAATGATTTGTGAGATCAGTGGATCAGTGTATTGAGGAACCAGCAAGGGAACAGGGTATTTTGGATACAGAGTTGTGTAATGAGAAGTGCTATTTAAGGAGCCTTCAAGAAAGACTAATATGATTAAAAAAATTATATATATATCGACATTGATTTAGTTCAACCTGAAACCAGGGTCTTAAATACAAGCAGACAGACACATAAATAGGCATGGCTTAGAAGGATACATTCTGAACACAAGCAAATGAGATTGGTGACAAAGTGCAAAAGAATTGGCATAGCCGTGATAGAGCAAATGACCTGTTTCTGTCTAAATTACAAAGGCACGAGCTGGCTATGGGAGACGGGGAAAGCATCTTAATGGGAGTGACAACAACCAAACTATGCCTAACTTTTAAAGTAACCACACAATGTTTCCAGGTAATATAAAACTGCAAGGCAAAAACCTGCAGGTGATTTAAAAAAAAGTTGAAGATCAAGGGAAAAAGATTTATAATGTTGCCAAACAAAAAGTTACACGTCTGAGAATTGTGAACATTTTGAATTCAGCAACTCACGACCAAAAAAGCAGCAATACAGGAGAAGGCCTGCAGCTGAATATATAAGCTTCCATGGATAGGGAAATAATTAAAGATTAGGAAAAGTTAAAAATGGGTCACAGGTAACAAAAGAAATATCAGGGAATGCAGGAGAAATTAATTGGGCCTATCTTCAAGGAAAACACACAAAACATGCAAGATATGATGGAGAACAATGGGTCTAGAGATAGATGTAAAATGATGGCGTAACTCAGTGGGTCAGGCAGCATCTCTGGAGGAAATGGACAGGTGACGTTTCGGGTCGGGACCCTTCTTCACACACAACCCGAAACGTCACCCCTCCATGTTCTCCAAAGATGCTGCCTGACCCACTTAGTTACTCCCTCCACTTTGTGTCCATCTTTCGTATAAACCAACATCTGCAGTTCTTTGTTTCTACGCAATAGGTCCACAGTTTAGCTCAAAGAAATTAGCATTAGGAAAATACTAGTAATGGCAAAATTAATGGGATTGAACAGTGATAAATTTCCAATATCCAACTACATTCAAAAGCAGTTGTAATCGAGGTAGCAGTTACTCTTATTGAAATCCTCCTAAATTCCATGGGTTCCAGAATAGTTTCCACAGACTGTAAAAAGAGAGAAAACAAAGAAATGAACTTGGAAAAGACACAAAGTGCTGGGGTCATGCAACATCCATGTAGGGCATGGATAGGTGACTTTTCAGGTCAAGATCCTTCTTAAGTCTGAGATGTTGCCTGACCCATTAATTTACTCCAGCACCCTGTGTCTTTTTTTTAGTAAACTTGCTTCCACTAAATGAACCTGGAATTTATTATTAAGGAAGTAACAAGGGCTTTGGAAAGTAACAGGACTGGGCAAAAATGAACGGTGATTAATGAAAAGCAAATCTAGTATGGACAAATGTTTTGGAAGTTTTATGGGTTAACTAGTTGACGTGATGTTTTTGGACTTTCGTAAGACTTTTGGTTAACTGCCACACAGATGCAATTTAAAAACAAATTAGAACAGATGGTATTGGGAGTAACATACAGGTACGGATTGAGGAATGGTTGACCGAGTTGAAAACAGTCATGATGTTGTTAAGGCTACGTTTGGAGTAGTGTGTGCAGTTCTGGTTGCCTTGCTATAGGGACAGTCATTAAATTGGAAAGGATGCAGATAAGATTCACGAGGATGTTACCGAGACCAAAGCGTTTCAGTTACGAGGCTGGATAAGCTAGAACTTTTTTTCCCTGAAGCTGAAGAGACAGAGGAGTGACCTTACAGAAATATATAAAATTAGAAGAGGCATGGATAATGTGAATAGCCATTGTCTTTTCTTCAGGGTAGGGGAATCTAAAATTAGAGGTGAGAGAGGGAAGATTTTAAAAAGGCAACTTTTTTAACGTAGAACGAGCAGCCTGTGGTACAAACGGATACAATGAAGACAGTTAAAAGGTGCTTAGGTAGCTGCACTGTAATGGTTTGAAAAGGGAAATGGGCAAGTGGGACTAGGTCAATTAGGTGACTTGGTCGGCATGGACGAGTCGGGCCAAGGGGCCCGTGTCTGTGCTCTAAGACACTATGAGCAATAAATGGGACATGTCGATACAAAGAACTACGGATGCTGGTTTATACCAAAGATAGACACAAAGTGTTGAGGTAAATCAGCGGCTCAGGCAGCATCTCTGGAGAAAAAGGACGGGTAACATTTTCGGGTCGGGACCCTTCTACAGACTGAAAGTAGGGGTCGGGGGGGGGGGGGGAGTGGTTTAAGAGCTGGAGGCGAGAAAAGACCAGGACCTATCAAGGCCATCCACAAATGACAGGCAGGGTATTGCTTGGTAGGTCCATTGTTGGTTAGGGCAGGTGTGATCTCAAGAGAAACAATGTGGAGAACTGTGGAACTGGTAAAATGACTCAGTGGGAGGAAGGGGGCAAGGAGGGAGGGGGGAGGGGCAATGAGATGAAGTTACTTAAAATTAGAGAATTCAATGTTCATACCACTAAAATGGGCCATGTTAGGTTCAAAGACCAGTTGGATACTGCAGGGCTCAGTACACTACGTCCAGCTGTAATAGCAAGGATTTGGAGAATACATCCAAGTTTGCTGACGGTACAAACCCAAGTGGTAGTGTGGACTGGGAAAAGGATGCAGGGAGGCATCAGAGGGATACAAGCAGTTTAGATGAATAAGCAAGGACATGGCAAATGGCATATGATACAGATAAAAACGAGGTCACCTACATTAGCAGGAAAAGAAGAAAGCGAGAGCAGCTGTTAAATAGTAAGAGGCTGAAAGGTGCTGGTGTTCAGAGAAATACAAGCATCCTTGCACATAAATCACTGAAAGAAAAAGTGCAAGATCAGCAAGCAATTAGGAAAGCAAATAGTATCTTGGTCTTAGAGGATTTGAGTAAAGACATTTTGGGCCAGTTTAATGGAGTCCTGGCGAGACAGCATCTGTAATACTGTGTATAATCCTGGCCATTTTGACAAGGAATTGATATATGTCCATCAGGGAGAGTCCGGGAAAGGCTCACCAGATGAAGTCTTGACATGTGACGTTTGATGCAAGAGGAGAGAATGATTAAACTGAGCCGATAGTTTTGAGTTAAGAAGCATGTGGTGTGATATCACCAACACATCCAAAATCACTACACCAAGATGACAATGAATCTTTGGAACTTTTGATTCAAGAGATATTTAGGTGCAGATATTTTGAGTTTACTCTAAACAGACATTAATAGGGAGAGATAGACGAAAATGCTGGTGTAACTCAGCTGGTCATACAGTATCATCGGAGAAAAAGGATAGGTGAAAGTTTGGGTTAGGACCCTTCTTCAGACTGGAGAGGAACTCCAGAATTCTGGACTGCAGTCTGAAGAAAGGTCACGACCCGAAGCATCGCCTATCCATTTCATCCAGAGATGCTGCCTGACCGCCGAGTTCCTCCAACACTTTGTGTCCATCTTTGGTATAAACCAGCAAGTGCAGTTCTTTGTTTCTACTTAATAGGGATAGAATAGAATCCCTTAAAGATTTGCCACAAGAGATGGGGAAATATTAAATGCATATTTCACATCCTATTTTACTGAGGATTATTTGAATCGAGGCATACGAGTTGTGATGTCCAAGTTCCTATACAATTACAAAAGAGGAGATATTGGCAGGTTTAAAGCTTTAAGATGAATAAATCCTGGGTCTGATGAAGTGCATCACCAGACTTCCGCATTCCCATGCCTTTGCAAAAATATTGGTGTCATCTTTAGTTGTAGGTGAAGTTCTAGATGACTGGAGGGTAGGTAATGCTGCATCATTATTTAAAGGACATGAGCGGGACAAGGTGGATTTATTTGTACACAGAGGATAGTGATTGCCTAGAACGCACTGCTAAGGTGGATACAGATGTGATGGTGGCGTCTAAGAGACTTTTGGATGGGCGCATGGATGTGCACGGAATGGAGGGATATGGACTATGTGCAGGCAGATAAGGGTTGGACTTGGCATCTTGTACGGTACAGGTATTGTGGGCAGAAAGGCGTGTTCCTGTGCTGTCCTATTTTACTTCGGAGTCACGTGAGTGACTACGTGAAGAACCCGCTTACGACGCATGCGTGTCATTACGCTACACGCATTCGAACTCGTCATTGCTGGAGGAAGGACGTTCCTCCCAAACGGCAGGGGTTGAACCTGCAACAGTAAGGTGAGGGAACGTCGTTTCTTTTACTTACCTTTTTTCTTTCTACAGAAGGCTGATGAGATCTGGCTGGGGAGAGTCTGCAGAACTGCAGGCAGCCAGCAACGGCCGGGGCACTGCTATCTCCCTTAAAACGGGAGCCGGAGCCGACTTCAGCTCCAGGAGCACGCCGACAGCGGTGGAGCATGTCTGGAGCAGTCATTTCCGACGACTCGGACTACAGCCCCACGGACCTATACATGGGTCCAAGGCGCTGGAAGGAGCGAGAAAGCTGGCGGGGGAGAACCTGCAAAATTGCGGGCAGCCGGCAGCAGCAGCAGCAAACGGCACGCTGATCTCCCGTAATGGGAACAGCTGTGCCCGATTTCGCTCCCGACTTCGCTCCCGCGCCGGCCCCGGCCGGTCGGGAGAGGAGCAGCCGCGAGCGACCAGTGCCCGTGTGCATGGGGGTCGGTTTGAGCGGCTGGAGGAGATGGCAAGCAGCCGCGAGCGACCAGTGCCCGTGAGCACCGGGGTCGGTTGGAGCTGCTGCAGCATGACAAGCAGCCGTGAGCGGCCGGTGCCCGTGAGCACCGAGGTCGGTTGTAGCGGCTGCAGCATGCAGGATAAAGAGCAGCCGGGAGCGGCCAGTGCCCGAGAGCATTGGAGCCGGTTGGACCGGCTGCAGGAGCAGTACCCCTTGTGGGGCTGCAGAGTGGAAATACTCCAAAGTGGCAAAGCCACAGTGGGCAACTAATAAGCCCCACAGCAGTACTCCTTGTGGGGCGGCACAGAGTTTCTCACTCATCAGAGGGGAACACCGAGATTCAATCCTGGGCTGGCTGCAGGAGCTGGAACAGGAGCAGCTTCAGGAGCAGCCGTGACGGCCATTGCCCGTGAGCATTGGAGCCGGATGGAGTGGCTGCAGGAACTGCAGCAAGAGCAGCCTCAGGAGTAACGGCTTCAGGAGCAGCCGCGATGGCCAGTGATCATGTGCATTGGAGCCGGTTGGGTGCCCGAGAGCATCGGGACCAGCTGGAGCGGCTGTTGGAGCATGTAAGTGGCAGCTCCATGAGATGGAGACTAGTCACAGAGGGGCAGCTAGTAAGTCCTACAGCAGTACCTCTTGTAGGGCTGCACAGTGTTCTCCCTCATCAGAGGGGAGTATAGGGGGTCAAGTTTGGGCTCCACTTGAACAGAGGAGCAGAACATACCTCTAGTACACTTAGGGTGCGGAAACCCTATGGGAAAACACTTACCATCAGGGAACTGCAAAACCTGAATGTTCCCAGTATCAACCTAAACATGATAGGGCAGGGAATTGAAACGAAAGAATGTTCTAAGTCCTAACAGATGAAAACCTGGAACCTCCCAACCTCCAATATTAAAATTTGGAGGCATCTTATCTTAACAGGGAAAGATCTTCACATCGAGGGAACTCTGGGACACATTAAGGAACGTCTTAAAAACTACTTCCTGAGAAATGTGCTACCCTCATCAGACACCGGCACCTCAACGACCACGGAGGATGCCGAAATAGTAACTAACCTACTAATAGGAACCAGGGAGGTTGCTAGTGGATAACAGATCTATCTGTATGCATAGAATTATTCTACCGACACTTAAAATTCAGAAGTACAGGGGTATACCTTAGAATTCTTCATTCCATTACCCTCCAGTTCAGCATGTACCGAACTGAATGTTCATGCTTACAGGGAAAGAAACAACTAAAGCGCATACTGAACTACAGTGCCCATATATTATAGGACTTATGGAGGACATCCACACGAATCACAGGGATTCGTGTCCTAAATATCCTTCTCATAATTTAGAGGTGGTTACCACCATCTTAGATTGACTAATTTGAATACTTCGTACTTTATATTCATTACAAATGGGAACCTTTGGTGCAACTAAGGGA
The DNA here is from genome assembly GCF_010909765.2 of Amblyraja radiata. Classification (NCBI taxonomy): domain Eukaryota; kingdom Metazoa; phylum Chordata; class Chondrichthyes; order Rajiformes; family Rajidae; genus Amblyraja; species Amblyraja radiata. The sequence goes on from NC_045965.1 coordinate 10,608,276, forward strand.
TTGATCCTAGGGTACTACATGGCAAGCATGGTATTAAAATACGCTTGCTATATAGGACTCATTGAAGGTGCCCACAGATGTATTTAACACAACAGATCATCTGCGATCCACCGTTAACACACTTCACATGGCAGTAACTTTGCCGTAAGAAAGGGTGCAGCCTTTATGGAGGCTTCCAGGGAACTAAACCAGCCATCAGACTGGTAGTAGAATAATTGGCATTAGGGGCTGTGTGACAGCCACATGATATCGGACCTTTACATAATCATAGTACAGAGCGCTACACGCGTCACTCAATAAATTATGTGGGGGTCATTCTGACCGACTTATGAAACAACCAAACACAGTTATCCGTCTATGGAACCACATACTGATGGGCCTTGGATTGGGATGCTACTAATTCCATCTCCAGCTGTGGGGGAGATGGAATGCTCAAGAGGCATCACTACTAACGTTGGGCATATATACCTGGGGAAGTGAGAGCTAGTCATGGCTTTAAGTCAAATTGTTTTGGGTTATATCACCAGTATGTTAATCTACAAATTGACAACACCACCGGGGTAGCATATGTCAACCATATGGGTAGAAACATATCGACACCATGTGACTATCTGGCCAACAATATTTGTGAATTGAATTGAATCTTTCTTGTCAATCAGACCTTTCGGGCTGAACGAGATGTTGTTGCCTGCAGCCATACATGTAATACTAGCAGCACACAATGGACACGGGCTGGCATCCGCCACGGTGAGTTCACCGGGTACCTCCACACTGTGATGCAGGCAATAGTCTTAGAGTCACTGTCTCTATTAATCTGGATTAATAGCGTATCCAGATAGAGATTGGATATCAGCTTCCAACTACCAGGAAAACTGAATTTAGTGGCAGACAACAGGTCACGCTAAGTCTAAAAACTCTGTATGGATGTTGGATAAAATATGTATTGCTGGAACAGCTGGTATGGAACACCAGATAACGACCTATTCACATCCATGCTCTTACCAGTTATCAAATTATGTTCTTGGGAGCCAGAACCTGGGGCAGTGGTTCAGATGTATCTTCGCTGATTGGGGGATCATTTATGCATCCCTCCCTTTTGCCTCATCAGTCGGTTATTTAGGAAGAAACTATAGACTTCACGTCTCGAATTTGGATAATACCTGATTGCCCTACGCAACCAGAGGTACTGGTGATATCAACATGGGTCAGAACCATACATCACCATGCATCATAGACCTAACTTACTGGGTCTTCCCGCAACAAGGGGAGTTACCCGTCACTATTATATATTAACCTATTTATTTAGAGTTGGAAGCACCTCTTCTACACCTGGGACTGACGGACCGAATGCGGAATTATTTCAGCGGGTCACAGACAGTCCACCTAAACATCAGTACTTGGTATCATCTAGTAATGGGAAGTACTGTCACAACAATAATCATCACCCACAGATCTATGAACATCCCGTCTGTTCTGGAATTCCTGGCAAGCCTCCATTACGATGAGAGGCTCAGTCATAGTGCCATCAACTGCGCCAGAGGTGCTCTGTCAATATACCTGTTGAAGGTGTTCAAAAGGGAACTGCAGATGCTGGAATGAAGGTACAGAGCGGCATTCTGTTGGGACAAACCCTGGTAAACAAACTCATGAGGGGCATTTTAAAATTAGTCCCCAAGAACCAGGTACTCCCAAATATGGGATGTGAGCATTGTACTGACCATGTTAAGAAACTGGTCTCCAGCTACAGCTCTGTTCCTACGGGAACTGACTATGAAAACAGTCATGCTGATGGTCCTGGTCACACCACAAGGGTCCAGTCACCACAGAAAACAAGGTTGGACAACATGATTAATTCATCTGGAATTTATGGTTTACATCAGTGTAATAGTCATACAGAACAGACAGGGGTCAGCAGGCCTAAAAAACAGAATTCAGGGTCTACCCTACAGATGGTCGTCTCTGTATTATAACACACTTACTATCATACTTGAAGTATACTAAGATCATCAGAGGGGAGGAATGTCACTTTAATCAGCTACTAACAGCCATTGAAAACAGTGACAGTCCAGACCATCTCTGGATGGCTAAAACAAGTCCTAAATAGGCTGGAGTGGGAACTAGCATTTCAAATCTCACTCCACCAGGGCTGCAGCTACATTAGCAGCTATGAAGTTGGACGTACCAATGGACCAAATCCTCAAGACAGCAGGATGGCCAACGGAGGAATTTTCCAACGACTTTATAACAAACCAGTCATTGAACCTGAAACATTTACAGAAACAAATTTAAGTTCTGTAATATAATAGACCCATAAATAGGGGCAATAATTGGTGTTCATAATTTTACTGTTGGATTTCAATATCGTATTGATGTCTAATGTTGTTAACTCTACTCTCCCCAAAAATCAAGGCAGATGTGATGCATGGAATCGTTCCACGGCATGAAATCACAGAGCTTTAAAATCTTCACGTAGTCACTCACGTGACTCCGAAGTAAAATAGTAAGATTAAACGAGAACTTACCAGTTTGAAGTTTGATCCTTATTTTATGAGGAGGAACGTTGAGGGACTACGTGCCCTCCGCTCCCACCCTTGATCATAGTCTGAACTGGTATCTGTTGTCTAATCTTACTATGTTTAGTCATTATAGTTATCTGTGATTCCACACCGCTGCTTTGAAGAATGACACGCATGCGTCGTAAGCGGGATCTTCACGTAGTCCCTCAACGTTCCTCCTCATAAAATAATGATCAAACTTCAAACTGGTAAGTTCTCGTTTAATCTTACTATTCTAGGGGAGCAGCAATGGCAAGCCAAGGAACTACAGGCCAGTAAGTTCAAGTTCAAGTGAGTTTATTGTCATGTGTCCCTGTTTAGGACAATGAAATTCTTGCTTTGCTTCAGCACACAGAACATAGTAGGCATTTACTACAAAACAGATAAGTGTGTCCATATACCATGATATAAATATATACACACATGAATAAATAAACTGATAAAGTGCAAATGACAGAAAATGGGTTATTAATAATCAGAGTTTTGTCCTAGCCAGGTTTAATAGCCTGATGGCTGTGGGGAAGTAGCTATTCCTGTCCGACATCAGTGGAGGGGGATTCTAATGGACAAGATCTACAAGCATTAGACAGCGGAGAAGATAGAGGAAGATGAAAGCTTGGACATTCAAACTTAAGTACAGCTTCTTCCCCAATTGCTATCAGATTCCCAAAGCAGTGATCTTTCACCATTCTGTTGTTTTGCACTCGTCACTGTAATTTAAAGATGTACACAAACAGCTGGTGTAACTCAGCAAGACAGGCAGCATCTCTGGAGAGAAGGAATGGGTGATGTTTCGGGTCAAGATCCTTCTTCACTCTGGTTCGGGATAAGGGAAACGAGAGATATAGACCGTGAAGTGGAGAGATAAAGAACAATGAATGAAAGATATGCAAAAAAGTATCGACGATAAAGGAAAAAGGCAATTGTAAGCTGTTTCTAGGGTGAAAATGAGACTTGGGTGTATGAGGGATAGAGAGAGAGGGAATGCCAGGGCTACCTGAAGTGAGAGAATTTAATATTCAAACCACTGGGCTGTAAACTGCCCATGCGAAATATGAGATGCTGTTCCTCCAATTTGTGTTCAGCCTCACTCTGACAATGGAGGAGACCAGGGAGAGAAAGGTCTGTGTAAGAATGGGAAGGAGAATTAAAGTGTCCAGCAATCGGGAGATCAGGTAGGTTCAGGCGGGCTGTGCGAAAGTGTTCAGCGAAACGATCGCCCAGTCTGCGTTTGGTATCGTTGATGTATAAGAGTCCACATCTTGAACAACGGATACAGTACATGAGGTTGGAGAGGTTCAATTCGGTTTAGTTTATTGTCACGTGTACAATGAAAAGCTGGTGTTACATACTATCCAGTCAGCAGAAAGACAATAAATGATTACAATCGAGTCATTACAGTGTATAGATACATGATGAGGGAATAACGTTTAGTGCAAGGTAATGCCAGAAAAGTCCAATCAAGGATAGCCCGAGGGTCACTGAAGAGGTAGATAGTAGTTCAGCACTGCTCCCTGGTTGTGTTCGAATGACTCATTTGCCTGATAATCTAGGGTATAATCTGCCTGATAATAATTAGTTGCCTAATTATTGTTGTATTTCTCAGTACTGTTTGCATAATGTTTATTCTGTGAGCTTCATGTGTAGAAGGAATTGCATTTCTCCCTGGAGTATTGAACAATAAACTAACCTGATCCTGAGCATCATTTCTGAATAGGTCTGAATCTATTCTCACCACTCTGCCTATACATTACATCCAAGCATTTGAAACAATTCAAAAAATTGCAATCAGTGTTCCTCACCAATCAATGCATTATAAGTTGCTCAAATTCTAAATTGTAATAGATACTTAGCTTTGTTGATAAACTGGGAATATTTTTCTGGAAATATGAGCCTTAACTATAGGGAGAGGTTGGGCAGGCAAGGACTGTATTCCCTGGAGCATGAGGCTGAAGGGTGATCATATAGAGGTGTATAAAATCACGAGGGGAATAAATAAGGTGAATTGAGTCTTTCGCCAGTTTAAGGAAATCAAAAAAATAAGTGGACATAGTTTAAGATGAGAAGGGAAAGATTTAATAGAAATCTGAAGGGCAACTTTTCACACAGAGGGTGGTGAGTATATGGAACAAGCTGCCAGAGGACCTAGTTGAGGCAGGTACTATCACAATATTTAAAATATACTTGGATATGAGTATATGGATAGGAAAGGTCTAAAGGGATATGGGCTAAATGCGGACAGGTTGGACTACAGGTAGACACAAAATGCTGGAGTAACTCAGCGGGTCAGGCAGCATCTCTGGAGAGAAGGAATGGGTGACGTTTCGGGTCGAGACCCTTCTTCAGGCTACAGGTCGGACTAGTATTGGTGGGGCACATTGGTGGGCATGGGCAAGTTGGGCTGGAAGGCCTGTTTCCGTGCTGCGTGTCTCTATGGCACTAGATATTTGAACCACATTGACAATATAAAAATCGCAGAGAACTTGAGAATAAAGGCTGGCCTAGATTTTGCAAAGTACATCTCACCTGTCATCAGCACCAGTCATCATGCCCCTGGACTTGTCACAGAGACACACAATTATCCTTATGTGTATCCAGAAGGAAAACCACATTTGACATGAATCTCCCAGACTGGCACAAGATAAACTGATCTTAAGGTGGGGCCAGAACAAGCCACATCCAGTAATCCGCTTATAAAATAAAAAATAAGATAACTCCAAACGTAAACAACTGAAAGCGTTAATAGTGCGTCTTTTTGTTTTTTTAGATGTTTTATTTTAAATGATATTCGAAAAATTATTGGCACAGTCACAACTGTGCTCCATCATGGCTACCATTTCCCACCAGTTTCAGAATGTTTCTGGCATAAACTAACTATTCATGATGAAATACCTGTAACTTAAACTTTAAAAAAAATCAACCTTTTAAAAATGATCTAAAAACACAAAAAACGCATTATTAATTTGACCGCAAAAATAAATAATTTAAAGTATCTTATGCTTTTTCACTTCTTCCCTCAGCTGTAAAATCTCACTTCGCACGAATGTGCTTGTGGATTGTGCATCATTTAGACCCGAGTGCAAAAATAGATTTACCAGCAGACACGTCAAAAACTCTGCGATTTTGGTGATCAGATATGCATGTGTCAAGCTTCATCACAAAACTTCAACATCTGAACCCTTGATTTTACTTCGGAGTCACGTGAGTGACTACGTGAAGAACCCGCTCAGTGCGCAGGCGCGGCATTACGCCAGCAGTGCAACAGCGGCAGCAGCGGGAGTTAGGCGCTCTCACTACAGAATGAAATGGACCGTCAGGTGAGTACCCTGAGGCCGGGTTTCTTTTACAGGGGAGCCTTTTTCTGCTTGTGTTTTACAGGCAGAGAAAAAGGCTCTGGAACAAAACTGTCCCCCGTTCGAAGAGGAACGTTTTCCGTCGGGGAGGGGGGCAGCAACAGGCGGTAGGAGCGTTTACCCGGTGTTCCGTAATTCCCTGACACCGTGCCGAGCCCAGCCCGCTAGCACCTGAGCAGCGGGCTGGATGCATAGCCACCCGAAGAGGCATCCGGCAGGTGTTCCCGATTTCGGACGGGACGTCTCTCCACCCGCACGGGGGGAGAGAGAGCCGCCTGAGCCGCTGGAGCGGCACTCGGAGCAGGTGCCTGCGAGACGCGCTGCTTGAGGGGCGCTCTCGCTTCTACAAGGCACAAAAGCTCTAGAAGAAGGCGGTAGAAACAATTACCGGGTGCTCCGCTATCCCCATCACCGCGCCGAGCCCAGTCCCGCTAGTGCCTGAACTGCGGGCTGGATGTCTAGCCATCCGAACAGGCATCCGGCCGGTGGCGTCCGATTCGTCGGACGGGGACATGTCTCCACCTAAATGGAGGAGAGACAGCCGCCTGAGCTGCATCCAACAGCTATTGGAGCAGCTCCAGCGAGATGCGCAGAAAGAGCGCTCTCGCGGAGGGAGGTCAGGCACCCCCTCCACAGTGTTCTGTACACTGCCCTCTGCTCCCTCATTACTGGAGGCTAGCATTGGTGACCAGGGCTGGGCTGGTCTGCAACAGGGGTTGGTGGACGGGATCGGGAGTATGCAGGTGCAGGAAGAGCTGCTGGGTGTGGTGGACCGCTATGTAGCAACCCCACGTGCTGGAAGACCGCTGGAACCGAAATTAGCGGCCAGCATTAATCAGCTTTCAAATAAGCCCTTGCAGGGGAAGGTGCTCTCTGAGGCGTTGGATCTCTACAAAACACCAGAGAACTGTGAGGCCCTCAGAGTGCTGACTGTAAACAGCCAAATCTGGGGGCACGTGGGGGCACACATGCGCAACTATGAAGTTAAGCTACAGCGGATCCTAAGGCTCCTGACGTCAGCCATCACAGCCTTTGCTCGTTCTGTGGAAGACACGGAGATGGATACCTGCCAGCAGGATGTACTGGCATTAATGTGCAACACGCAGTACGAAATTAACAACTTCCGGCGGGAAATCATAAGACCTGCCCTCAATCCCAAATTTGCTGGGTTGTGTAAAACCCCAGCCGCAGAGACGGACGCTCTGTTATTCGGGACGGACCTCAACAAAAAGTTGAGCGACATGGAAGAGGCATCAAAAACTTTCAACCTCATGAGGACAGGCCCCGGGACGAGCAAACCAAGACTTACAATACCCAAGCGGCAGCACCCCACGGCATCCACCAGTCGACGTCCTCAATATGGGACTGATGAAAGCTCAAGGACCGCATTTTATCCCCAAAGATCTTTTTAGATCAGGGCCCAGAGAGGACCCCATGGAACATGCGCCAACCCCCAACATCGCCAACACGTCACACAAGCAAAATCTTCAGGAACACAAGGAAACAGAAGAGACGACAATAACCCTGGAGGTAGGTGGGTCTGGTTCCTGCCAGCATATAGAGAGTAAGGGTGCTTTACTAAACAGGGGGGTGATTACACTTGTTCAAAACAGCATGGGATAATGTCACGAGTATAATGTCAACAGCATTAGTGGATATAAAATACAATTCATGTCAGAAAAATCGCGGTCAGTTCAACATTGGCCCCAAAGGGTATTTCTCCCTCCATCAAAGAGAAACGTGAGGGACAAGCTGAACTGGTGAGACTTATCACAAAGGGGGTCATCGAAAAGACCAAACATGAACCTTTGGAATTTGTATCGAATATATTCACTAAAACCAAAAAAGATGGTGGTTGTCGCATCATCATTGACTTAACATCACTAAACAAATTTGTTAAGTATATACATTTCAAAATGGAGACATTTGTTACTGCCAAACAACTGATTTCCAAAGGACACTTCATGGCAAGCATTGATCTTAAAGATGCTTACTATCTAGTACCCATATACAAGGATCATCGCAGGTACCTAAAATTTATCTGGATGGTACAAAGCATTGCCCTATGGGCTAACTTCAGCCCCAAGATTATTCACCAAAATATTGAACCCAGCCATGGCAATACTAAGAAAACAAAAACATATTGTCATGGCATATCTGGATGATATTCTGATAGTAGGGAAAACGATGGAATTGGCTGTGGCAGCAGTATCAGCTACAAAACAGCTCCTCGAAACTCTGGGGTTCGTCCTACATCTAGATAAATCTAAGTTGAAGCCATCCACTATCATGGACTACCTGGGCTTCACAATTAACTCAGTCCATATGACTGTTACCTTGCCAAAGGCAAAAATGGTTGAATTAGCACAATCATGCAACAATTTAATGGTCAACGAGCGACCAACTATTCGACAAGTAGCAAGAGTAATTGGGGAAATGGTAGCAGCATTTCCGGCTACACAATTCGGACCTTTGCACTATCAAACATTTACAGAGAGCAAAGGTACAGGCAATAAAACGACATACAGGTCACTATGATCGTGTCATGAAATTACCCACTGAAGCAATATCAGAGCTACAGTGGTGGGCAGAAAACGTTTGGCATAGTTTCAGCCCTATCTTCATCACTAACCCTACTTTAGTTATTCAAACAGATGCCAGTGCTCAAGGCTGGGGAGCGACTAACTCCATATCCAGCACAAGTGGTAGATGGACTAACCTAGAGTCATCATTACTACTTACACTGGGCATTAACTATCTAGAGATGTTGGGTGCCTTTTATGGTTTAAAAGCATATGTATCTAATATGCAGCACTTGCATGTTCGGTTACAAATTGATAAATACTACGGTGATGGCTTATATTAACCATATGGGTGGCATAAAATCATTATCATGCGACAAATTGGTCAACATGATTTGGCAATGGTGTGTCGAAAGACATATTTGGCTATCAGCTACTTACCTACCAGGTAAGCTAAACACCCATGCCATGAGAAAATTAAACGCCTGGGTTGCAAGTTTGAACAGACCTTACCTGGAACTGGGATTGTCCAAACAAACCATCACCACCATGTCGGCATCCCTTCGAACATCCACCAAGAGGCAGTACTTAACCAGCATCAAAAAAGGGAGAAGTACTGCCAGGAAACAGGGACAACATACGCAACAGCCACAGCCACCAACATACTGGAGTTCCTGGCCTATCTACACCATGATGTAGGGATCAGCTACAGTGCCATCAACACAGTAGCAAGAGTGCTCTTTCTGCTTATCTCAAACCAGTGCCAGGACAACAGGCGATGGGATCCCATCCACTGGTGGTAAAACTGATGAAGGGCATTTACAATATCAAGCCCTAAGCCCAGGTATACCCATATTTGGGATATCAGTGTGGTCCTGACATATTTCAGGGAATGGCCACCAGCCAGATCCCTCGGCCTCGAGCAAGCTACACTAAAGACGCTCATGTTGATGGCACTTGTATCCGCTCAGAGGGTCCAGTCACTACACCTATTACGACTGGACAACATGATCACAGCTCCAGACCAGATCTGTCGTTATCCAGCGACTGATCAAACAGAGCAGACCAGGAACACCTAACCAGTCGTGGAATTCCGGGCTTACCCACCAGAACCACGGTTATGTGCCATGACTCACCTACTATCCTACATAGACACAACCAAAATATTCGAGGGAGATGAAAAGCCTTGTGGGTCAGTCATAAAAACCTTATGGTCGGGTGACGAGCCAAACCATTGCGAGATGGCTCAAGCAGGTGCTAGAAACTGCTGGGATAAACACTAACATGTACAAATTTTATTCCACCAGGGCAGCATCCATGTCGACGGCTAAAGAATGGACATGCCTATAGACCACATCCTGGCTACAGCAGGATGGTGGGGGGGGGGAAAAGACCGTTCAGAAATGTTATAATAAGTCGTTGGCAAAACCTGGTTTATTTGCAGTAAAGATTTACGAACTGCAAATATTTAATTTAAGCCCATGGGAGCAATTTAATTCTTTGTTGTTATTGTTTAAAAAATACCATTGTGTTTTCCTACAAATAGACGCATTGGTTGATTACGATAACACTTCCTCCCTCAAGAACTTCGGCAGTGAGTGAAATGAAACTGTTACACGGTTTGAAATCACAGAGCTTTGAAGTCTTCACGTAGTCACTCACGTGACTCCGAAGTAAAATAGTAAGATTAAACGAGAACTTACCAGTTTGAAGTTTGATCTGTATTTTATGAGGAGTTACGATGAGGGATTACGTGCCCTCCGCTCCCACCCTCATTATATGGATCAAACTAATAAATTGATGTCTCCTTATCTTTACTATGTTTACTTCAAATAACTGTGTCTATCTGTGATTCCACACCGCTGCTTGGAAGTATGCCGCGCCTGCGCACTGAGCGGGTTCTTCATGTAATCCCTCATCGTAACTCCTCATAAAATACAGATCAAACTTCAAACTGGTAAGTTCTCGTTTAATCTTACTATTCTAGACTGTCCATATCTCGATCTTGCTCTTGAGATGGGATGCTATTCAAGTGGTTTATAAGACAAGACTTTACTTAAAGCAAAGTGCAGCCGGTGACAAGATGTCAAGTATAGACGCAGAGTGCTGGAGTAACTCAGCAGGTCTGGCAGTAACTCTGGGGAACATGGATAGGTGATGTTTCTCTCCCTATGTGACCATCAGTCTGGAGAAGGGTCCCGACCCTAAACGTCACCTCTCCGTGTTCTCCAGAGATGCTGCCTGGCCCGCTGTGTTACTCCAGCACTCTGTGCCCTTTTTTGTAAACTAATAAGTGCAGTTCCTTGTGTCTACATGCTCTATAAGGGGGGAATGGGGGGAGAGGGGGAGAAATTATGGGGTGTCATTGCCAATACATTTCGAAGACATGATGATCAATTACTTAGGATGACACTTACATAGAAACATAGAAAAATAGATGCAGGAGTAGGCCATTCAGCCCTTCGAGCTAGCACCACCATTCAATATGATCGTGCCAGATCATCTAAAATCAGTACCCTGTTCCTCCTTTCCCCCCCATATCCCTTGATTCCATTAGCCCTAAGAGCTAAATCTATTTGTAGTAGACGAGGTAGATATCACAAGTAACATTGGAGCAGATTCTGCAAACAAATATTGATCCACAGCTGGATTCCAAATGGAGTTGATTGACGAAACAGTTATTCCTAGTCTGGTCTTTGGGGAACTCTCCAGTATCTTGCACATTAGGTTTCTAGGCGTGAATATCACCAACAATTTATCAACCACACTAAAACCACATGATACAACCACATTGAAACTACAGCCAAGAAAGAACAGCAACATCACCACTTCATCAGAGGGCAAAGGAAATTCAGCATGTCTCAACTGACATTTGTAGATGCATCATTGGATTGATGCATCCACTCTAGATAAAGCAACCATTCCGCCCAAGACTGCACAAAGAGTTCTGAATGCTGCCAATCCATCACACTAACCAGCCTTCCCTCACAAGTACTCCATTTACACTTCACGCTGCCTCAAGAAAACAGTGGACATAATCAACAAAAAAATACAAAAGCTTGAAAGCGCGTACCACAAGATTCAAGAACAACTTCCTTGAAGTTATCAGACCCTTTACTGGGACCTCTTGTATGCCAAGGATGTATTCCTAATCTTCCAATCTACCCTTAAACTTTTTGTTTTAATCAGGACTTTCTCTGCACATATTCAACGATATTCTACGCTTGGTTTCTTTTCTCTTTTGCACTACCTGGTATATTCATGTATTGTACGATCTTCCTAGAAAGCACGCAAAACATTTGCACTATATCATGGTACATGTGACAATAATAATAATAATAATATACCAATCCCAACGTTAAGCATCTATCTATATCTATCTTCTATATCTATATATCTATATATATATTACTAAAATGTTGACCACTTCCTGTCTGCGTTGTAATTAAATTTGCGCAAAAACGATCCCCCATAGCGCTACGATTTTTTGCCATCTTACCATTCTCCTCTGCTGCAAGTCAAATAAGTTTTGTTCCGATCGGTGAAATTGTACAAAAGTTATGAAGGTTCCCCTCCCTCACACCGCCCCACCCCCATCAATGGTAGGAAGCCTTGTCTGTGAGATGGTCTCGGCTACATCCACAGCTCTCTGCAATTTCTTGCTGACTTGAACAGAGCTGTTGCCAAACTGATGCAACCACACAGTGTGCTTTCCATGGAGATCTGCAGGTGGACAGCGAGGCCTGTTCACTTGAATCAGGAACTGAATCTTGGCAAAACTAACAGAAGGAAAATAGGTACCAATATGGTGAGATTTCGGCAGGTGCTTAACTGTAATCTTAAATTTTTTCCTTGATTTAGTTACCATGATGAATTCACGCTGATTAAGTAGTAAACTAATGTCAGTGCCTCACCAACTTCTACAGATGCACCATAGAAAGTATTTTATTGGAATGCATCACAGCATGGTTTGGGAACAGCTCCATCCAAAACTGCAAGAAATTGCAGAGAATTGTGGAAGCACCCCAGACCATCACACAAACCAACCTCCCTTCCATTGACTCCATTTATACCTCACGCTGCCTCGGAAAGGCCACCAGCATAATCAAGGACAAGTCGCACCCTGGCCACTCCCTCCTCTCCCCTCTCCCATTGGGCAAAAGGGCATAGCAGAGTGAAAACACGCACCTCCTGAATCAGGGACAGTTTCTTCCCAGCTGTTATGAGGCAACTGAACCACCCTGCCAACAACCATAGAGCAGTCCTGAACTACAATCCACCTCATTGGAGACTCTCGGACTATCTTTGATCAGACTTTACTGGCTTTATCTTGCACTAAACGTTATTCACGTTATTCTCTTTATCGTGTATCTGTACACTGTGGATGGCTCGATTGGAACCATGTATATTTTTCTGCTGACTGGTTAGCACACAACAAATGCTCTTCACTATAACTCGGTACATGTGACAATAAACTAAACTCCATCTCAGTGCCATGAACACCTGAATCTGAGGTAGATTGGGAATTCATTGGAATTTGATGGAAATATTTAATTCAAGTCGTAAATGAACTGGAATGAAAAGCCAAAGTCAGTTTTGTGTTTGAAAACAGAAACCCATTTGGATTAGCAAATACTTCAGGGCAGGAAATCTGCTGTCCATACATTTTATTTCCACTGTGACCCACAGCGATGCAGTTGCCTCTTGGCTGACCTCTAAACTAACTCAGCAACTCACTCAGATCAGAGGCAATTAAGCAATAAATGACAGCCTGCCCAGTAATACTCACATCCCATGAAGGAATAAATTGATATTGCTCCAAATTAGAAAGAATCAACATTTGGCTTCAAAGTCTAATCTTTAAATATACCAACAACATGAGGAAATTGTTTCCTTTATGGCTTAGTTTATGGATACAATTATAAAAATATTCTGCCAATCTGAACACCATCATATTGAAATTGGCTACTTTAAAGTCTGCAAATCTCTGCTACAGATGAAGGAACATATTAAAATTAATTGAAGGTGTCAGGTGTTGCACTTTGTGAAAAGAGGACTGCCATTTAAGCATAATCAAAAATACCTTTAAAACATGCTGATCTAAGCAGTCCTTGAAAAGCCATACAATTCTGTTTGAGGAAGCAGAATTATCACGTTTTAATCTAACCCTACATTTGCCAGATGGCATTTCACAAATGAAACTACAATATTAATAGGGCAGCACTGTTGCGTGGTTGGTAGAGCCACTACTTCACATCGCCAGACACCCAGGTTTGATCTTGACCTCGTGTACTGTCTGTGCAGAGTTTGCAGTTCCCCTGTGACCAACTGAGTTTCCCCTGGTGCTCTGGTTTCCATTCACATCCCAAAGACGAGTGGGTTTGTACGTTAATTGGCCCTCTGTACATTGCCCCTAGTGTGTAGGAAGTGGATGAGAAAGTGGATAACGCAGAACTAGTGTAAACGGGTGGTTGATGATCGACGCGGACTCAGTGGGCCAGAGTCTGTTTCCATACTGGGTCTCTAAACTAAATATGGTCAGTAACCCCCATAGTCATTGCGGAAGCCCAGCTTCTTTAAAGATTCCAAGGTACAACCTAGACAAGGTTTGTCCTTGTCCTACTTCAGCCACTTACCAAATTATGGATTTCCAATAATAATTAAATATATATAGAGTGTAGAAGAGCTGAAGCCAATTGAGCGATTTGAATCTCATAGTCAATATCAGCAAGAGAAAGTTATGAAAGTTGACAACCTGCTAAAGTTATATATAAATAAAAACTGACAATGGCGCTTTCTTGCCTCAAACAGAAATATATTTTTTTAATTGACCTACAAATTGAATTCTACTATTTGACCTGACATTCTTACATTTATTTTCTGGCTATAGCAACTGCAGAATAAAATTAACCAAAGAAAAAGATAGAGATTTTCTATCAAAAACTAAGACTGTTTTGCTCCAATGTTTATTCTGCATTGACCTCTAAAATCTAAGCTTAATAATGTATTCTTCCACGGGAACAAGGCAGAGATTGCACTAGTGAAATATTATTTGCATTTGTCATTAAACTGCATGTGATCTTTCTTTATACTCTCAGTATCCTGAAACATCTTCTCATGAACAAACCCATGCAGTGGTCATGTTTCCTTTCTGAAATAAAAACAACATCCTTCATGACCAAATAAGCTCACCATTTCCTAGTAGACACTGAGGGGTGTCATTTGTACTTTCAATTCTTGAAGTTGAAGTGCAATAGTTTAACTAATAGATAAGTAAATTAAAAAAAAGCAAATTCTAACAAAAACAAACAATATAAAAGCAATGTTTAAATATTATAACTGCATTGAACGTACATTACCAAATTCAGGCCCTTCAGCCCGACTTACCTGATAGTATTTATGCACCATATAAGCCTCAACCCATTCATTAATAACTCCCACCATCGAAGGGATCTACAAGAGTCGCTGCCTCAAAAAGGCCGGTCAGCATCAGAGACCCACGCCACCCTGGCCATCTCTCAATTCGCTCTTGCCACCAGAAGGGTGGTATGGGAGCCTCAAAACTGTAACGTCAAGGTTCAATAGAAGCTTTTTCCCTATGACCATGAGACCATTAAACATTACAATCTCCAAAGGCTCCAAACTATATAGACATGGGGACAGTATTTTTGCACTCTTGTTATCTATTTATTTGATGTCTACATATCTTTGTGCTGCTGCAAGTATTGTTCCATTCTGGGATATATGATAATAAAACACTCTTGATACTCTTCTGTGGAATAACTTTCTAATCCTTTCTCTTGCTTGCTTATTCAACTCCAATTCACAGATGCTATTCTCATCATTCGTTTCTTGTGGAGGCCGATTCTATATTCTTAATCAATCTCTGGTTGTGATGCTTCTCATAAAGTACATATGCGACTATAATCTACCTAGTTGGCAACCGTCCATCTACGGGGGATGATGGTGCTGCTATGACGTTGTCCTGTTTGGAGAGGGGACTGTTTCATCTGTGGTTACATTCACTGCTGTGGCTGACTAGGCCTGTCTTCGACATGCAGACCCTCCCACAACTAACCACAGGTGAAGTTGTCCCTGGCCGTCGTATTAGGGAGTATGTTGTTGCCGTTGACCATTTTGTGACATTGGTACCTGACCTCCAGGGTCTTGACCCACGTGCTGTCGCAGTGCTTCATACCCACCCAAAGGTCTTTTCTTCACCTTTCCCACCTTCAGCAGCCGTTTCCCAATTGTCAGTACCAATGTTAAAATGGTCATTTCTCTTTTAATCCTATCCTTGAAAAGAAGCTATGGTCTTCCTCTTAGCCTGCAGCCTATCAGCTTCAGCAATATTTTCTTTTGGGAGTGGCACGGTGGCATAGCTACTGCCTTACAGCGCCAGAGACACAGGTTCGATCCTGGCTATGCGTGCTTGCCTGCACGGAGTTTGTACATTCTCCCCGTGACCTGCGTGGGTTTTTTTTCCCCCCCGAGATCTTCGGTTTCCTCCCACACTCCAAAGACATACAGGTTTGTAAGTTAATTAGCTTGGTATAAATATACCCTGGTATAAATTGTCTCTAGTGTGTGTAGAACAGCGTTAGTGTGCGGGGATCGCCGGTGGGGGCAGACTCGGTGGTCTGAAGGGCCTGTTTCCGCACTGTATCTCTATACTAAACTAAAATATCTACACAAGACTCCTTCATGTTTAAAATTATGCATCCAAAAACATAGCACTTGCTCATTCTCCACGCAGCCTGAACATATCTACCTGCCCAAGAAATTGAACACAGTATTTAATTCAATACAATGCAGAAAGGTTCAGGGCAAATAATGGATGTTGGTGCTTCATTGTACCTTCTACCTTTTGCATCTCACTTTATCCTTCTCACAAGATGAAGAGTGTACCCTTCAGACAAATCTGCATCTCCTGCTTATCCTCAGTCATTTTGAAACAAATAACATACTTTATAGAGAAATGAATTAAAAATGCTACCTTCGATCAATACGTAATAGACTAATTCAAAAAAGCAAGTACATAGGCTCAAGTAAAAAAAAAAAAATCTAACCCAATCTAACCAACGTTCGTGCCGATCATCCTTCCTCAGTATTTGCCACAATCATAACCCCTTAGACTTCAGAGATACTGTGCGGAAATAGGCCCTTCGGCCACTGAGTCCGCACCGACCGGCAATTACCCCGAACACATAGCACTATCCTACACACCATGAACAATTTACACTTTTAACGAAGCCAAGCAACCTATAAACCTGTACGCCTTTGGAGTGTGGGAAGAAACCAGAGCACCCGGAAAATATCAACATGGTCACAGGGAGAACGTACAAACTCCGTACAGACTGCACTTGTCTGCACCCATGGCTGGGAGGAAACCCAGGTCTCTGGCAGCAAGGCAACACCTCTACCTCTGCGCCACTGTCCCGATTTTAGTCACCCTGAACCCAGAGATTTGATTCACCCTGAACCCAGAGATTTGATTCACCCTGAACTTTAATTCCCTAGCACCATGAGCTGTCCTTGGCCTCTTACACTGTTGCAATGTAACCTTAAAGAACACCATCTTGTCTTCCATCCACCACCTTCTCACTTTTACAAGTTCTGGTACATGATTATCCGCCTGTTACACCGATTTGGCCTTTCCTCTCTGGGAAAAAAAAACACCTGCTCTGTTACGAATTTCCAGCATTCTCTTTTATTTCAGATTTTCAGTAATTCTTGCATTCTCAGTTTCTGCATGTTTTTTTTCCTCTCTCTACTGCCCTCTTTCATTTTCCAACATCTCCTGAGAGATCAGCTAAGATTAACAAACATTCATTTTTCTCTTATATGGGATTGAAAATAACTGTCACCTGGACAACTTTGATCTCTACCCTACGACACACACTCTTTTTATTCTCCCACACCCCTCCTTTTCTTTACAACTGCTGGTTTTTTTCCTCACTTTTCCAATTCTGAAGGCTTCCTGACATGAAATGTTCCCTCCGCTCCCATCTCCACCATTGACTTTCTTTCTGATTTCCAGCACTTGCATTTCCTTTTCAGATCATTACATCCCCAACTCAGGCTCTTGTGTTCCCACGAGGAAAACAAAAGCAAATTAGATAATACTTTGTTAAAACAAAATATAAACTTCCAAATCCCAGCAGCAATGCTATTCACTCATCCTTCAAATCTTGATCTCTTTCTAGCCTTTGCTTTAGGATAGTTCATGTGGAAAAATCATTGTTACTGCTCACACTTAATTTGTATTAAAACAATGCTTTTTAGTTAATTATAGGTCGTTTTTATCCTCCCAGTTCATTACACTGATGCAAGATAACTCAACCAAACAGAACAAATTGCCGTTTAAGCTTTAAGTGCTTCACTGTTGGCCTCTAGCTAATACAAATAAACTTCAATAATTACTATAGATCATTTTAAACCCATCCTTCCAATAAGGTAATGCTGTTAAAATGAGCCGACATTTTTCTAACAATGGATTTGTCTTTTTTTTTTAAAGCATTAATGCCCATCTATTTTTCCATAAACAAACAAAACAATGAAAATAAATCATCCAACATAACACTGAAATACAATTGCAAAAGTAATGACATTATATCAAAATGAACTGCAAAACACACAAATGCACAATTCCAATAGCAAAAGACACAATTGCTACAGGACAAAAGGATTCCATAATTATTCTTTTACTTCCCAGGTTACTTATGAATACAGAACAAATTCAATATTAATAAAGACACAAGGAGCTGCAGGTGCTGAAACCTTGACCAAAACACTAAGTGCTGGAGGAACTCAATGTGTTAGGTAGAACGTGGAGGGAATGAACTGATGACGTTTCGGGTCAGGACCTTCTTCAGACTGATTGGAGTAGGGGAGAGAATGCTGGAAATGAGGTGGGGGCAGGACAGAGCCTGATAAATATTGGTTACAGGTTATTCGCCTGAAGAATCCGTGCATTCACCCTATCTACACCTATACACCTCTATAAGATCATTGCTTAGCCTCCTGCGCTCCAAAGAATAAAATTCTAGAATGCTCAACCTCCTCCTTCAGGCCTTCATTATCTTTGAAATTTCTCCTCGAGTGTATGAAATGCGTTCAACTGAAATAGTTAATTCAAAATTCCTATTCTGAGATTTTCTGTAACCAGTGAGCAGAGGAGATGATTTAACTTTCATGATTCCCTACCAATAACATTCACATTTCTCTGCTAGCACGACATCTGGAGGCTGCAGCAAATCGTCCGATCAGCAGAGAAGGTTATTGGCTGCAACCTTCCCTTCATTGACCAATTGTACACTGCAAGGGACAGGAAGCGAGCGGGTAAGATCATCTCTGACCCCTCTCACACTGGCCACAAACTCTTTGAATCACTTCCCTCTGGAAGGCGACTCCGGACTGTCAAAGCTGCCACAGCCATACAAAAATACAGCTTTTTTTCCCACGAGTAGTAGCTCTACTCAATAACCAAAAATCTGTAGCCTCCTTTTGATCTGGTATTATATTTAATTCCCAAGTTTAATCAATAATGTTTTATTATTAATGTTTAATGTTTTATGTATTATTCTTAACTGTCACGGTATGTCATGTTGTCACTTGCGGGCGGAGCACCAAGACAAATTCCTTGTATGTTAATACTTGGCCAATAAAATTATTAATTCATTCATACTTAGGTTGTCATTTTACTATGTTTTCCTCGCTTAAAATAAGTGAAGTTTTTTTTTTAGAAGATTAAATTCACAATAGCACTTCAACCTACAGCATATAAATTTAATGTGCATATTGCATTAACCAAAGACCTTTCATTGTGATAGAGGGGGGTGAGATTAATCTTGGGAGTGGAATAAATTTGGTGATAAATTAACTAATATTTCAGTCGAAAATAATATCTACTGACGTGGGGGGAAAAACAGGTCGCCAAAGCCCTGATATTCATTGAACACTAATGCATTGACCAAGTTTACCAATTTGAAATAGACTCCAATAAAATTACGCTCCACCATGGCTGAACATAAATTAGCTACAGATGTGCTAATTGTACAGATATTTATCCATCAAATTCAGTGCCTCTACGTGTACTTAGAATCTAATCAAGAAGGTTGGACTTGCTGCCCAACTGTTGCAGATATATGGAGAGCCACCCCTTGACATGTTTTTCTTGCAGGGTATCGTGCAAGGTACACCAAGCTTGTACGCAGTGAAGTCCGATCCCAAGGCCCCAACCCAAAATGCCTTGACCTTTTCTCACTCACTGTCTTCAAAGGTTATTGGAACAATTTTTACATGCTTCTGATAACTAAGAGACATTTCAAAACTGTTCAAATGTTTGCACAATTCAATTTAAAAAAGCGTGACAAAATTGTAAATATTAAAAAAGGTACTGAATTAAAACACCGTGGGGCTTACAAATAAGTTAAAACATGGAAGTAGAATAAATAATTTACTTTTGGCTTTTGCATGGGACTTCAATGCTAGTTTAGTTGTGTTTATTGTCATGTATACCGAGGTACGGTGAATAGCTTTTTGTTGCATGCTTTCCAGTCAGCGGGAAGACTGCACATGAATACAATCGAGCCGTCCATAGTGTACAGATACAGGATAATGAAAATAAGTTCATTAGTGATAGAAGCAGAATTAGCCCATTCGGCCCATCAAGTCTACTCCGCCTTTCAATCTTGTCTGATCCAACTTTCCATCTTAACTGTATTCTCCTGCCTTCTCTCCACAACCCCTGACACCTGTACTAATCAAGAATCTATTTATCTCTGCCTTAAAAATATCAATTGACGGCCTCCACAGCCTTCTGTGCAATGAATCCCACAGATTCACCACCCTCTGACTAAAGAAATTCCTCCTCACTTCCTTCCAAAAGGAACGTCCTTTAATTCCGAGACTATAATAATAATAATAATAAATTTTATTTAATGGGCGCCTTTCAGACATCTCAAGGACACCTTACATAGTAATCGGAATAACATATAATCGGAATATAACAAGTAATAAAGACATCACAGAGACACAAATTAAAAACAGAATTCAATCCAAAAACAGAAAATCAAAAACACAGTGTGAAGAGAGAGCAGCGGCAGCCAAAGCGCGCCAGCGTCCACTCTCTCTTCACGGCAGCCATCTTGGACACAGACCTACAGGACTACAATTAGACAAAAAAATCATCCCCCCACAGTGGATAGCACTGTGGAGGAAGGCATAATGTCCAGTCCCCACCCCATGTTCACCCCAAAGTCAGGCCTATTGAGGCCACCGCAATTGCCTCTACGGAGGCCCGATGTCCCTGGCCGTTCTCATCGGGTGGTCTTGCCCCGGCGTCGGGAGAGTCCTTTCGGCGGCTGGGCCACCTGGAACGGCCGCTTCCTGGTTGGAGCCCGCGGCTGCCGAAGCCGACAAGGCCGCGCCGGTTTGGAGCTCCCAGGCTCCCGATGATAAAGTCGGCGCCGCCTCTCCGCACTGCCGCCTCTCCGCACGCCGCCTCTCCGCTCCGCAGACCCGCAGCCCGGAGATGTTGCTCTCGGCGGTCCAGCTCGCCAGAGCTCCAGCGCGTCGCTCCAGCACGGCGACCCAGGCAAGGCATCGCCCGCTCCGCTCCGCTCCAGCGCTCCAATGCTGTGCCGCCGCCGAGGCCGAGGTGCTGGGCGGTCCCCGCCAGGAAACGGCGCTCCAAACCCGCAGGTAGGCCACGAGACTATGACCCCTGATCCTAGACTCTCACTCATGGAAACATCCTCTCCATATCCACTCTATCCAGGCCCAATGTAAAGGAATAACGTATAGTGCAAGATAAAATCCGGTATAGTCCAATTAAAGATAGTCCGAGGATCTCCAATGAGGTAGATGGCAGCTCATAACGGATGCCGCCCAACCCATGAAACGTCAGATGCACTGTAAACCTGGCCACTTCCTTCAGTGGGTCAGTGTTCAGAAGCGAGTCCTGTGGAAGAGCTCATCTTGGTTTTCAACGTCTGAATATACAGGTGCAGAGATCCTAAACAAGCGATCAAACCGCTAGCAGAAACTATCCGGTCTCTATAATACTGACAACAGAAGGCAAACACAGCCCTGCTCAATGTTTAAAACTTGAAATACTGCCCATGTGAGAAACTGATTGAACTGAGCTGAAGCATGTTGGACAAAGAAGATCGATATCGGCTGTTGTCAACAATTCTTCTATAGGAAACATTACATTTGCCACGCCATTCCACTATATTTCTGACTCCGTCAGGACTAATGCAATATGGACATTACTGAAGCTAAAATAAATATTTGCCTGTAGGCCTTCAATAAAGTTTGATTATGTATAATGAAAAGTTCTCTCTGATATACATTTATTGGCCAAGGCCCTTCTCCATTCTTAAATAGATTATTTGACAAACTCTAATGTATTTTAAATAGAGAGATTGAATTTGGACACAAAATGCTGGGGTAACTCAGTGGGACAGGCAGCGTCTCTGGGGAAGGAATGGGTGACAACAGTTTGAAGGGTCTCGACCCAAACCATCACCCATTCCTTCTCTTCAGAGATGCTGCCTGTCCCGGTGAGTTACTCCAGCGTTTTGTGTCTTAGTTTGGTTTAAACCAGCATCTGCTGTTCTTTCCTACAGAGATTGAATTGTAGAATAGGCTAGTACCCATATATAAACAAACCTTCAAATTGTTGTTCTCTTGTTTCCTAAGCTATTGTTGCAAAATATTACAATTACAATTACAATTTTATTGTCATTTGAGCCCCAGTGAGACTCAAACGAAATTTTGTTTCCACAGCCATACAAACAAAAACAATGTCCTACAGACATACACACAATTAAGTTCACACAAACATCCATCACAGTGAACCCACTGTGATGGAAGGCAAAAGTCTTTTCTCTCCCCTGCTCTCCATGTCTCTCCCGATGTCCAAGCCCCAGGCGGGCAATGATAAGTCCCACGGCCATTTTAGGCCGTGCCGGGCGATTTACGGCCCCGCTCCCTGTCTAGAAGTCTCGAAGTTGGAGCCCCCGGCGGGCGCTGTAATGTCCCACGGCCACGAAGCCGTGCCGGGTGATGTACTTCCCCGCTCCGGGTCGTTCCAAACCCCGCGACACGGGCTGGAGAAGTCGCGTTGCGGGAGCTCCGGGAAGCGGTCTCTCTCTCCCCCCGGACCCGCGAGCTCCCGATGTCCCAGTCCACCGGACCTGCGGCTGCGTTGCTGGAGCCTCCGAGCCCCAGGAGTCGAGTCGCAGCAGCGAGTCACCACCGCTCCCCACGCACCGAGGCCGGCCAGCCCCACGATGGTGAGTAGTCCGCAGCGCAGTCTCCCGAGCCCCCGGGTCGTTCAGGTTGGAGGCCGCTCCACGGTGCTAGGCCCCAACGACAACAGAGACCCGACAGGGAAAAGGTCGGGTCTCCCGGACAGGGAAGAGATTTTAAACGGTTTCCCCCACCCCCCCCCCGCCCCCCACATATACACATTTAAAAACCAGTATTTAAAAAAACACCAAACACTACATTTAACTAGACAAAAAATAAAAAAAGACAGACAGGCTGTAGGAGCCGCTGCAACGAGTCGCGCCGCCACCAGGTTTATAGTTTCTGATTTTAATATTTAAAAAGTGCAAGATAACCAACCCTTTTCATCTGAACTATGGAGCAAACAGAGCAGCACCTTAAATTACAGGCATTTATAACCGCTTCCTCATTTTATACTTTCTCAATGGAGTACGTTACTTGCCCGATTCTGCAGCTCGGCAGAGTGGAGTTTGATTTGGTTTATTACTGTCACATGTACTTAGATACAGTGAAAGGCCCTTGTTTATGCACTAAGCAATCCAATCAGATAATACCATGAACTAATATATTCAACCCACACATAAGTACAACAGGTAGAATGGAGAGAAAAATACCAGAATACAGAATATAGTTTTTTTAGCATTGAAACGCAACAGTTCTAGAGGAAAAAGTCCAATGTCTGCAATGGGATAGGTTAGAAAATCAGAACTGTACCCAAGCTTATGGAGTAAATCGAGCTATTTCAAACACAAAGTAAATAACCCATTGTAAAATTGAAGATGTGCAGGAATAAGTTACCCATTCAAAAATAGAAAGGGATGAAAGAGGAGAAACAATAACTACAATTTGAATAAACAGAACGCAAGAGAAGTAATTGTAAATTAATTGTAAATCATACAATCGAGCTTTGAATGGATTTGAACTACAAAGGCAAACTCCGCGGCAGTGATTTCATTCAATGAAACAAGTTTACTGCAGAAGGTTAGATTTTGTTGAAGTTAAAGTGGAGTAAATCATTAGGAAGACACAAAAAGGGCTCAACCTAGTTACACATGGAAATACTTGATGCAGACTTCATTCCAACAGCAAGCTCCATTCCCAACACAATCACTGCTCATCTTCAAGACCAGAAAGCTCGACTAATTGGTACATTCAGGAATTTTGCCTGGATTTTTGGATTCAAGATGATTATTTCATTTTATCATGCCAAAAGATGTTCAATTGATTTTCTGGTTTGTAAACTTCATAACATTTTCAAGTACTAAAACTTTACAAATGTATGTGTATATGTGATGGTAATTTATTTAAAATTCAGGAATTCTTGCTAGATTATATTTATAGGATTTACTTGTTATCGGCATATTCATTGCCATGGAACTCCCTATCCAATTACTATGTCATCTGCATTGAGGGGAAATTGTAGTATGTTTCAACGAGGAATTCCACGACGAATAGTTGTTCCTCAGGGTATAATTTTTACTTTAAGTTAAATATAAGTTAAATATAATGAGCCTCAAAGCATTAAAAAAAAATTTAATCGGGCGCAGTGGCGCAGCGGTAGTTGTAGCTTTAAAGCCTCAGAGACCCGGGTTCAACCCGGACTTAGGGTGCTGTCTGTATGGAATTTGTACGTTCTCCATGTGACCGCCTGGATTTTCTCCGGATGCTCTGGTTTCCTCCCACACTCCAAAGACGTACAGGTTTGTAAGTTAATTGGTTTCTGTAAATTGTCCCCAGTGGATAGGATAGTGCTTGTGTACGGGGTAATCAGTGGTTGACACAGACTCAGTGGGCCGAAGGGCTTTTTTCCACACTGTATCTCTAAAGTTTAAAGTCACCATTAATTTGGCACGCAGATTGTGTCTTTACATAAATGATTATTCCATTTGAGGAATAATAAATGCGTGTCAAGTTCGTAAATATTATGATCCTACAGGATTCTGCATCATTCACATTTACAAGTTATTGGCAGATTGATCGGCGAATCAAAAGAAGTAATTTAGAAAACAAACCACAAAACTGGGCGCCAATAATGCAATAAAGTGGCTACGGATGTGACATTCACTTTCACTGCAAGGCATTAAAATGACAATGCAATTTACTATAAATCCAATAAGTTCGGCCACATCCTGTCACAAACATGTTGATGTAGGATTCATTAAACCCCTTTTTTATACATTTCATTAAGTGCATGATTTATCAAAAAAATATCCAAGGCAGGCATTGTCATCTTACGCATTAAATACAATTATGAATGCAAATTACCATGAATTAAAACTGGATAGCATATCAACCATAACTAAAAGATCCTTGCAGCTTCGACACAATGCGAGTCACACACAGTATCTCCATAAACTGTAAACAAACTATTTAATAATGCAGCACCGAGCTGCAAATTAATATTTCAAAAAATATATCATTTTTCTGTCACATTCGCTGCCAATTAGAGATTGTGTCATATAAACAAGTTTTCAGGCAATCACATGCTACACTGTTAAACCTCTAAACTGAATGCCAAAATATTACCGTATAAAAAGGTAAAAACATGCTCATTTAGCAGAGTGCTAAATGGGCATGTGATTTAAGGGGGCGCTGTCCTGTGTATGGCTGCCCAGCCAGCAGCTGTCTGTCTCTTCATCTTTTTATTTTTTATTTTAGTTAGTTAAGTGTTTTGTTTGGAGGTCTAGACTTTTTTATGTGGGGGGTGGGGGGGGAAGGGGGAAACTACCTTTCAGGGTCCCTACCTGGTCGGAGAGGCGGCTTTTCGCCGGTTGCAGCTTCGACCCGTCCTCGCGGCCTACCAGCGGGCCTGGAGCGGCGTTTCCTGTCGGGGACCGCCCAGAACCTCGGCTTCGGCGGCGGCACAGCGCTGGAGCGCTATCGCGGAGCGGGCGATGCCTTGCCCGGGTCGCCGCGCTGGAGCTCCGGTGAGCTGAGGATCGCTGGGGAAAACATCGCGGAGCTGCGGGACTGTGGAGCGACCAGCTGCGGGCGGCGGCGCTGACTTTACACCGGGAGCCTGGGATCTCTAGATGAGATCGCCAGTTGTGGAGCTCCAACCGGCGCGGCCTTGTTGGCTTTGTAAGCCGCGGCCTCCAGTGCGGAAGCGGCCGTTCCAGGGTTCCCAAGCCGCTGGGAGGACTCTCCCGACGCCGGAGCAAAATCACCCGGCGAGAACGGCCTGGAACATCGGGCCTCCATAGAGGCAACTGTGGAGGCCTCAATGGGCCCGACTATGGGTGAACTGGGGTTGGGGACTGGACTTTGTGCCTTCCCTCATGGTGGGAGCCATTGTGGGGGGATGTTCTCTGTGTTTAAGACTCTTATTGGTGTTATGTCTGTATTCTTTTTTTTTGTGTGCTGCAAAATGGCAAAAAGCATTTCACTTCACTACACCTGGGTGTATGTGAATGTGACTAATAAAATATCTTTGATACCTTTGAGTGAGAGGGAAAAAACAAATAAAATGAAGCATAAAATGGACACATTTGAGATTAATGCATTTTCACCTTCTTTCTTTGCGAATCTTTCCTGATCATATCTGTTGTATGCAGCTGGAATAGGCTGTTTATTTCGAAGCGCCGGGTCCTGCAAATATTTAAAAAAAGTGAACCTTTTTATTAATATAATCACTAAAAATGTTGATTAAATGAAAAGTAAGTTTGCAGGGAAAGTGGAAAGCGTGTGATGGTCAGTACGAGTGAATCGGTCCCAATTTTATTTAAGAAATAGCAGTTTTTTGAGGTTGCACAGAAATAGCGAGCATACTTTAGTGCCAAAATAATTATTTGATAATGTTTTGATAAATTTGTCATGATGATTGTAATGTTGTACTTATCTTTATCAGTTTGCACCAGGACGACTCCCAAGTACCACTGAATATTGAGGGTAGACACAAAATGCTGGAGTAACTCTGGAGAGAAGGTATGGGTGACGTTTTGGGTCGAAACCCTGAAGGGTCTGAAACGTCTCCCATTCCTTCTCTCCAGAGATGCTGCCTGTCCCGCTGAGTTACTACAGTATTTTGTGTCTACCTTCAATTTAAACCAGCATCTGCAGTTCTTTCCTGAACGTTGAGGTACTGATACATAGATACAATATAAAACAGCAGCAAAGGAGACCATTTACTCAAATAACCCTTGGAAAGAGCTCTGCCGTTCATTGACACATCTTGACTTTTACCTCATAAGCTTGTAAGTTAGTCCTCTAAAGAACAAGACCATTTTATGGCCTTCTCAAAGTGTCTGTGGAACCTGCATACACTGATCTGCTTGTAACCGGCTCCTGATCTTCATATGTAGGAAGGAACTGGATATGCTGGTTCACACCGAAGATAGACACAAAAAGCTGGAGTAACTCAACGGGCCAAACAGCATCTCTGGAGAGAGGAAATATGTGACGTTTCAGGTTGAGACTATTCTTCAGATCTTAATAGCTCTGTGTGCTGCTGCAAGTAAGAATTCCATTGTTCCATGTCAGGACACATGACAATAAACTCTCTTGACATGCATAGAGATTCTTCTAATTTCCCTTCCACAGTGACCAATTATTTAAATCTTTAACATCTCATGTGTCATTCCAAGCAACGCATTCACCATTTTTGCTCTTTCAATGCCCTTCACAATTTCTGTCCAATTTCATAAAATGTCCTCTTAATCTTGTCTCGAAAGTTTGTCATTCTTACCATCTAACCATTCTCATCATATCATAAACATCGTAGGTGTCCCCTCCATGGCTTGCAATTATTCTTTAGGTATCAAAAACTGACATATCTGAAGCATTGGGCAGAAACCCTGCAAGCTGGAGCTCTTTTGAAGCGGTATTGGAGTAAATGGCCTCCTTTGCAACTGTTTTGTCTTGTCTCTGTGTCTCAGTGCCTCAATGTCCCATCTGGAGAAACACCACTGGACTTGAAGTCCAGTGCTTCAATCACTCAGTTACCGCAGCCATGTTTTAAAATGCTCAAGCATCAAGAGTGTTTTATTGTCATATGTCCCAGATAGAACAATGAAATTCTTATGTGCTCACATGGGCATATATGGATACAACTATTTCCACACTCGATGTTTTTACATAACAGTTATTGTAGATGTCCCACAAAAAATGTCTGAATGTTGGTTTGAGACCACCAAGGAAACGGATGCCACCATATTGCAATTTAAAAGTAAATATGCTGTTGGCTACAATGTATGAACAATGTTCAATTAACACTATGTTATATCCACTAGCTTTGCATTAACTGTGTGCTCCAGAGCTAAATGCAACATTAGCAAATGGGATATGCCAACAGAGGTTGTGACTTTCTGAAATAACTAAACCATGGAGAAGAAAATCCTGCATAATTCTTCTGTTATTTTAAAGAGATGGCCTGTCTATATTCTTGAAATCTAATTTTGGAACCAATTTTTTCAGTTTGGATGAGAGAGAGTGACAGCATCCAAGAGGGTGACACAGTGGCACAGCGGTAGAGTTGATGCCTTACAGCGCCAGAGACCCGGGTTCGATCCTGACTATGGGTGCTGCCTGTACCGAGTTTGTATGTTCTCCCCGTGACCTGCATGGGTTTTCTTCGACCCCCCCCCCCCACCCAAAGACAAACAGGTTAATTGGCTTGGTATAAATGTAAAAATTGTCCTTCGTGTATGATAGTGTTAATGTGCGGGGATCACTGGTCGGTGCGGACTCGTTGGGCCTATTTCCTCACTG
The DNA here is from genome assembly GCF_010909765.2 of Amblyraja radiata. NCBI lineage: Eukaryota > Metazoa > Chordata > Chondrichthyes > Rajiformes > Rajidae > Amblyraja > Amblyraja radiata. The sequence continues at coordinate 10,636,710 of NC_045965.1, forward strand.
TATCTCTAAACTAAACTAAAGAGTCAAGAAACATCTGTATGTTAAAGAAGATTTTATTCCGACCCAGATGGACAATGATGAAAGGCATTGTTAATTTTCTTCTTACCGGAGGCATTACGTTTTGTGGGGGCCTTTGTTCTGGTGCTCGACCTTCTTCCCGGGCTTTCACCGATTGCAAAATTGCAAAGATGTTCTTCGAAAAATTCTGTGGGAGGAATAAATATAATCAGGAGGAATGGATTTTTTAAATTAATTAAGCACAGAATAAAATGGCTTGACTCCAATTTTCCCACAAAAATTGATGCTTCCGAGGCATCCTTCACAAAAATTATCTAAGGCGCAACATAATCAAAAAGTAACTTGAACTCTATCATTTCTCAGCATGTTGCATACTGCCATCTACTGTGTACATACGGTATGGCAGGACGCTTGCATTCACAGAGTAACCTCATACATTTGATCAAAGGGATGAAATTGTATTAAAGCTACTGGATAAATAAATGCATTATCAAGAACATGCATTAGCAATTAAGATTTTTAAAGGACGTTAGAGACAAAATGCTGGTTAACACTAAAAGACACAAAGTGTTGGAGTGACTCAGTGGGGCAGGCAGCATCTCTGGAGAATGTTGATTGTTTTGGGTCGGGACCGAAAGCTGGAAGAGAGGAGAGGCAGGACAAAGCCTGGCAAGTGATAGGTGGATACAGGTGAAGGTGGGGGTGATTGGCAGATGGGTGGACAAAGGCCAGACATGAAAAGGCAAAAAAAGTGCGAGATAGAAGAATAAAATGTGAAGACAGAGGGACGTTGGTGGAAGGAGACGGGGGGGGGGGGGGGGGGGGGGGGGGGAGCGAAGCAGAAAGGGAGAAATTAGTCCAACCAGGTGGGGCACAGGGAAAAGAAGGGTGGGGGTTGGGGGAAAGAGTTGGTTGGTTGATTGTAGGTTATTTACCTAAAAATCTGAGAATTCAACGTTCAAGCGACTGGGATGTTAGTTGCCCACATTTGGTGTTCATGTTTAATATGAAGTGCTGTCCATCCAATTTGCCTGTGGCCTTACTCTGGCAATGGAGGAACCCCAGGACAGAAAGGTCAGTGTGATCTTACCTTTCCTTGTCTCTGTGACTCCATCTCTCCTTGCTATATTTAAGACGGAGTTAGATGTGGCCCTTGTGGCTAAAGGGATCAGGGGGTACGGAGAGAAGGCAGGGATGGGATACGGAGTTGGATGATCAGCCATGATCATATCGAATGGCGGTGCAGGTTCGAAGGGCCAAATGGCCTACTCCTGCACCTATTTTCTATGTTTCTAAGTCTGAACAAGGGTCTCAACCCGAAACGTCACCCGTTCCTTCTATCCTGAGATGCTGCCTGTCCCGCTGAGTTATTCCAGCACTTTGTGTCTATCTAAGGTCAGTGTGGGAATGGGAAGTATTAAAAGGCTTGGAAGCCGGAATATCCAGCAGTCTTTGGCAGACCGAGCGCAAGTGTTCGGCAAAACGAGTTTCCAATAAAATCAAATATGAGACTGTTACTGGCACCAAGGGCATTCAATGCAGCAGCCTCTGAAAGGACAATAGTAGCCTCGGAGAAAACCTTCTCAGGCAGCAGCAAGTCACATGCAGCAGACTGATTCAATTACATCAATGCCTGTCTGGCTCAAGTCAGAGGAAATCACACTACTATATAGCGGTGTAGTTCAGGATTAGGAATGTCATGGCGAAAATACAAGTGCAGCTTTTAAGCAAAGCTTCAAGTAACAAGTACAACGTGCTGGAGTAACTCAGCGAGCCAGACAGCATCTCTGGAGAAAACGGATGGGTGGCCTTTTGGGTCGGGACCCTTTTGTCAGATTGGAAGTCTCCAGTCAGAAGAAAGGTACTGACCCAAAACATCCCCTATGCATGTTCTCCAGAGATGCTGCCTGACCCGTTGAGTTACTCCAGCAGTTTGCGTTTTTTTTTGTACACCAGCATCTGCAGTTCTTTGCTCAGTTGTTTTTAAGCAACAAGATTTAGTACCTTTAAGTTTACTCAATATAAGCAGAAGAAAAATGTCCCTTCTATATATAAAAAAACTAATTGTGAAAACATACATTTGGAATATGGTCTATAAGTTGCTTCAGAGAGAAGTGGTATTATGTATGTGAATATTAAACAACCAAAGGCTCGGTGTCAAATTTTTAAACAAATCAATAATATTTTGTAGGAACTGCATCCACCAGTCATTCAATCTTTCTCACAAAACCCACAATTTTCCTTACTCAACTTATTCCAATTTGAAGGTAAATTTATCAAATTGCATTTAACAGAAATTGAAAATGGTCATATTGAATTTGAGTTGAGATTGTTAGATGCACAAGTACAATGAGGTACAGGTACAATGAAAAATCCTGCCTACAGCAGCATTACTGGCACATAGACTCAGACACATAAATTGCACGTAAAATTGCACAAGATTGTATAAAGATAAAAAACTAAAAAAAAGACAAAAATATAAAACATCATAGGAAAAAAAACCCAAGTGTGGTTGTGCAAGAGGTAGTCTGTAGTATTCCAATGTTGAGGTAAGATTAGGGCTGTGTGGTTGGTTGAGGAAACTGATTGTGATAGTAGTAGTGGTCGTGGAAAGTAGCTGTTCCTGAACATGGCGGTCGGTGCTGGACTTCAGGCTGGGCACCAAAATTGCTAATGCGAAGGGCGGCACAGTGCCCGACAGCGCCAGAGACCCGGGTTCGATCCTGACTACGGGTGATGTCTGTGCAGAGTTTGTACATTCTCTGTGCCCGCGTGCGTTTTTTACAGGTGCTCCGGTTTCTTCCCACACTCCAAAGACGTGCAGGTTTGTAAGTTAATTGGCTTTAGTAAGTTGTAAAATTGTCCCTAGTGTGTAGGATAGTGCTAGTGTATGGGGTAATCGCTGGTTGATGAAGGGTCTGTTTCTATGCTGTATCTCTAAAGTCTAAAGACTAAAAGGCAGGCTTCATGATCTCACTGCTTTTCCTTCACCAAAGGCGTCAACCCCCAAGTCCCCAAACAAGACCTAATTAACTCAACCGATTGGCTTACTTTATTAGATGCCATCCAGTAGGTCAGGGGTCGGCAACCTTGGGGCATAGGGGCCAGGACGCATGTCTGTGAGCGGATGGTGGGCCACATCTATCGCGTGTACACATGGATCCCGCCCCCATCCCGCTCCGGATGGCAGGCATCAAATCACATGTTCACAGAGGGTGCGCGGCCGTGCCAGCGGCTTTGCGAAGCATGCGGTAGTCAGCGCTCGGTACATGGTCGTGCTCGGACGCTCCGCCATTACAGCTGCCAGCGCAGGCCTCCTTGCGTCACCGCGCCTGGATGTCGTGAGGTACCGGAGATGACGGAGGTCTGCAGGCCGGGTGAATACAGGAAAAAAAAAATACGCCTATGGGCCGGATGATTTCGGGTTACGGGCCACATTCGGCCCGGGGGCCGCAGGTTGTCGACCCCTGCAGTAGGTTGTACATTTACTTCCTCCATCATTGGCGCCCCCTGGCTACAGGTCAAACCACAGCAGGCTCTCAGAATTTCTCTGATGTGACCGCCCAAAGCTATAGACACAACTAGGGGCAACTGGTTCACTGGTTCACTTCAAGTCACACGTCATCCTGACAGTACCTGGGTATAGACCTTACCCAATTTTGGGAATGCTACCCTACTGCAGAGGAGCGAGCAGTTGATTCACCGTCACCTTTTCCAAACTATTGGAGAATGGCCAATAAATGTTAGCCTTGCTGACAAGGTTCACAAGCATAAAGGAAACACACGTCATTATGAGATGACCTTTAGCTATGCTGCAGCTAAATCATTCCATACAGATCTCGGTAATCCCAAGGTCAAGAAACCTCCGCATGTGAGAGCAATGTAAATAGCTACGAAAGGTTTTGATAAATCATATCGCGGAAGCATCAAGAAAATTCACTCAAATCACTGTGCATATTTTGTTGGGGAAAATTATCATGCACTGCAGCGAAACCAGATTCAGAGCTTGTGCATTTCATTTTGGAATTTGAAACATGCAACATGAAAGAACAAGAAGGATGGGCCAACCCACGTAGAGTATAGAACAGTGCAGGACAGGAACAGACCCTTCGGCCCACAATGTCCGTACTAAACATGAAGCCAAGATAAACAAGCATCCTCTGCCTGCACGTGATGTACATCCTTCCATTCTCTGCATCTTAATGCACCTATCTAAAAGCCTCCTAAATACCACAATCACCACTCCTGGCAGCACGTCACTGCCACCTCGCCCTGCACATCTCCTTTAAACTTTGCCCCTTCACCTCAAAAGTCTCATCTTGACAATTCAAAGGTTCTCAGCCAATTCCGCACACTTGCCTTTCCCAAAGAATTCTAATAGGCTTGATGATTGTACAAGCACAAAGAAATATGGTTTAATTTAGAGAAAATTACACATTTTGTCTCCATTATTTCCTGAGCAATGCTCCTTCAATTGCAAACACGTGTTTCAAACCACCAGCAACAAAGCAAGCCCTGATTAGGACAAAAAAATCAATATTTTGAGTCTAAAATGTGCCAACAGCTGTCACCATACTTATTTCTCAATTTGTTTTAGAAAAGATCGATCAAGTTCGTTTACTTTTTGCAAATGGACTTGATAAAATCAGCAGTGACAAGTCAGTAATGGATATTTTTTTGGAATACTTCCATCTTTTATTTGGATACTTTCGTGTCACGTTTTACATGTTACTGGATCTGAAGAGCTTGAGTTTTTAAGAGGGATTGGATTCATCAGGGAGAGAAATAGAATTACAGACTAGACTAAGGTGGGAGGGGATAGATTTAATAGGAACCTGAGGAGCGACTTTTTCACAGAGGGTGGTGGGTGTACGGAACGAGCTGTCAGAGGAGGTACTTGAAATAGCTACTATTACATTTAAAAGACATCTGGACAGGTTCATGGATAGGAAAGGTTTAGAGGGATATGGGCAAAATGCAGGAAGGTGGGACTAATATACATGGGCATCTTGGTCAGCATGGGAAAGTTGTGCCGAAGGGCTTGTTTCCATGGTGTATAATTCTATGACAACAGCAATGTGCATTCTTAAGCACAGATTAAAATATGATATTAACTTTATTAAACATGTTAATCTAGTTTGAGGGTTGCTCCCCATGCATTTAATTTAGAGTTCGAGACACAGCATGAAAAAAGGCCCTTCGACTCATCTAGCCCAGGCCAACCATCTATCACCCATTCTCATTAGTTCTATATTATCCCACTTCAAACACAAACACAATATAAAAAGTATATAAGGAACACAGTTGATTCAATAAATATCGGTTGATAACTTGTAACCTTCCTTTGGATTTCCAAGTTCTTGTGCTATTTTGTTTATAGTCCTTAGGGAAAATAATAGGACTTGATGAATGATGGCAAATTCTAAATTTTGGGAATGGAAAACAAAATTAAAACAGATATGTATCTTTAGTTTCTCATGATTACAATCTTGTTTGGTTTACAAGAATATACTCAAAAATTGCTTTATAAAATCTCTCTATTGTTTTCACCACATAACCAATTTTTAAGCATATTGAACTGCCTAAGCTTCTACGTTCATTGTTGTGAAACATTACGTTGATGCATAAATGTCAGCTCCAGGCCAGCCAACACATTACATGTTCAGTTTCAGTTAAAATCAAAATTGGAAAATGTAAACTTAAACTAACCAAGTTCCTCAAGAGTCAATCTTATTCAATGTTGTAGTATACTGCCTTTCAAATTCAAACCAAGATAGATGTTATCCTCAATCTAAAAGCATAAACCCTCTCCGGATTACAGCTCTTCAGTACAAAGTGGCATTCGGCTGACTCAGTAAAAGCCAGCAATTAAATACGTGCTCCTATACAGCGGCACGGTGGTGCAGCTGGTAGAGCCGCTCCCTTGGAGCGTCGGACACCTGGGTTCGATCCTGACCTCGGCCACTGTCTGTGTGAAGTTTGCACGTTCTCCCTGTGATCGGGTGGGCTTCCTCTGGGTGCTTCACTTTCCTCCCACATCCCAAAGACGTGCGGGTTTGTAGGTTAATGGGCCCTCTGTAAATTGCCCCTCGTGTGCAGGGAGTGGATGAGAAAGTGGGATAACGTAGAAGTCGTGTGAGTGGGTGAACGATGGTCGGCGTGGACTTGGTGGACTGAAGGGCCTGTTTCCATGCTGTAAACTAAAGGTGGTAACCCCATGGAACGCAAGAGCAATCATACGGATTAATTCCCCTGAACTCACCTTGCCAGTGCTTTGGAGAATGGTAGTTCTTGTCCGCCATACCCTCTCTCTACTGACAATATCTCTGGTTACGTCTACTTCAGAATCTACAAAACTTCTTTGTTTCAAAGCTGCAATATCATCATCCAGATCCGTCTTTATAGTGGACCGTTTCTTTGCCATAATCTTGGCCTTAATAGCAGCAATCTTTTCCACAGACATGGCCTCTGATAATGACCTAGAAGCACAAAACAATCAAAAACTGAAACTAAATTGCCCAATTACAATTTTTATATAAATCTATAATGGATATGAACAATCCAATTTGAGCATTAAATTATTACAGCATATAAAACATTAGAGAGATTTAATTTTTATGGTCAGCACCAAATAAATAAACTTTTGGGAATTTTTTTTTTAAATAGACTGGCATATTTGTGTGATACTATTTATACATTTAGATTTTTAATTGGTCTTTAGTATGATATCCTGAAATTTACTGCCTGTCATTCTGCAGTTGTCAATGTGTGCACATAAAGAGAAACACTGAGGAAAAAATAAAGTTTAATTATTGTTTAATCTGCTTTTGTCGTGTTGAATGAGGAACAGATATGGGCAAAACAAGTTTAGGCAAAATGTTTAAGAAGGAACTGCAGATGCTAGAAAATCGAAGGTAGACAAAAATGCTGGAGAAACCCAGCGGGTGAGGCAGCATCTATAGAGCGAAGGAAATAGGTAACGTTTCGGGCCGAAACCCTTCTTCAGACTTCCTCTGACTTCACAATTTGCAGGTCTTCAATCTGGTCTCACGCCTTCTGCTTTAATCTTTAGACTTCATTCCAACCATCTGCTGTCAAACCCCCTCCACCCCCACCCCCCCTCACCCCCTCTCCTCAGTGTCTACCAATGAACTGCCATGCTTTGTCCTGCCTCTCCACTCTCCAAGCTTTCTGCCCTGCCCCACTCCCCCATCCACTCAATTAGTCTGAAGAAGGTTCCCGACCCGAAACATCACCGATCCATGTTCTCCAGAGATTCTGCCCGAGATCCTGCCGAGTTACTCCAGCATTTCATGTCCTTCAAATCAGCAGATGCAGTTCATTACTTCTACAGTTCTACCACGTCACTGTGCCATGGTAGAGCTGCTGCCTCACAACGCCAAAGACCCGGGTTCGATCTTAACTACGGGTTCCGTATGTGTGCAGTTCGCACGTTCTCCCTGTAACCGCATTGGTTTCCTCCAAGTGCTCCGATTTCCTCCCACATCCCAAAGGCGTGTGGGTTTGTAGGTTTATTGGCCTCTACAAAATTGCCCTGAGTGTGTAGGGAGTGGGTGCAGAGGTGGGATAAGGATAACATAGAACTAATGTGAAGGAGTGATCAATGATTGGTAAGGGCTCAGTGGGCCGAAGGGCCTGCTCCCATGCTGTATCTCAAAATCAAATTGACAGAATTCTGGGTGACAAAGGATATATTTAGGGTTTGATGAAAAAAAGGAAGCGTGTGGAGGCAAGTGAAAATAGAACAAACCCTTGAGGAGTAAAAAGTGTGTAGAAGAGCAATTATGGGGGAAAAGACAGGCTACGAAATATCACTCAAGAATCTCAAGGTATTTTATAAGCATATTGGGAGCAAGGGGGGGAAACTCGGGAAAGAGTGGGTCCCCTTGGGTGGATCAAAGGGACAATCTGTACTTGGAGCCAGAGCATGCGGGTTCCTTCCTTCTCCGACATCTCTGATTTATATGATTTGTAATCAGGAAACATGAGATTTTATTTGATAGAGATGGGATTATGTGAAAGCAGCAAAGCTAAAGTTAACAGGACATTTTTTTTTTAAATGGTTTAAAAACTCAGCAGGTCAGGCAGCATCTGTAATAATAATGGACAGACAACCCTCCACAGATGCTGCCAGATCCACTGACTTCCACCAGCAGTTTGTATTTAGCTCAAGATTCCAGCAACTGCGTTCTCTTGCGTCTCACAATCAACAGGTCACATTTCATATTAGAAATAATGCAACTTACCGACCCCCCCCCCCCCCCCCCACAGTCTGAAATTGTGCTCGTCAATTGCAAATAATTGGGTTGATTTTTTCACCTTACTGCAGAATCTCCACTGACCATGAAATGTTTGTGGGATTGAGTTTACCTGATCTGCTCTGTCTGTACAATGCCTTCCTTGTGGCCTTCCAACCGAGCTGCCAAGCGCTCTTTGTCAAGTCGCACGCGCTCTTCATCCTAATTAAAAGAAACATCTTAGTTCTTAACAATCAGAGCTGCCACATCATTGTGAAATATATAGGCCAATATTCTCGTCACAGTTCAATCTCAAATCATTCAGATAATTTCAAAATATTTACATGGAAAAACTTTAGTTACCTGTTTTGATGTTTAGCAGTAAATACAGCTCAGATTTGTGCACCAATCTGTCATGTTTTTTTATGTTAACTCTATTTTAACTCCATTTTTATGCAAGTCAAGTTTATTGTCATATGCGTAAGTATGGTGAGGTACAAGTACAATGAAAATCGTGCTTGCAGCAGCATCACAGACTCGGACAAACATACAAATGCATAAATTGTACATTAATTATACATGTACAATTTCTAAAAGCAAGATTGTGCCAAAACAAAGATCAAGACATTTGGGGGGGAAAGCTGGTCGTCCATCGAGTTCCTGTGTCAATGTAGGATTAGGGTTTTGTGGGTTCGTTCAAGGACTTAACAATTGAAGAAAAGTAGCAGTTTCTGAAGCTGGTGGTGTCGGACTTCAGGCTTCTGTACCTCCTGCCAGATGGTGGCAGTGAGAAGAGGGCATGGTGGGGACCCCTGACGATAGATGCTGCTTTGTTGAGGCGGTACCTCATGTGGAAGCTTGTGATGGAGGGGAGGACTGTGCCCATGATGGACTGGGTTGAGTCTACCACTCCATGCATCCTCTTGTTTTCCTGTGCATTTTACATGCCATGAGCTCCCTCACGTGGTAAAATAACCTTGGTTCTGATGACAAATGCAATCCCTTAGATTGAAGTGTTCTATATGTGTTTTAAAGCAAAGTCTTTTTCCCATGACAATTGACGAGCACAAGGTTGTGAAAAATTACAGCAGGATCTTGATCGATTGGTCAGGTGGGCTAAGGAATGGTTGATGGGAGTTTAATACAGGGAAATGTGAGGTGTTGCATTTAAGTCTAACATGGGCAGGACCTACACAGTGAATGGTAGGCCTCTGGAAGTGTTGTAGTACAGAGGTATCTAGGAGTACAGGTACATGGTTCCTTGAAGGTGGAGTCGCAGGTAGATAGGGTAGTCAAAAAAGCTTTTGGCATATTGGCCATCAGTCAGAGTATGGAGTATAGAGGTCATGTTGCTGTTGTATAAGATGTTGGTAAGGCCACATTTAGAGACTATGGTGTTCAGTTCTGGGCACCATGTTATAGGAAATATGTTGTCAAGCTAGTAAGAGTACAGAGAACATTTACGAGGATGTTGCCAGGACTCGAGGATATGAGCTATAGGAAGAGGTTGAGTAGGCTGGGACTCTATTCTTTAGAGCTGAGGAGGAGATGGGGTGATCTTAAAGAAGTGTATAAAATCATGAGAGGAATAAATCAGGTACATGCAGAGTCTTGCCGAGAATAGGTGACTCAAGGACCAGAGGCACGTTTAATATGAAGAGGAAACGATTTAATAGGAATCCGAGGGGTAAAATGTTCACACAAATTTTTCACACCTGATCTATTCCTCTCATGATTTTATACACCTCTTTAATGATTTATGTGTCATTCCTAACTGTCACTATGTCATGTTGTCACTAGCAGGTGGAGCAACAAGGCAAATTCCTTGTGTATGAATACTTGGCCAATAAACTTATTCATTCATTCAAAAGGGGGGTGGGTGTATGGAACAAGTTTCCAGAGGAGGTAGATGAGGCAGGGACTATCCCAACATTTAAGAAACAGTTTGACAGGTACATGGATAGGACAGGCTTGGAGGGATATGGGCCAAACATGAGCAGGTGGGACTAGTGTGGCTGGGACATGTTGGCCTGTTGTGTGCTGGTTGGGCCAAAGGGCCTGTTTCGACACTGTATCACTCTATCCTCCTCACTATATAGATCTAAACTTGTCCCAGGCTAAGTTATTCATGTTAGGATTCATGTTAAGTCCTGATTACCCAACACTCCATTCCATACATACCATTGCTTTCCCTCTGTAAAGCATTGAGATGCACAACAACTGTTTTCTCTCGCCTTCAACCTTCCAACTTTGCTCACCGTTCATTCCAAACCCATCGCACATGAGCACTGCCAACCTCAGCCACAGTCCTTACAAATCTTTCCAATTACCGCAACTTCTTCACTTGCAAAGAACTTTAAAACTATTTCATCCCGTACATGTTTGTGTCTCTGTTCTTAACTGCGACATAGTCAGCCATTTGTTTTCTCCAGTGCAAAACACCCGAGAATGTTTCATATAATAGTGGGCCTATATAAAGTAAAACTAATTTACAAGGTATTAAATGCAAAACAAGCATAAATAGACAGCTGCAAACTGATAGGGTCTATTTACCACACACAAACTGCACATTCAACTATTAATTTGCATTTTCTTATTAACTGATGAATCCCCACATCTCTATATTTCATGTTTAATAGCCAGATATAAATCTACACACTCCTACAAGATCTCTTGAATATGAAAGAGTAGTTGGTTACATTCTCAGTACTAAATACAATTGTCAGGATAACAAAAGCCAAAATCAGGAGTACATTAATCATTCTCACCATCAAAGCATGATGGATACAAACTTTTGCGTAAGCCACAAGGGCAGAATGGATGGAAAAGTCAGTCTGAATTAAAACATCAATTTTGGGAGCAAGGACACAATCATGGGTCTCACTCAACATGTAAAGGAAGAGCAAGAGAAAGGAGCAGCAGGGAGTTAAGAACTCAGCAAATTAATCCTTGCAGAAAAGCGATCTTGACACTAAATGTGTAGAAAGGAACTTCAGATGCTGGTTCAGACTGAAGATAGACATAAAATGCTGGAGTAACTCAGCGGGTCAGGCAGCATCTTTGGAGAAAAAGAATAGGTAGCATTCTGGGTCGGAACCCTTCCTCAGACTGAAATTAGAGGAGGTGCAAGTAAACCTCTGCCTCACTTGAAAGGATTGGTCTTGAAAAGTTTCAATCTGAGGAAGGGTTCCGACCCAAAACATCACCCATTCTTTTTCCCCACCCGCTGAGTTACTCCAGCCGGTCTATCTTTGGAGTAACTCTTTGATGCTGTCTGTCTTTGACACTAAATATATAGTGTTATGATTAACATTCCCAAGCAATAATGCCCACATTGTCATCGGGTCATACAGCGTGGAAACTAATCCTGGAAACACATGGAAACAGGAAACAGGTCCTTCAGCCCAACATGCCCACACCGGCCAACATATCCCAACTACATTAGTCGCACCTGCCCGCGTATGGTCCTGTAGAGGACAGCATGGTGGCGCAGCAGTAGAGTTGCTGCCTTACAGCGCTTGCAGCGCAGGAGACTCGGGGTCGATCCCGACTACGGGTGCTGTCTGTACGGAGTTTGTACGTTCCCCCTGTGACTGTGTAGCTTTTCTCAGAGATCATCAGTTTCTTCCCACACTCCAAAGACGTACAGGTTTGTAGGTCAATTGGCTTGGTATAAATGTAAATTGTCCTTAGTGTGTGTAGGATATTGTTAATGTGTGGGGATTGCTGGTCGGTGTGGATTCGGTGGGCCAAAGGGCCTGTTTCCGTACTGTATCTCTAAACTAAACATTTAAACAAATCGGAAATTGTAGAAGCCAATTACCTCTATCCTGGGTTTTTTAAATTCTGATGATATTTCTTCAGCTGCCCTTTTAACTGTTGGTTCACAAACACAAGAGAAGTAGGCAAAAAATAAATCGTAGTGTTCAGAATTTAAAGAATTCTATTTCAAAAGGTTTCATGTTTATTTTCGGAAAAAAATCATAAATACCTTGTGTCGATCGCTGCAAACCAATTTCTAGCGGGGCACTTCTGTCTATGCTCGCAGATGATGCTGGGGAAATTAATTACAAGCATGAAAAAGTCTGCAACTGGAAATATCAGCGAGCCAACATTTTTTTTAGCAATACTCAAGGATATTCAAAATGAGCCAAGGATCCAATATAAAATTTTACAATAACAATGAGAAAATTAACAACTCAATTGTGACAAAACACATTTACAAACAGAATTATGAAATACTATATTAATAAATTCAAGTCTTTTCTAGTAAATTATCAAGAACGCACAAAATTCATATTTCTCCTTTCTACCCTCGCAGCACTTTTAAATGTCAATATGAGGAAGCAATTTTGTGTCTTTGGTGTAGGTTATATCATTTAGCTCTGCTCGGCTTTCATAACATTTAGATTTTTACCAGAGCATTTTTAATAATACTGCAGTATAGGAATTGCACATAGAAGAACACCTTTATTCTGATGAGTTGATGCTAATGCCATTAATCCAGTGTTTTGCTCGAGGTATGGTCTACTGGTACCTCTAAAATGTTCAAACTAAATTTTCAAATTAGCAGAATTTTAAGTGTAAATTATTTTAATAATGTTTAACTATTAATAATTGTTGATTTGATACTATTGTTAGTTTATGAAATTAGAAATTGCTTGGTCACAAAACCAAAACAGATATGTGTACCTAAACCTTTTTATCTACAAAAAGCATTGTATAAATCCCTTATCTAATTCATCATCATTTCTGCAATATTTTAAACATCAAACTAGCATAATTAATTCGTTTTGGTTATAATTCAGTTTAGTTTATTGTCACGTGTACTGAGGTACAGTGAAAAGTTTTTGTTGTGTGCTATCCAGATGCACATATAGCATGGAAATAGGCCCTTTGGCCCACCGGATCCACACTGACCACCAATCACCTGTTCACCCTAGTTCTATTTAATTCCACATTGGCATCCACTCCCTACACATTAGAGGTGTACAGTGTTATTATACAGTGTGTTATTATATATTGTGTTATTATACATAGAATTATACAGTGACCCGCACTACTTGGGAGGAAACTGGAGCACCTGGAGAAACCCCACACAGGCGGCAGCTCTACCAGCTGCGAGGCTGTGTCATCGTTCCAAGTTTTGCAAATTAAAAATCAGAGACACAGAGGAACAAAAGCAACAATTTAGCCATCAACAATGAACTGGTTTTTAAGAATGAACATTCCACATCTTTGTAAAGAGCAGGGTATTATTTTTGCTATTTTTGACAAAGTCAGCAAGGCTCCAGTTAATGCAAAAACACATCAAGGCTTCTGATGTTTGATACAAAATGTCTCCATAAATTATCTTTAAGCTTTGAAAACTTAAAAAGGTGATGGTTAAAAATGTTAATTTGCCAGAGGAAGGCAAAGTGCACAACACTAAAGTATTGTCTCCGAAAGAAAAGAGATTATAAATTGAGTATTACTCTGTGTTAGATCCCCCAAAAAAGCGAGCAAATTGAGAGGATACAATCCCCAAAAAGGCACATCAAATAGTCCAAGGGCGGGTATAGCAAAGAATCATAAAATATAAATGTCATGGCATCCAGCATGGGGGAAGGCTTATCAGAAATCTCTGCACTTGGAGGTCCAAAACAAATTTGGTTCCAGACTTTGACTGCTCTGAATAAGCATGGTTTGAGAGTTCTACGGGAGATATTTGGACGAGTACTTGATTCACCAAACCACAGGAGACAGGGACCAACTATTGATAAATGGGGATGAGCATAGATGTGCATTTGATAGTCAGCATGGACATGGTGAGTCAAAGCAGTTGTTTATCGTGCTGTATGATTCTACAAGACAACCAGAAACATTGCAAGTGGAAAATGTTTTTTAGATATGCTCATGAAATCAATGCAGATTAATAAGCAGGTTTCACTGCTTCTAATAATTAAGGCATACTTACATGTTTCACCATTTAAGTAGCTAAGTAAATCCTTTCTGTCTGGTCTTCGCACCACAGGAATATTCTCCGTCTATTTAAAAATTGGAACATAGTGGTCATTACTTAAAAATGAACAGTAAATTGTTTTCGTAACAGTTACTCTAATGGTGACTGAACTCCACAATATTAAAAGAGAGTACTTCCTTGCCCCTATTTCTGTGATCCTTTTCAACTCCTCTGCTACTAATACCGAGGGCTCGGGAAGCACTGTCTGCTTATTGCAGGTCCTTCTCACAACTTTAAGGTGAAGGGGAAAAGATTTAATAGGAATCTGAGGGGGTAACTTTTTCACACAAAGGGTGGTGGGAGTATGGAACGAGCTGCCAGAGGAGGGAGTTGAGGCAGGGACTATCTCAATGTGTAAGAAACAGTTAAACAGGTACATGGATAGGACAGTCTGAAGAAGGGTTTCGGCCCGAAAAGTAGCCTATTTCTTTCGCTCCATAGATGCTGCCGCACCCGCTGAGTTTCTCCAACACTTTTGTCTACCAACATGAATGGGACAGGTTTGGAGGGATATGGGCCAAATGCAGACAGGTGGGACAAGTGGAACAAGAATTGTTGGCTGGTGTGGGCAAGTTGGGCCAAGGGGCGTGCTGTACGACTCCATGACTCCTCCTTCCTACTTTCCCCTCAGTTCAATAACTGTGCACCTGAGGAATGTTATGTGTAAGCAGTGGGTTTTTTTTGTGGACAAAAAGGTACCCCTACTTACATGGGCTTTCAAACAACATTCCACATACTTTCACATAAGGCACCGTACTTTAATATTGGGAAATCAAACCCAGACTTTACTGCCTATTTTTTTTAAAACATCACACCCCGTCCACATAACCCATTACATCTCCTAAAACTCCTTGCCACAGCTCATATGCTGGTATTAATTTCAATACCTATTATCAGCAGATTTTTTTTCGTTTCTAATTGAAGGAACAAATTTACTCAATTTGGGGTCACTTGGAAGTGAGAAGATTGAAAATAAAATATAAAGTGTGCCCTAGATCCTTGTGCACAAATGTCTGCTTTCAGTGCATTGTAAAGTGGTGGCAAGTATATTGTTTCTTCAGTAACTTTAGAGATACAGTGTGGAAACAGGCCCTTCGGCCCACCGAGTCCACAGCGACCAGCAATCCCCTAGTTCTATCCTACACACTAGGGACATTTTTTTTTTACAAAAGCCAATTAACCTACAAACCTGTATGTCTTTGGAATGTGGGATTATACTTGTGGTTCTATGCACATTAAATGTAAAATGTGCTCATTCTTATTTTTTGCTCACTTTCTTTTTCCAGACTGAAAATGTCAGAAGAAAACACAACTACCTACCCTTCATCATGGAATTGTTAAAGACTTTGGCGGAACACCAACAGTGAATACCACTAGTAGAAAAGGCAAGTGACTTTGCACTGAAAATAATGCTTATTTCTTGGCTGTGTAGACAAAGCGGTTTAAATCCACCAGGCTAATGTAAATAATGATTGAATGTTGCATGTGTCTGTCTAATAGAGATGTGAAGATAGCTTGTTCAGGGTATACATGTCATGCATGTGATTCAGAAGAGTTGTTTGGGGAAAGTTATATAAACAAAACAACCCATTATCTTCTCAGCAAGCAAATAAAAAACAAGTCAATATTGATGCCAATGAAATTTATAGAACCACTGTAGTAATCAGATATACGGATAGGCAGGGTTTAGAGGGCCTGTGTCTGTCTAATAGAGATGAGATAAAAGCTTGTTCAGGGAATATATATCATGCATGTGATTCAGAGAAGTTGTTCGGGGAAAGTATCAAAACAAATAAACTATTATCCTCTCAGCAAGTTGTTGTTCATTTGTGTAGCTTGATTGTAATTCCGTACTGCATCCTCTGTTCTAGGTGTGGACGCCTATATAGCGGCGAGACCAAACATGGGCTAGGCGATCGTTTCGCTGAACATCTCCGCTCAAACCCACATGCAGCAACTAGACTGTGGAACAGCATACCTCTTCTCATCAGAACTGCCCCCTCCATCGACTCTTTTAAGTCGAGACTTAAAATTCATCTTTACTCTCAAGCCTTTCTTGATGTCCTGAGGGAGGGCTATATGTATGTATTTATGTATGTACTTAATCTATGAACCACTGTTGTATAACATTATTTATATGTTAAGCTATATTTAAGAGGGAGTTAGATGTGGCCCTTGTGGCTAAAGGCATCAGGGGGTATGGAGAGAAGGCAGGTACGGGATACTGAGTTGGATGATCAGCCATGATCATATTGAATGGCGGTGCAGGCTCGAAGGGCCGAATGGCCTACTCCTGCACCTATTTTCTATGTATCTATTAGTACCTCCACCAATATAAAGCACTTTGGTTAACAAGAGTTGTTTTTTAAATGTGCTATAGAAATAAAAGTGACTTGACTTGAATTCCTGGTTGCTAAACACTTTAACTCCCCCTCCCATTCTGACCTTTGTGTCCTGGGACTCCTCCACTGTCAGAGTGGGGCCCAGGGCAAATTGGAGGTACAGCACCTCATATTTTGCATGGGCAGCTTAAACCAGCATCTGCCAATCCTTCTTACACATTACAACCATTATATTGACCTCGAACCTCAAGTAACCCTTGCTTTCCCTCTCTCTCCATCACTCCCCCATCTTTGTTCTCCGACCACTCTGACCGTCACCTTAGCCAATCTATTCTATTCTACATTTTCCTTGATCCTCGACCCTTTGATGTCTCATTTTCACACCTTGCCCTTCCATATCCCTACATCTCCCTCTCCCCTGACTCTCAGTCTGAAGAAGGGTCTTGACCCAAAAGGTCACCCATTCCGTCTTATCAGAGATGCTGCCTGTCACGCGGAATTACTCCAGAATTTTGTGTCTGTCTTCCGTATATAGTAAACCCTTGTATTTATGGACATCTTTATAATGGATTTTGGTTATAGTGGACAGACCTACCAAACTGCAACGCCAGGCTGGACTGCCCATGCCACCCCCATCTGCTGCCTCAATTTTATTGTTGGATCTCTACACATGAAATGGCATATATTATACTGAGTTATGGTGGATAATCGGCAATACGGACACCATTGCCTCCCACTATGGTCCATTATAACGAGGGTTGCTGGAGTACGATTTGATTTGACTGGATAACACAAGCAAAAGCTTTTCACTCTATCTCAGTGCACGTGACGACATACACCCACGCCTTGATGAGTCTACCATATATCCACACAAACACTTAGGATTTAGCATGTTCATTCGAAAGGTTTAAGTTTACAACAAGTAAAGAATACTTACTGCAGCGCGCCGCACATACACAGGATGAGAAAGATGAACATTGTTTAGCAGGAATAAAATGGAATCCAAAGTATAATACTCCCTTGGCTGACCTTCCTTCCCCGTCCTGCAAGAAGAACAAAACTGGAATCAGTGAAAAGATACGCACAGAATAAAAACTAAAAGCATCATGGAGTTAAGGGCCTGTCCCACTTTCACGACCTAATTCATGACCTCTGCCGAGTTTGCCCTTGACTCATACTCGCAGCATGGTCGTCACGAGGTCATAGGTAGGTCGTAGCAGGCCGTGATGTTAGTCGTAGGTACTCGTGGCATCAGTAGGTCAGGGCGTTTTTCTAGGCTGATGAAAAATGTCCACGAGTAAAAAAGGTTGTG
Organism: Amblyraja radiata; assembly: GCF_010909765.2. Taxonomy (NCBI): domain Eukaryota; kingdom Metazoa; phylum Chordata; class Chondrichthyes; order Rajiformes; family Rajidae; genus Amblyraja; species Amblyraja radiata. The sequence continues at coordinate 10,654,641 of NC_045965.1, forward strand.
AATTAGGTCGTAAAAGTGGGACAGGCCCTTAACAATGCTTCAGCTATTATCAAACTTACACTTTTACATAAAAGTGCTAAATTAATATTCAAATGCTCCAATGATACACCCAAATGGCAGTTGTGGGAAAAGGCAGCAAATTAAAAAGCAACTGGCTTCCAAGAAAAGATGATTATTAACATTCAACTAGAGGGAAAGATCATATACACTTGCAAATAATTTAGTTTAGTTTAGTGATACAGCGCGGACACAGGTCCTTCGGCCCACAGAGTAACAATTTACAATATTTACTGAAGCCAATTAATCAACAAGCCTGATCATGTTTGGAGTGTGGGAGGAAACCGGAGCACCCGGAAAAAGTACATGTAGTCACAGGGAGAACGTAGAAACTCTGTACAGATACCGCCCGAAGTCAGGATTGAGCCTAGGTTTATGGTGCTGTAAGGCAGTAACTCTACCACTGCGCCATCGTTGTGCCACATTCTCAGTGGGAGATTGGTGCAGATATCAATTGAAGCAGGTTGATAGAGGTTTTAAGAGGAGGCAAAATAAATTATGGTCTCCAAAATCTTGCCACCTGATTCACATTGCTACTCAGTAGTACAAGCTTACATGCAGACAGGTCTATGCAGCATCTGGGAAATATATTCTTCTGAAAGTTTGTGGCAAGTAACTGTCTTAAAAAGGTCCACCTCGGCTACTTCTTAGATTAACAGACACCATGACACAAAAATAATGGTGATATGAGGACAAGTGTTCAAATGCTTCGTTTAAAATAGGTTTAAGTGGTATCTTAGGAGAACAGATCTGCAAGGATGTCTGTGATAGGCAATACTCATACAACATCGCTAGGCTGTGTGCTCAGCCCCCAGCACTACTCTTTCTATACTCACACTGTGTAAACAGCACAGCTCCAATGCCATCACTAACAAGTCCACCATTCCAATAACGTTGAGTGCAAGAAGGGAACCAGGAAAGATAATCTGGTTGAATGGTGCCAGAACAACAATCTTGCTCTCAATATTGCAAGGCCAAGGAGTTAATTGTTGAGGAAGGGAAAACCAAGAATCCATGAAGCTCTCTTCATCAGCAGGATGTCAATGAAGGAAGTCACCAGCTTCAAGTTCCTGTGCATGCACAACTCTGAAGATGTCCTTAAAGAAAGCTTCTCAACCACCAAGGTCTGACGAGATTTGTCATGTCGCCGAATACTCTCTTGAACATTGACGGGTGTACGGTGGAGAGCATACTGACTGGCTACATCACGACCTGGTTCAGTAACTCCATCACCCAAGAAAAGAAAAAGGGTGGCTAAGGTGAACGTTGGTCCATTGGAGGGTGAGACTGGAGAGTTGTTGGTGGGGAACATGGAAATGGCAAAGGCATTAAACGAGTATTTTGTATCAGTCTTCACCATAGAAGACACAGAAAATATTCCAACGCTGGATAAACAGGGGGCGGTAGGAATGGAGGAGCTAAATACTATTAAGATCACCAAGGAGGTGGTATTAGGGAAATTAATGAGACTGAAGGAGGATAAATCCCCTGGGCCTGATGGATTACATCCAAGGGTCTTGAGGGAGATAGCGGTGGGGATTGTGGATGCATTGGTGATAATTTTCCAAAACTCCCTGGAGGCAGGAACGGTCCCAGTGGATTGGAAAATGGCCAATGTAACACCTATATTTAAAAAAGGAAGTAAACAGAAGGCGGGTAACTATAGACCGGTTAGTCTAACATCGGTGGTGGGTAAAATGTTAGAGACAATTATTAAAGAAACACTAACGGGGCACTTGGATAAACATGACTTCATCGGACAGAACCAGCATGGTTTTGTGAAGGGGAAGTCCTGTTTAACGAATCTGCTCGAATTCTTTGAGGAAGTAACAACCCGGGTGGATAAAGGGGAACCGGTGGATGTGGTATACTTGGACTTCCAAAAGGCTTTTGACAAGGTGCCACATAAGAGACTATTGCTAAAAATAAAGAATTATGGGATTGGGGGTAATATATTAGCATGGGTAGAGGATTGGCTAACAAATAGGAAGCAGAGAGTGGGGATAAATGGTTCATACTCGGGATGGCAACCGGTAACTAGCGGGGTTCCGCAAGGGTCGGTGCTGGGACCCCAGTTGTTCACAATTTATATAAATGATTTGGAGGAGGGAACCAAGTGTAATATATCAAAATTTGCGGACGATACAAAAATGGGAGGAAAAGTAGGGGATGAGGAGGATAGGAAGAGTCTGCAAAAGGATATAGATAAGCTAGGTGAGTGGGCAACAACTTGGCAGATGAAATTTAATACTAATAAATGTGAAGTCATTCACTTTGGGAAAAAAAATGATAGGGCAAGTTATTTTCTAAATGAGGAGGAGCTGCGTTGTAATGCAACGCAAAGGGATCTAGGGGTATTAGTACATGAATCACTAAAAGTTAGTATGCAGGTGCAGCAAGCAATCAGGAAGGCCAATGGAGTTTTGGCCTTTATTGCTAGGGGGATTGAGTATAAAAACACGGAGGTCTTGCTGCAGCTGTACACAGTATTAGTGAGACCACATTTGGAATACTGTGTACAGTTCTGGGGTCCATACTTAAGAAAGGATGTACTAGCCCTGGAGGCAGTGCAGCGAAGGTTTACAAGATTAATTCCTGCATTGAGGGGATTGACATATGAGGAAAGGTTAAGTAGGCTGGAACTCTACTCTTTGGAGTTTAGAAGAATGAGAGGCGATCTCATTGAAACATATAAGATCGTGAGGGGCCTTGATCGGGTGGATGCACCGAGGATGTTCCCAATGATCGGGGAAACTAGAACTAGGGGACATAGTTGCAGAATAAGGGGGGGCTCTTTTAAAACTGAGATGAGGAAGAACTTCTTCACCCAGAGGGTGGTTAATTTATGGAATTCACTGCCCCAGGGAGCAGTGGAAGCAGAAACTTTAAATATATTTAAGACTAAAATAGATGGTTTTTTAGCTGCCAAGGGGATAAGGGGCTACGGGGAGAGGGCAGGGATATGGACCTAGGTATGGTTAGTATAGTAAGACCTGAGTGATCTCCTGGACAAGTGTCGATCGCCTGGATTGGGGTCGGAGAGGAATTTCTCGGATTTTTTTCCCGAATTGGACCTGGGTTTTTATCCGGTTTTTTGCCTCCCCCAGGAGATCACGAGGTTCTTGGGGTGGAGAGTGGTGATAGCGGTATAAAGGGGAGGGTAGTGTCTTGTGTTCTGTGTCTTGTGTCTACTGTTTGTGGGTAAGTGTGTCTGTTTAGTGTTCAGCCATGAGCGAATGGCGGTGCGGGCTCGACGGACCTGGTGGTCTACTCTCGCACCTACTTTCTATGTTTCTATGTTTCTAACTGAGGAGGCTGCAGAAAACGATGGCCATTGCCTGATCCATCCTGGGCATCAACCTTCCCACCGTCGATGGGATCTACAGCAAGCACTATCTCAAGAAGGCTTCTTCGTATCTAAGAACCACACACAGGTCTCACGACTGCCTGCATGAGCCTACAAACCGTGACATCCAGGTTCTTCCCATCAACCATTTGAGCCACCATACACATCACAAACCACAATTCCATCTCCGTACCAAACTGCTAGACTTCATATAAGGTCGCACTATGTACCTCGACTTTCACTGTGATATTTATGGGCAATTAGTACAACCGATGGGCCTGTCTCACTTACGCGAGTTTTTAGGCGACTACAGGAGACAATGAGGTCGCCACATGTTCACCGGAGGTTACCGGGGTATCAACTGCATGGTGGTGAGTAGTAACATAGTTTTCAACATGGTGCAAAATTAGCGGTGACCAGAATTTTGACGCCATGGAGAGTAGCGAGAATTCTCGTGACGTAGGTGCAGTGGTAGTGGGTTGGCTGGAGGTCGTAGGTTCTCGTAGGTTGTCGCCGGTGCTGACCGGTGAATTTAATTGGCTCATTGGGGAAAAAAACGTAAACAGTAGCTTTCAGAACCAAGGTTAACCAGAGTTAATGTCCGAGGAGCTTCGCAGCCGTGTATCTCTGGCTTCTTAAAAGTTGTCTCCACTCCTTCTCCCCACCCCGTCTCCCCCTTCTCCCCCCTCTTTTAAAGGACGTGACCCTTCCCGTACACTGTGCTTTCACCGTTTAATTACAGCGCCAACCTTCCTGTTCATTGTGGTGTGTGTCTGTATCACATTGGCTTTGCACCGTGTGAATTTCACTCAGACAGTGCTCCCCCCGCTTGCCCTGTCCCCCACCTGCATAACTGGCTGGTGAAGGAAGCGATGTGTGTGTGTGTGCGTGTGACTCTGACAGTCGCCGTTCCAGTCACCGGTTTTTCAGCGAACTGACAGTCACCTGAAAAATCGTCTAAGTGGGACAGGCCCCATAAGGCGCACCAATGTTTCCACTTCCTGAAGTGACTGAGACATTTTGGCAAGTCTCCAATGACTCTAAAGGGTCTGTCCTACATTGCGATTTTTACAGCGACTGCGAGCATCAGTGATTGATGCCCGTAAATCCGTCAAGTTGTACGACATACATGCTGACGTATGCTGTCCTGTGGGTGACGCCCGGTTAGGGCTATGGACCACAGAGGGCTGTAAAATATTCTTCCTTCAATGCATGGATTTTAAACATTAACTTTAAAATTAATACAATAAAATCAATTGTGCAAATGAAAAGATGTCTGAGTCGTTCGGTTTATTTACAGATGCATTGGTCCACTTCCAGATCCAATCACCATCTCACAGGGATGGATTCAGTGAGTGTACACTGAACTCCCCTCTCCCCTCCCCCCTCCACCCCCCTCTACCCCCTCCCACCCCCATCCCTCCTTCTCCACCCCCCCCATCTTCTCCATCCCTCCCCTTTCCCCCCACTTCTTCCCTTCCCCCTTCTTCCGCTCCACTCTTCTCCCCCTTCTCCACTCCCCCCCCCCTCACATCCCCTTCTCCCCCTCTCCCATTCTCCAACCCCCCCCCCTCCCCACTTTCCCCTATGCCCATTTGTGGACCCAGCCTGCGACCAGCGATCCCCCACACACGCTAGGGACAATTTATACAAACCTGTGCGCCTTTGGAGTGCAGGAGGAAACACTAACCCTAACCCTAACTCCAGGTTGATAGGCTTGGTATAAGTATAAATTGTCCCTAGCGTGTGTGGGATGGTGTGCGGGGGATCGATGGTCGGTGCGGACTCGGTGGGCCGAATGGCACTATATCTCTGAACTAAATGTGACACAAGGGCCCCAGAGGTTGGACTCGAATCTCCAATGTTCTGCCTGCTCCTCATGGGAACTAAACTGTTGGCCACGAGTTGTCCCAGAAGCAGATCTCTCTTTTAATTGTCTCTCCAAACCTCCAGAGGCAGCTGGCTTTTCAACTGGGTGCAGGCAATGTTGTCAATGTACCAGTGCCACCCACATGCTCCGGCCACTGAGTCTAAATACCCACCACCCATTTTGAAGCAAGGCGAGGGGGCGGAGGGGAGGTGGGAGGGTGTTGTTCCCAAAGTCTGCATTTATCCCATAGATAATGTTACTAAAACAGATGATGTGGCCTTTGTGCAGTACTATTAGTGGGATCTAGCTGTCACAGGCTGGGTCCACAAATGGTGGGCATCGGAGAAAGTGGGGGGGGGGGGGGTGTTTGGAGAATGGGAGAAGGAAGGGAGAGGGGTAGAAGGGGATGTGAGGGGAGAGGGGAGTAGAGAAGGGGAGAAGAGTGGAGCGGGGAGAAGGGAGGAAGAGGGGAGAAGGGAGGAAGAGGGGGGAAGGGAAGAAGGGTACGGTGGGGGAGTGAAGAAGGTGGGATGGGGGAGTTCAGTCTACACTCACTGAATCCATCCCTGTGAAAAGTTAGAGACGGTGATTGGATCTGGAAGCGGACCAATATATCTGTAAATAAAACTGAACGACAGACATCTTTTCAATTGCACAATTGATTTTATTGTATTAATTTAAATACATTAATGTTTAAAATCCATGCATTGAAGGAAGAATATTTTACAGCCCATCGGTGGTCCCTAACCTTAACCGGCATCACCTGCAGGACAGCATACGTCAGCGTGTGACAGGGCGCACGACACGATGAGACACCCAGATGTCGCCACTGGATTTTGAACATTCCAAAATCCAGGGGCGACAGGGAGACACCGCGCGTCACGACATATGTCACCACACGTCAAGACCCGACCATGACGCGACAACCTCGTTTCAGGCAGTCGCCGAAAATGTCGTCCATGGGTCAGGCCCTTTACAAACTTTGACAAAGATACCAGAGAAAGCATACTATCGGGTTGAATTAAAGCTTGGTGAAGGAACAGCTCCATCCAAGGTTGTAAAGAGAGTTGTAGATATAGCCAAGTTCAACACACAGACCAAACTTCACACCTTTGACTCCATCGACACTTCACTCTGCCTCGGAAAAACAGCCAACATAATCAAAGTCTTGTCACCCCCCAGTCATTCCTTCTTCTCCCTGCTCCCACCTGGCAGAAGGTACAAATGCTTGAAAGTGCGCACCACCAGACTCAGGAACAGCATTTTCCCTTCTGTTATCAGGCTTCTGAATGGTCTTTCCATGAGCTAGGGGACTGTTCAATTCACCTATATCCCAATGCGGACATTGGACTTAGTCTCTAGAACCGGTGCACTACAATGATGAAAACTATATCCTGCACTCTGTATTCTGACCCTTTGCTCTCTCTGTGGCATTTGATTGTGACTTGATTGTATTTATGAATAGTATTAGCTGAACTAATAAGAATGAACTGCAGATGCTCGTTTATACCAAAGATAGACACAATATGTTGGAGTAACCCAGTGAGTCAGGCAACGTGTCTGGAGAATGGCTAGGTTGTGGCAGTCCCTGGGGGTTAGGCCACTCCTTGGGTCATCCCCCTCGGCTCTTGAGGGACAGGGACAATTATCTGCCCACGGGGTTTCCTGGGTGCCTGCTCATGGGCGTTCTGGTGTTTGCCATGCTTCATTACACAACTTCTGAACCAGCCTGGCGTCTGGCCTTTTCCTCACCTCATCCAGGCCACTACAACTGGTGACCTCGACGTTCATCACGCATCGTGATGGAAAACAACGCTGTTGCACTGAAGCTCCCGACTTTGTGGACCAAAGAACCTGATATCTGGTTCCAGCAGGCAGAGGCACAGTTTGCTCTGCGAGGGGTGACGGTAGATGAAACTAAGTACTTTTACTTGGTCAGCGCTCTTGACCAGGCGACTGCAAGGCGGGTTAAACCTTACCTCAGCGCCCCCCCCGCTAACTAACAAATATAGGGGCCTCACTTGTGCTCGGGCCTTGGTGGCGCACTGGATCGCCCGGTTCAGGGTGCTCCTGAACATAACATCCGACCGGGGGCCTCAGTTCACGTCGGAACTGTGGTCGGAATGTGGTCGGAACAGCATTTCGTTCAGACCGAAAGGTCTGAATGACAAATAAAGGATTCAATTCAATTCAATTCAATTCATAGCACACCTCCTGGGGGTTCGCCTATACCGCATGACAGCGTATCATCTGCAGGCGAACGGCCTGGTGGAGCGGTTTCACCGCCAACTCAAGGATGCCCTGAAGGCACGGCTCAATGATCCGGACTGGGTGGACGCTCTCCAGTGGGTTTTGCTAGGGATCCGCGCCGCACTGAAGGAGGACTTGGCCTCCTCCTCCGCCGAGTTGGTGTATGGGTCCCAGTTGGCGGTGCCCAGGGTGTTCATCCCACCGGCACGGGTGGAGTAGCCTTTGGACGCTCTGCAACGTCTTCGGCAGACGGTGGGCAAGCTGGCGTCCTTCCGTCCGCACGTTCCCTCTGCTCTGGAGGACTGCCAGTTCGTCTTCCTGCATAGGGATGCGCATCGGACACCTCTCCAGCGGCCCTTCCGGGTCCTGGAGCATGGCTCGTCCACTTTCGTCCTGGACATGGGGGTCGGCATGAGACTGTTTCGGTTGCGCGGTTGAAGCCGGCGCATATTGACATTGATTGGCCGGTGCTGGTAGCGCGGCTCTGTAAGCGATGACGCCCTCCGTCTAGGGTACCTCATCCAGTGGCTACTCCGCCCCCTGCACCTGTTGGTCAGTTGCCCGTTTCTGTGCCGGGCATAGTGCGCACCCGGGCTGGTCGCCTCGTGCATCCCCCCTGTCCGTTTTGTGCCTCTGCTTCGTGGGGGGATGTCCTGTAGCGGTTCCTGGGGGTTAGGCCACTCTTTGGGTCATCCCCCTCGGCTCGTGAGGGACAGGAATGATTGTCTGCCCATGGGGTTTCCCTGGTGCCTGCTCGCGGGCGTTCTGTGTTTGCCATGCTTCATTAAACGACTTCTGAACCTGCCTGGCGTCTGGCCTTTTCCTGACCTCATCTAGGCCACTACAAGGTGATGTTTTGGGTCAGCACAACTTCTTCAGGCCTAACTACTTTATGAGCTGATCTGACTGGATAACATTTCTCAGTACACGTATCATTAATAAACCTAAACCGACTATAGGTTATTGTATTTGTATTGGTTGTGTTGCTGCATTTGCAACATGTGCCTGTTATAATAAGTAAGTATTCCATGTTCCGGCCTTGATTGATATTGCAATGAAACACTCTTGACCCATCTTATGGTCACTAAAATACAATGAATAGTGGAATGTGATTAAAAAGTAATCCATTACTGGGATTTCTTAATGGAATCAGGGGATAGATAATGCAGTTAAAAAAAATGTAAAATACATAATTGGAAGCAAACTCCTGCAGCTCTGACCCAGTGCCATTGCCAGGACAACTGGACTTTAAGGCCAAGTTCATTTTTAAGAACTCTGAAATTTGAAGGATACAAGATGGTTTCAGAAACTATGCACTGCCTCAGTGTAATTTACTATTCTTACACTCTTTTACTGATGTGTGATCGTGCTTATGCACAGTAAGATGTTACTAATTTGCATGCCTACAAGGAATTTCACCGTACTTATGTACACGTGACACTAAAGTACCAACAAACCATTGAATGAATTCCAAACAGTCTAGAAAAAGAAAAGAGATGACTATAATCTGAATAGATAGCTATAGCCTAAGCTATAGTCTGATCGTATTATATTTTAAGTCTCCGATACAAATTGGCAGGATTACAAACGGACAGAATCTAAAGCAAACATTATGAATAGTAAAAAAAAGGACAGAGTGCTGGAGTAACAGCAGCTCAGGGTGTATTCTTGGAGAACATAGATACAGCGCCTTCCATAATGTTTGGGACAAAGACCCATCATTTATTTATTTGCCTCTGTACTCCACAATTGGAGATTTGTAATAGAAAAAAAATCACATGTGGTTAAAGTGCACGTTGTCAGATTTTATTAAAGGCCATTTTTATACATTTTGGTTTTCACCATGTAGAAATTACAGCTGTGTTTATACATAGTCCCCCCCATTTCAGGGCACCATAATGTTTGGGACACATGGCTTCACATGTGTTTGTAATTGCTCAGGTGTGTTTAATTACCTCCTTAATGCAGGTATAAAAGAGCTCTCAGCACCTAGTCTTTCCTCCAGTCTTTCCATCATCATTTATCAACACGAGGACCAAAGTTGTGCCAATGACGTTAAAGAAGCCATTATGAGACTGAGAAACTGATGGCAAGAGCAAAGTATGGAGGAGGGAAGGAATTGCCCAAGATACAAAGCATACCACCTCATATGAAACACGGTGGTGGGGGTGTTATGGCCTGGGCATGTATGGCTGCTGAAGGTACTGGCATACATGTGTCTATACACTTAATTCTGAAGTGTATAGACACATCGTATCTGCTCAAGTTCAAACAAATGCCTCAAAACTCATTGGCCGGCGGTTCATTCTACAACAAGACAATAATCTCAAACATACTGCTAAAGCAACAAAGGAGTTTTTCAAAGCTAAAAAATGGTAAATTCTTGAGTGGCCAAATCAGTCACCCGATCTGAAGCTAAAGATGGCTGCAATACAGGCCTGGCATCACCAGAGAAGACACCCAGCAACTGGTGATGTCCATGAATCACAGACTTCAAGCAGTCATTGCATGCAAAGGATATGCAACAAAATACTAAACATGACTACTTTCATTTACATGACATAGCTGTGTCCCAAACATTATGGCGCCCTGAAATGGGGGGGGACTATGTATAAACACTGCTGTGATTTCTACATGGTGAAACCAAAATGTATAAAAATGGCTTTTAATAAAATCTGACAAAGTGCACTTTAACCACGTGATTTTTTTCTATTACAAATCTCAAATTGTGGATTACAAAGGCAAAAAAATAAATGATGGGTCTTTGTCCCAAACATTATGGAGGGCACTGCAGGTGATGTTTCGGGTCAGGCAAGGGCTCTGAAATATATGAATCAGTCCATGTTTTCCCGGGATACTGCCAAACCCGCTTAATTATTCCAGCGTCATGTGGGGTTTTTTCTAAAGTTTTCTCATTTTTCAGTAAACCAGCATCGGCAGTTCCTTGTCTGTACATTATAAATAGTGTCAGAATTAAAATTGGGGGGAAAAATACAAAAACCATTAACATCTTTGGTAAGTAAACTAAATTGATGTTCGTTCTGACAGTCAAGGCTGCTTGTTCCAAACAATAATCTAATTTAGTTTTGTCCAGATATTCACCATCCAGGAAAAACATTTACTTTTTTTAAATGGATTTTATAGTCTTATGCTACCCTGATCAAATTGACACTAATGCATGTTTGAATATACACCATCAGGATAATGTACTTCTTGACATTTGGTTTAAACTAGAAACTTTCGCTTTGGGGCCAGTTAATATTAGAAGACACAGCCTCAGAATAAAAGGACGTACCTTTAGAAAGATGAGGAAGAATTTCTTTAGTCAGAGGGTGATAAATCTGTGGAATTCATTGCCACAGAAGGCAGTGGAGGCCAAATCATTGGGTATTTTTATGGTGCAGATTGACAGATTCTTGATTAGTATGGGTGTCAGGGGTTATGGGGAGAAGGCAGGAGAATGGCATTGAGAGGGAAGGATAGATAAGACATGAATGAATGGCTGAGTAGACCTGATAAGCCAAACGGCCTAATTCTGCTCTTGTAACTTATGAACTTGACTCTGCATAACATGAATAGTGGCTCTAATTTATGATGCAATGGAAATTTATCAAAAGCAACAGATTCTGCGAGGATTAAATGTCGCAAAGCAAAACAGGTGTGTGGTGGAGAGCATATTAACTGGTTGCATCATGGCCTGGTTCAGCAACTCAAACACCCAGAAACAGTCCATCAAGGGGACTGACTTCTCACCATCGAAGAGACCTACAGGAGGCACTGCCTCAAAAATGCAGCCAGCAACAATAAGGACAGTGTAGTTGCAGGATTCAAGATAGAATCATGGAATTCCATAACAAATGACCATTGAAGACGAGATATCAGATGCTCAACATGCTTTACACGGGTTAAATCTTGATGAGATGCATCACAAACTGCCTCAGAGAAAAGGGAGGTGACCAAGGTATCTGATTAACATTCAAATATTCTATGGCTGAAAAAAGGTGCCAGATGAGTGGAGGAAAGCAAACATAGTGCAGTAATTCAGGAAGAACAGCAGGGATTAGTCTGGTAATAACAGTCCAGACACTCAAACATCAGTTATGGTGAAATAATTGGACCACATTTCTGAGGGCATGATTAATCTGCTCTTGGAGAGTCCAGGATTAAACAAGGAGAGCATGCAGGACAATGCTAAAGAGAGATCATTTTGGACTATTCTGACTGAACTTGTCAACGGCAAGTATGCCAATGAGGCTCGTGTGGTTAACATAATCTCCATGGTCTTTAATAATGCCCTATATAGGAGAATCCTAACATATCTATCTCTATACTTATAAAACTCTGATCTTGGATGTGTATTTAGTTGTTTGTGTGTAATCACATCTTCGCGAAAAAAACGACGCGGTAACGGTAAAATGTTTACATATTCCGGTAGAGATTTTTCCCGTGGAATCCGAGATCGCCCTTATCTGAAAATGTCATGCTTTATTTCTCGAGTTATTACTGAAAATGTTCAAAAATCTGACAAAACTTTGAATATAAAAACCAGTCTTTCGCTGATGACATCACAATGGGTCTGCATGCCTGCCATCTCCCACACCCTGCGAGTGATGTCACCCCCCCCCTCCCCCGTTATTCAAAAGACGATGCCGGAGATGAAATCGGGCCCGGCACTGAAGCCGCTGAACTCACAGTCCCCAGGGGTGGTTAGTGTGTGTCTGTGTGTGAGGGGTGGTTAGTGTGTGTGTGAGATGCCGCAAGCCACCCCCCCCCCCCCCCCCCCCCCGCAACGGGTCCCACTTGGTCTATAAAGATGAGAGCCCTGGGATCGACGACAAGTTGGCAAATGAGGTCCAAAACTGGTGACAGAAGCAGAGGGTGAAGGAGGAGGGTTGGTTTTCTATTTGTAAGCCTGACATCAGTGGTCTACCACTAGAACCGATGCTGGGATCCTTACTGTTTGCTCCATACATTAATAGAAGTGAATGAAAGGAGTACAAACATTTCTCACCGTTAACAGCAACACCAGTTCAGTATCATCTGTGTTAATATTGATGCAGAGAAAAATGGTCTTTGTCCACGGAATAGTATCGATGAGTTTATGAGAGGGGCAGTAATAATGGCTGAGGGAATTTAATTCCAAGGAATATGAGGTGATGGATTTGGGAAGGACCAGTAAAGCTAGAAGATGGACAGTGTAGCTGGCAAGTGCTGAGGATCAGAGAGCTTGTTGTACATGTCCAAGGATTCCCAAAGACAGCAGCACAGGTAGATAAACTAATTAAAAAGGCAAAAGGAATATTTCACTTCATTTGCCAGGGATAGAATATACAAGCAGGAAGGGTATTTGACAATTGTATGAAACACTAGCTAGACCATATCTGGAATACTGTGTGCAGTTCCAGTTGTCACACGACAACTGGTTGTTGCTGCACTGAAGAGTGTGCAGAAATTTGCCAGGGTGTAACCTGGGATGGAACCTTTCTGCTGTGGAAGAGAAACTGATAGAGCATGTTTGTACTCTTTGGAACAAGGAAAGCAGAGAGGTAACCGGACTGAGGTATTGGAGAGACATAGACAGGCTAGATAGGGAGAACTTTCTTAGTTAGCTACCACTTTAAAGGAAACACAGATAAAAATATTCTTTTTTTTTTACAAAAAAGTTTTTTTATTATGCTGCACGGCGGTGCAGCTGTCGAGCTGCTGCCTTACAGCGCTTTCAACACCAGAGACCTGGGTTTGATCTCGACTACGGGTGCTGTCTGAACGGAGTTTGTACGTTTGCCCTGTGACCGCGCGGGTTTTCTCCAAGATCATCAGCTTCTTCCCACTTTCCAAAGACATACGGGTTTGTAAGTTAATTGGCTTGGTATAAATGTAAAATGTTTGTGTCCGATAGTATGCGGGGACCGTGGGTTGGTGTGGACTCGGTGGGCCATAGGCCCTGTTTCCGCGGTGTACCTCTAAACTAAAATTATATATGGGCTGTTGGACAAGATAGTTGTACTGTCACAAAAATCTGCCATGACGTTAATTGGAACAATTACAGAAAGTTTGCTGAGAAGTTGGGAAAGAGGAAAGTTTTAAATATAAAATGCTCATCTTTGTTGGACTTGATGTTTTGGATAGAAAAATCACACATTACAAAAAAACCTCTTGCACATCAACAAACAGACGTAGTCAATAAAATCAGAACCGCCACAGCAAACAATCCTCACATACGTCATACACCATCTACCATAAATTCACCAACACTACCCTGTCAGCCTTGAGTTTTGTAATAAAAGCCTTCACACACACTGGCACTACACAAACCTGGAGCAATCCCCTCACAAAACAATTACACCCTAGAAAAATGTCACCTGGTTTTTAACAATGCAATGTTAATCTGTGGATGTTTCTATTGTAATGAGGTGGATAGGTTACAGTGAGGATGCATTAAGAAAATTAGTTTGAATTTACTAATATCCTTTTGTCTGTCATGGTCAACAGAACAAGATAGACACACAGTGCCGGAGTAACGCACTGGAGAGGAATGTTAGGGCTAACGGAATAAAGGGATATGGGAAAAAAGCAGGATGGGGGTTGATTTTGGATGATTAGCCATAATCATATTGAATGGCAGTGCTGGCTCGAAAGGCCTACTTCTGCACCTAATTTCTATGTTTCCATGAATCAGTGACGTTTCAGGTCGTGACCCTTTTACAGACCCGAAACGTCAACCATTCCTTCTCTCCAGAGATGCAGCCTGACCCGCTGAGTTACTCCAGCATTTTGTGTCTATCTTCAGTGTAAAGCAACACCTGCAGATCCCTCCTACACACACCATTCTTTCAAGACCAATCTAAAAATAAAGTCCTCCAAATGATAAATCAAAGATTACAATACAAAGGTGAGAAACAAGTGATGTACATTCCAGAATTGATGGGAGACCCAAGTGCCCTCCCTTCAGCTAGATTAATCATTCATATTGAAATTTCTGTGAATTGTTTCTACATGCTTCCAGATCAATACAAAAACAATGCCTAAAGAGGATTGCCCTCATAATCATATCAGGTAGCCTGCCAACACAAGTTGTGGTTTCCATGGCCACAATGCATCTGGATATCATGTACATACTTGGTACATTTACCAGTCTGAGCATACATTATAATTTAAAGAACATAGATATTCTAAGCACAAGTTCTGATCCCATCTTTGAAACGCTTGGTTGGTTATTGTGGAATCTTTTGGCATTTGTGCCAGATTTGAATCACCTGACTGACATAAAACCATCACACATTTTCAAATGCCATAAAAACAATTATTAATATTTTGGCAAACCATAACTTCATGAATCTTGTCAGTTACACTGTTCAAGACGTGGAACATGCAATACAAATCTCGTCAATTACACTGTTCAAGACACGTGTAACATATGACACAAATCTCATGAGTTACACTGTTCAACATTTGTAACATACAATACAAACCTCGTCAATTACACTGTTCAAAATATGTAATACAGCACAAATCTTGTGAGTTACACTGTTCAAAACATGTGTAACAAACAATACAAATCTCATGAGTTACACAGTTCAAGACATAAGTAACATACAGCACAAATTTCATGAGTCACACTCTTCAAGACGTGTAGCAGACAATACAAATCTCATCAAATACTGTTCAAGACGTGTAACACAATACAAATCTTGTCAGTTACACTGTTCAAGACATGTGTAACACCACAAATCTTATCACTATTCTTCCTCCAGTGATACCATTAGGTCCTTAAAGTAGAACCCAACTTCCAGAATCAATTTAAAAAAAAACGAGGTTTGTCACATAGCAAGTTGCCAATAAATGTACCAAGTATGTACATGACTGGTAAATGTACTAAATACGTACATGATATCCAGATGCATTGCGATCATGGAAACCACGACCTTGTGTTGGCAGGCTACCTGATATTATTATGAGGGCAATGCTCTTTAGGCATTGTTTTTGTATTGATCTGGAAGCATGTAGAAACAATTCACAGAAATTTCAATATGAACTTGTTTTGAGCAATAAGAAACTCATTGCAAAAGCAGGATGAATTGGGAAAATAAGGAAATACAGATACCAGAAAGGTCCCGACCCTAAAAGTAATTTGTCCACTCCCTCCACGGGACCCGCTGAGTTCCTCCAGCACTTTGTGTCTTGCTCAGGATAAACTGGTGTCTGTTTATATAAGACTACACTTTGAGAGAAACATTCACATCAACAACTTTGTCGGAGGCAAATAGTGATGGGAAGTTTGTGGTTGATTTTAGATCGGATAAACAGTCATGGTATGTGTAACAGACATTGGTTGATTTCAGGTCTGAGAAATCACTTTGTCAATACTGTTGTGGACCACAAAGTGCTGGAGTAACTCAACCGACCGGGCAGCAGCATGTGTGGAGTGGCCCGACCAGCCGTGTCGCTCCAGCACTTTGTATTTTGCTCAAGATTCCGGCATCGGCAGTTCCTTATGTTGGCGATACACTTGCCGAAAGATCGAAACAAGGAACCGCAGCAGCTGGAACCTTGAACACAAAGTGCTGGAGTAACTCGACGGGTCGGGCAGCATCTGTGGGGGGAGAAATCGACAGGCGGCGGGTGAAGTCTGCACCCTTTCTTCAGACTTGTAGAACTAGGCGAAATACTTTTTGTTCAGTTCTACAAGTGTCAGCTCCCCCTCTTCCACTTCCCCACGAGTAACACCGCCGCCGTGCCAGTCTCCCCTCCATCCCAACCTTTCTTCCCCCCCAACTCCTGAGGAACAGACAATGAGGGATGGGTGGAGAAAGATCTCCATCAGCACATGCTGCCCCGCCACCTCCCACCAATACTACACTAAACTACACCATCCCAGCCACCTCCCTCCCCTCGCCCCGGCCCCGGCCGCCGCTCACCCCCAGATCACGTAGTTGGTCTTGACATTCTTGGGCCAGGAGAACTCCCCGAAGATGACCTCGTCCCCTTTGACCACGATCTCCTTCTTCAGCGTGTTGTACTGACGCAGTACGCTCAGCACGTCCGCCATCTTGCCCGGGCTCCTGACAACCGGGTCCTCGCTCGGGGTACCGTGCTGTCCGCGCAGTCCGCCTGATCCGCCGCCAACGTCAGTCAGTCCGCCTACCCACCCGACGTCAGTCCACCCGACGTCTATCGTCAGACCACCCGACGTCTGTCGTCAGACCGCCCGTCCACTCGACGTCAGTCGTCAGTCCGCCCGACCGCCCACCCGACGTCTGTCGTCAGACCGCCCGTTCACCCGACGTTAGTCGTCAGACAGCCCGCCCGCCTCAAGTCCTCCGTCCGTTGTCCCGCCGCCGCCCTGAGGTGTTCACCCGCCCGCAGACAGGCCCTCAGGGCCAGTGATGAGGTCCGAGCTGCCCGAGCTACCCTCGCCCGCCTCAAACAGCGCACACGACACATCGCACCCATCGTGCAGGGCATGGGGATATACAGGAAGCCGGCGGCCAAGGCGCTGCGGAGAGTGGCAGCCGCCCGCCGTCCCCCCATTGTTCCAGCGGCGGAGGAGGCGGAGGAGGATGCGGCGCCGTCGTCCATGGCAACGCCACACCCACAGCAGGAACCGGCACCACAGGTGAGGCCGGCTGCGCCCCCTCACACAACTCATTGCCCTCATTCATTCTGTGTTGTGTTCTTTTGCAACCAATGTTATTTCACTGACATCCAAAGAATGAGGATGGGAGTTGGTCCTGGCATCATGTTCAGAGTCAAGATTCAAGAGAGTTTATTGTCATGTGTCCCTGATAGGACATTGACATTCTTGCTTTGCGTCAGCACACCAGAACATAGTAACAATGTCACAAAATTTTGAGATTTTAAAAATCAAGTCTGCAATTTATCCCATCAGATAAAGCATAAAAAGAAGTTTAATTTGACACCTAATTCACTTTCATATCTTCAGTATTAAAAAAGTTATGGCCATTTTCATACTCGGAAATTAGCATCTTGTTCCCTATTGATTTTCCATTGACTTAACACAAAAGCTGTGATCGAGGACAGTCTAAAGCTCATAACTTTATGAAAAATTAAGAGAACTGAAAGAAATTTTCAGTTATTATAGATTGAAGCATTCTGAAACAAATATTAAACAATCTTACTTGGATGACCTGAAATTAAAGCATATAATTAGTTAGTTACCCAATTGTAGCTAATTCCAAAATTCAATTACTAGATCTAAACATCTATCCATTTCTTAAGGAAAGATTAACATTTTTAAATAGCCTAAGTGTCCAAATAACATTCACACAAGAATTCACAATAAAACATGATTTTTAAATCTCATTGACATTAATTTATAGGCCAAATGGAAGGGATTTAGTGTTCAATTGCTGTAAATTACTTCACACCATTAGGATATGCAGGGAAAAGGATGGATATGGATTATGTACAGTTGGATAAGAGTTGTCTTGTCATCATGTTCAACACACAAAGACTGTGGGCCAAAGGGCCTGCTCCTATGCTGTGCTGCTCTACATTCTATGTATTCTGCCAGTTACCCATAGTCATTGGGTCTTAATCCAGGTTACTAGGATATGTCAGGAATTGGAGGGATATGGATTATGTTTAGGCGGATAAAGAGTTGTTCTTGGTATCGTGTTCAGCGCAGACATTGTGGGTCGAAAGGCTTGCTCCTGTGCTGTACTGTTCTATGATCTATGTTCCAGCCTAATTAACAAACATCGTAATCACTGTGAAGAAGGGTCCTGATCTGAAATATCACCAATCCATGTTCTCTAGAGATGCTGCCTGACCCATTGAGTTATTCCATTCTTCCCTGTGCAACACCTGGATGCGCACCATTTCTCCCTTTCCCCTTGCCCTCGCCCCTTTCCAGGGCTCTCACTTAACTTTTTTTCCCCCGTTGCCAGCCGGGCAACCTAGGCAGCTTTTTAGGTTGCCAAATGACACCTTAGGTGATCATTTAAGATGGCTCGCATGACGCGTGTGATAATGTGCTCGGACGAAGTGCGTAGTTACCTGTCGGAATCATGCTCAATGAAGCATTCACATATTATTTCTGCGTCAAATAAAGTCATAAACTAAACATATTCACTAATAAAGACATGATATATACCACAATGACATGCAGCAAAATTATAATACAGTATCTCAACTCTTTTTACAATGAATGCAATTTCTATTATTTCTTTCCACTTCCAAACAAAAATGTGGTTGGATCAACCTCGGTGAGATCAAGCGCAGGCATGGCGATTGCTTCGCCCAACACCTCCACACAGTTCGCAATAACAACCTGATCTCCCGGTGGCTCAACACTTCAACTCCCCTTCCCATTCCGAATCCGACCTTTCTGTCCTGGGCCTCCTCCATGGCCAGAGTGAGACCCACCGCAAATTGGAGGAACAGCACCTCATATTTCGCTTGGGTAGTTTACACCCCAGCGGTATGAACATTGGCTTCTCCAATTTCAGGTCGTCCTTGCTTTTTCCCTCCTTCCCCTCCCATTCCCAGCTCTCCCACAGCCTACTGTCTCCGCCTCTTCCTTTCTTTTTCCTGCTCCCCCCCCCCCCCGACATCAGTCTGAAGAAGGGTCTCGACTTGAAGCGTCACTTATTCCTTCGCTCCAATAATGCTGCCTGTAAACAGCTGATTTTATCCAGCTGTTTTGTCTACCACCCTTTCGTACAAGTTCTGTTATCCCACTTTCCTCACCCACTCCCTACACATTAGGGGCAATTTTACAGAGACAAGTTAACCTACAAAGCCAATGCATCTTTGGGATGTGGGAGAAAACCCACACGCTTGCAGGAAGAATGTGCAAATTTAACACGGACAGTACCCGAGGACAAGATTGAACACAGATCTCTGGTGTGTGAGGCAGCAAGTCTACCAGCAGTGCCACTATATTTTGATTTCCAACACACACAAAAATTTCACGTTGATAAATTTGGTTACTAAAAAAAAATAAACTATCCATTTTCAGTCTTAAATTTCTAAGTCACGCGATGTCCCCCTTTACAGCTACTGTATGTTTTAATTCAGTTGCAACTAAATTTAAATGCAACTAAATTTAAAGTAGCTCTTTCTTCCCAATAACCCTTTCTGGCTTAAGCCCTCCCTTCACCACCTCCAGTTTAAATTCCATTTGGAATATTTTGGAGGACCAAGAAACCAAGAACCAAGAACCAAGTTCATGACTATGGGGCATTGGCCATAAAGTTGCTGCCTAAAAGTGCCAGAGACCCGGAATTGATCCTGAATATGGGTGCTGTCTGTTGGAGTTTGCTCCTTTTCCCTTTGATTGCATGGGTTTTCTCCGGGTGCTCTTGTTTCCTTCCACATTCCAAAGGTGTGCAGGGACCTTTTTCAGACCCAACCCAAAACCTAATATTTTCCTTTTGTCCAGAGATACTGTCTGACCTGTTGAGTTACTCCAGCTTTTTGTGTCTATCTTTGGTTTAAACCAGCATCTGCAGTTCTTTCCTACACATGCAATACTATACGATAGGCACCTGGACAGCAGAGGAACATACGATAGAACGCTGTTCCTGGATTACAGCTCGGCTTTTAACACCATTCGCCCGGGCAGGCTGACTGAGAAGCTGACAGACCTCGGCGTCCCGACTCCCACCTGCAACTGGATCTTGGATTTCCTGACTGAAAGACCACAGGTGGTGAGGATGGGAAGGAGGGTGTCTGCAGAGCTCACCGTCAGCACAGGATCACCACAAGGCTGCTGTCTCAGTCCCAAACTTTTCACCCTGTACACACACGACTGTGTCTCCACCCAGGAAAATACCATCATTATTAAGTATGCGGATGATACCACCATCCTGGGCCTCATCAAGGGGGGGGACGAGTCGGGCTACAGGAGTCTGGTGAACGACATTCTTGCCTATGGTGAGGTGAACGACCTAAGCCTCAACACAGACAAGACAAGAGAAATAATAATGGACTTCAGAAAAAATGCACCCCCCCTGCAGCCCCTTATCATCAAGGGGACTGTGGTGGAGAGGGCTGACAGTTACAGATACCTGGGATTACAAGTAACATCAGATCTGAACTGGACTTTGAACACTGCTGCTACAGTGAAAAAAGCCCAGCAGAGACTACTTCATCAGGCTGCTCAGAAAAGCTGGTCTGCACTGTCGCCCTCTCACCCAGGTCTACAAAGGACTGATAGAGAGCATCCTCACCACAGGCATCACGGTGTGGTATGGAAACACCACACAGACAGAGAGGAAGGCTCTGCAAAGAGTCATAAAGACTGCAGAGAGGATTATCAGAACGGAACTCCCCTCCATGGACACAATCTACACACAGCGCTGTCAAAAAAGAGCAGAGAGAATCATCAGAGACACACTACATCCAGCTCACTCCCTGCTCAAACACAAAAACTGCACATACAACCTCAGGCACAGACGAGCGGACAGCATCGCCACAAACAGAACACGCTTTTTTAAGCTTCTTCCCTGCAACAGTGAGACTCTTGGCCAAAACAAAATGAACTGATGTCCTGATATAGGGTTTGTGCAAGTTACAATGCTCTCACTTTCCCCTTTATATAGGGTTTTAGGCACTTTCTTTTTTTTATTTGTAGAGCAGTATATGTTTTTATAGATTATGTGTCTTCTGTGTGTCTTTTTAATTTTTAATTTGACTTGACTCTCTGAACAACCGCACAAGAGTTCCTATGTGTGTAAGCACAAATGGCAAATAAAGTTTTTGACCTTTGACCTTTGATAGAACTTTATTAATCCCTGTATATATATTACACACACACAAACATACATATATATATTTATATATTCATATATAAATATACACTTTTGTTTTCTCGTTTATAGCATTGTTTACATAGTACTATGTTTAAATATTCTGTTGTACTGCAAGTATGGATTTCATTGTTCTAACTGGGATGTGAGAGAATAAAACACTCTTGACTTACGTCGCTAATGTGTGGGATATAACTAGTGTACGGGTGATCGGTGGTCGGCGTGGACTCGGTGGGCCTAAGGGCCTGTTTGCACGCTGTGTCTTTAAATTAAACTAAAAACACTAAAACCAGACGGAGTCTAAAGAAGGGTCTCTACCCGAAACGTCACCCAATTTCTTCTATCCAGAGGTGCTGGCTTCTCCATGGAGTTCCACTGCACAATTAAAGCATGGAATAGTCTTCACCCTACCATAGTTACCAAACCAAACGCAACTACACTTAAGGTAGCTCTTTTTTCCCAACAACCCATGTTTGCTTAAGCCCATGTCAAAGGTCAATAGAGTTTTATTGTCATGTGTCCCAGATAGGACAATGACATTTTTGCTTGCTGCAGCACAACAGAATATGTAAACATAATACAGAACAGGAGATAAAAGTTCAGTGTGTCTATACACCATAGACCATATATATACAGAATAAATTAACAGATAAAGTGTTTAGGCTGTTATTCAGAATTTGGTGGTGGACCCTCCACCACCTCCAATTTAAATTCCATTCGAAATATTTTTGGAGGACCAGGAAACCAAGAAGCAAGAGATACCCCAGGGAGTGATTCTGCGTTGGGTTTCAGCGGTCGTGACGAGGCCAGATCTCCCACAATGCAAAAGGAGGGAGAAAGTGCTCGGCGCTGAGCAGTTGCCGTGGCAGTGCGCATGTGCAGGGCGGCCGATGATGTGTTGGCCGTGGTTGTGCGCATGTGCAGGGGGAGGATGTGCAGGCCATGGCAGTGCGCATGTGCAGGGCAGCCAGGATGTGCTGGCCGTGGCAGTGCGCATGTGCAAGGCACCCAGCCTTGCCACCGGAGACCCAGCGGCCCGGACACGGATCGCGGGTGGAGACGGTGGGAGATAAAGATGGGGGTCCACTCAGAGTTGAATGATAAGTGTCCCGGGTGCTTGCCAAGCCGGGCAAAATGACACGGTTTTTAGGTTGCCCAGCTGGACTTTAAAGGTGGCCATTGGCACCCGGGCAACCGTTAATTTCGAGCACTGCTTTCACTTATACTCCTTCCTCTGGCATCACATGTCACACTTCTTCCATCCTTACCTTCCCATCTCGTACTGTTTTGTCCTTTCATCTCTGGCCTTTGTCCAACCATTCAGCAGTTATAAAAATAAAAAAATCACCCTTTACCTGTATCCTACTGTCACTTGTGGACACAAGGGACTTCAAATGGTGATTTACATAAAAAGATACAGTATTGGAGTAATGGGCCTGTCCCACTTAGGCGATTTTTAAAGTAACGACAGGCAGCTAGTTTGTCGCCACGTGGTCGCCGGGATTAGTCACGCAAAAAGTCACAGCGGCTTTCTGGTCGCCGCTAAATTTTAAACATGACTTGATGTAGGTGCTGCCGTAGGTTGTCGCCAGGATGACCTAGGTTGTCACCGGTTTTTCAACGACCTGCTACGACTATAACAATCGCCGGCAGTTGCCTAAAAAAACGGCAAGTGGGACGGGCCCATTAATCAGCTTGTTAGATAGCTTCTGTGGAAAACATGGATAAGCAACGTTTCCGATTGGGTCCCTTCTTCACTTGCCATGCTTTGTCCTACACCTCCTCTCTTCCAGCTTTCTCTCCCCCCCCCTCTACAATCAATCTGAAGAAAGGTCCCCACCCAAACCGTCACATATCCATGTTCTTCAGGGATGTTGCCTGACCCACTGAGTTACTCCAGCATTTTGTGCCCATTCCTGTGCTGTATAGTTCTAGGTGGACGTATCAAATACTAGAGGGCATAGCTTTCAGGTGAGAAGGGAAATGTTTAAAGGAGACTAGACCAAGGGCAGACCCGTTGGGTCTGCTCCCCCAACGCAGCCGTTCCCTACCCGTAGCCCCCACGGGAGACGTGGTCCTCCAACTCAAGCGGCTCAGGAATGAGCAGTGCGGCTGGTTTTAAATGGCGTCTTTGAGGCGAGATGCGGGCGCCAGCAGCCGTTATGGTCGCTGGCCAGCAGGAGGCGACAAAATGAGTGAGTGGGGGGGGGGAGAAGGATTTAATGAAAAATGTGGACATAAACATAACGAAATCTAATGAGGAGTGGATAGTTGGAATGAAAAGTGAAATGTCCACCGAAATGGCTGCTTCGCTGGGTGAGAAGCCAGTTTATTTTTGAAATATTGGGGGGTGGGGGGGGAGAAGGATTTGATTAAAAACGTGTACTTAAACACGACGAAATGTAATGAGGAGCGGATACTTAGAAAGAAAAGTGAAATCTCTACCGAAATGGAAAAGATCTCGGCGATTGAGCGTCTGGATTCGGCGTGGCAATGAATCAAAGGAAGAAATGCAGCCGGCAGCCGTACATGTAAATGGATCCATTCCGATTGGACATCTGCGAGCATCGGCCATTCCGATTGGACATCTGCGAGTATTGGGCATTGTGACATCACACGATGGAACGAATCAAAAGGCAGAAAGGCAGCCAGACGGCAGGCACAGAGGATAGATAGATTTTATTTATTTAGCGAATGCAAAGTCCTTTAGCCAAGCAGTTGCCTCTTGATCTGCTGTATGAAGGGTGACAAGTCCTCCTTTCAGTCTTTGTTGAGGGCATGCTTCAATGATGTGTTGCTGTCGCTGGCCAACCTAGGAAGGATAGATAGATAGATAGATAGATAGATAGATAGATAGATAGATAGATAGATAGATAGATAGATAGATAGATAGATAGATAGATAGATAGATAGATAGATAGATAGATAGATAGATAGATAGATAGATAGATAGATAGATAGATAGATAGATAGATAGATAGATAGATAGATAGATAGATAGATAGATAGATAGATAGATAGATAGATAGATAGATAGATAGATAGATAGATAGATAGATAGATAGATAGATAGATAGATAGATAGATAGATAGATAGATAGATAGATAGATAGATAGATAGATAGATAGATAGATAGATAGATAGATAGATAGATAGATAGATAGATAGATAGATAGATAGATAGATAGATAGATAGATAGATAGATAGATAGATAGATAGATAGATAGATAGATAGATAGATAGATAGATAGATAGATAGATAGATAGATAGATAGATAGATAGATAGATAGATAGATAGATAGATAGATAGATAGATAGATAGATAGATAGATAGATAGATAGATAGATAGATAGATAGATAGATAGATAGATAGATAGATAGATCGATAGATAGATAGATAGATAGATAGATAGATAGATAGATAGATAGATAGATAGATAGATAGATAGATAGATAGATAGATAGATAGATAGATAGATAGATAGATAGATAGATAGACAGACAGACAGACAGACAGACAGACAGACAGACAGACAGACAGACAGACAGACAGACAGACAGACAGACAGACAGACAGACAGACAGACAGACAGACAGACAGACAGACAGACAGACAGACAGACAGACAGACAGACAGACAGACAGACAGACAGACAGACAGACAGACAGACAGACAGACAGACAGACAGACAGACAGACAGACAGACAGACAGACAGACAGACAGACAGACAGACAGACAGACAGACAGACAGACAGACAGACAGACAGACAGACAGACAGACAGACAGACAGACAGACAGACAGACAGACAGACAGACAGACAGACAGACAGACAGACAGACAGACAGACAGACAGACAGACAGACAGACAGACAGACAGACAGACAGACAGACAGATAGCTTTTTTACACAGAGGGTGGTGAGTGCCTTGTAATGTGCTGCCAGGCATTGTGGTGGTGGTAAGCTTTTGGATAGATGCTTGGGCATATGGATAGGCATGTAGATATGCTGGGAATGAAAGGATATGGTTTATGTGCAGGCTCCAGGTGCTGGAATAACTGAGCAAGTCAAGCAACATGTGAAAGGAATGGAGAGGCAATGTTTTGGATCAGGATCCTTCTTCAGATGGTATTGATTTATTATTGTCACTTGTAATGAGGTCCAGATCGTACCATACAATGAGTACAATCAAATCATTCACGTACACCAAGTAGTGCAAAGAGAAAATTAACTAGAGTGCAGAATGCAATGTTACAGCATTCTGGCATTACAGTCATAGAGAAAGCGCAAAATCTTCAATGAGGTAGGGTTAGAGATCAAGACTACACCACGGCTTATGAAGGGCCGTTCAGCGATCAAATAACAGCGGGGAAGAAACTGTTCTTGAATCCAGTGGTATGTGTTTTTAGGCTTTTGTATCAACTGCCCGATCGGAGAGGGTAGAAGAGGAAATCATGTTGCAGTTTTATAAAACTTTGCTTAGGCTTATTTGGAATATCGTGTGCAGTTTTGGTTGCCTTATTGCTGGAAGAATAAGGAGAGTTTGGAGATAGCGAAGAAGAGGTTTACCACAATGGGAGGAGTCAAACTCCAGTCCAGGCCTCTGTGTACTGTACATTAACTTAACAGTGCCACGTGTACATCTTCAACACCCCCCCCCCCCCCCCACCCCCACCCTCCACTCCTCTTCCCCTGCTTTTGTAAACTTTCTGAACTATATACTATATTTCAATAGACAATAGGTGCAGGAGTAGGCCTTTCGGCCCTTCAAGCCAGCACCGCCATTCACTGTGATCATGGCTGATCATCCCCAATCAGTACCCCGTTCCTGCCTTCTCCCCATATCCCCTGATTACGCTATCTTTAAGAGCCCTTTCAAGCTCTCTCTTGAAAGCATCCAGAGAACCGGCCTCCACCGCCCTCTGAGGCAGAGAATTCCACAGACTCACAACTCTCTGTGTGAAAAAATGTTTCCTCATCTCCGTTCTAAATGCCTTACCCCTTATTCTTATACTGTGGCCCCTGGTTCTGGACTCCCCCAACATTGAGAACATGTTTCCTGCCTCTAGCGTGTGCAAACCCTTAATAATCTTATATGTTTAAATAAGATGCCCTCTCATCCTTCTAAATTCCAGTGATAATTTCTTGTATCCTGTTTAAAATATATATTTTGTCCCTCATTCTATTTCAACTTACTATTTCATCTACTGCTAATAGTTTAGTTTAGTTTAGAGATATAAAACGTGGAAACAGGTCCTTCGGCTCACAGAGACAGCACCCACCAGCGATCACCCTGTAAACTACTGTGTACACCCATAAACAATTTTTTATAGTTTAATTTACTCTTTAGTGTAAAGACCCCAAAACTTATGAACCTGATTTGTAACTTGTTGAGCATTGTTAAGAACGCTTTATTAAGTTTAGAAAAAACAATCGCAGTTTTTACCATTTTTCAGTAATCTTATTTGTTCAACAATACAATGGGAATTTTTCTGCTTAAAAGTTATATGATGCTGGATAAGCCCACATTTGTACACCATCCCTAGCGGATTTGAGAAGATGCTTTTCATTGAGCTTTAGCCAGTAATGATGCTGCCAATGGAATCAGCATCAGGAGTTCCACAATAAGGGGTTCTTCCACAGTAATAGAAGGTTTTTCAACAAGATATCTCCACAAGCATCAGACCACCTAGTCGTGGCACTTTGCAACGAACGATGTGTGTGTCCGATAGGAATTATAGAAAGTGTCCACTTGTATTTGAACATATGAAGAATTGAAAAAACATCTGTGTTTATTTTTAACTTTTTCCCATCGTAAAATCCTAAATGGTACCAATCCAAAGAACATAACATACACCTAGATGATACCAGGGGATGTTGTTTGGAGTGCCGAATTTTGTTAGTCTAACAAAAAGTAATCCATGTTCATGGAGATACAAGGAACGTACATGGAGATGTTGAAATGTTGCAGAGAAGATTAAGCGCTGGATAGGCAATGTTTTGGGTCGGAAGTGAAACATCGCCTATCCACGTCCAACAAAAATGCTGCCGAACCCACTGAGTTGCTCCAGCACTTTATGCGAGACGCAAGTTATAAGAATGTTAATTTCTTCGCACTACACTATACCGTAACAAATTAGAACACTCTACAGAGGGACTGAGGTATGGGTATGTTCCTGTTGTTTGCTGAGACTGAGCTACAACGTTATACAAAACTAAAGCTTGGTGCATCCTCCAAAGACAGAAATAAAATAATATGATGCACCATCAATCAATGGCTTGTGAGCCATAAACTCAAAGCCAGCAATCAACGGCCATAGCCTATAACTCAACTAATAAAGCTGGAGAATGATAAATTCACAATATCTAATTCAATTTAATTTTCCAGAACTACCTGAGGTAATATTATAGTGTAACATTAATTATCCATGTTTATTGAAATTACTCATCTTAATTTCATGTTAGTTCTCTTTAAAAAAACATGTACAGCAATAAATGAATAGCTTTACCTGCTGTTCTGGTTATAAATTTTGTTGCAATTGATGCTTGCTGGATTCACAAAATACAAACTAGCGATCTGAATTCCACACATGAAAAGTTTATTTTTGTTTTCCACTTTGATGTAATTTAATTTCCAGAGAAATATTCGGATTCCAGAATGTTAACAAATACATGGAGACACAAGAAACCGCAGATGCTTGAATCTTGGACAAAACACGAATTGCTAGAGGAACTCAGCAGGTCGGGCAGCATCTGTGGAGGGAATGGACAGGCGACAGTTCGGGTTGGGACCCTTCTTCAAACCCTGACCCGTGTTCTCCAAAGTTGCAGTATTTTAACCTAATGATATTCAGCCCACTAATGACAGTAAAGTCCGTCAGTGCAGGGCAGGGCCAGTAGTGCAGCGATCTCCAAACCCTTGAATGCTTCCACACCAGTGTCTTGCATCAGCTCTGCTGGCCCCAATGTTTGTTTCCTCTCTATGAGTTGCAGGCAAATCCATGCTCAAAGGTCACAGTAATTCTCGACATTGCAGCAGATGAGGAACGTGAGAGGGAGAGGAGACGCTCGAAGGTAACCCGCATGCACCTGAGTGGAATGAACACCCCACCAGCATCCCCGGAAAAAAGCCTTCAAGATGGCAATGGCAGTGGACAGAGGCAAAGAACGACACAAGTGAGCGGTCTGGGGTCTTGACCTCCCGCGTACTCGGAGGCACTCTGGGTGTTCCGAGGTTGGCGACGGAGCGGTGGCTGTGGGCGGTGCAGGGCGGAGTGTGTGGCTCACATCTCGGGTCGATGTGCCTGGATCCAGACTTCGGTGGAGTGGGCCGCTGGAGGGCCACAACACTCTGAGGCTTATTTAGATCATGTGCCGCTCCAAGTATCAGGTTGGACGTGGCCTGCAGCAGCATGGAGTGGGGAAGAACATCAATACATCAGTTAGCCAGGATAACTCCGACTCAGTGCCATCGCCAAGACAACGGGCCTAGTTAAGACTCTTAACAATCTAACAACTCTGAAGTTGAACGGTACAAGATGGTGCCGGAAACATGGCGCTTATAATATTTGGTATGTAGGACAACACCGAAGCACCCAGAGGAAACTCACATGGTCACAGAGAGAAAGTGCAAACTCTTTCTCCCAGCAAATAGGCCAGACTCGCCAGCCGTGGACCGACCTCGAAGGACTCGACCGGTAGGCCTGGTTCACCCACCGCTGTGGGAACAGGACCATGCGGGACTGGGACCTCGACAACAGCACGCGGGCAACGGGACCTCACCCGTAAGCTCGCGGACAGCGGGACCTTGCCCGAAGTCTCAGAAGTCGACAGGTTCAGGAACCCACCCAAAAGCTCAGCAGATGGCATAACCAGGTGGGAGCTGGAGACGTCGGACGCAAGGAGCAAGGACCAATGGAATGGTGAACCAAGGTAATGCCTCCAGTGCCTTCAGGTAGGCTGCAGGATCTCCCTCAGGATACAAAGATAGCCAAATGAGGAAAGGTGAGAAATGTCAGTTTGAGGGAACTGCTCCAGTACATTGAGCATGCATGCGGCGTGGACTTTGACTAATGGCGGCGCCTGCATGTGTAATATATGCAAAAAGAATTTCACTGTGCAGTTGCTTATGTGACAAATAAAGCACTATTGACTACTATTGAACTTCGCACGGGCATAATGGGCAGATGGAGCTGGATAGGGGAGGAGGGAGAGACTAGAGTTGTCACCCACCTACCTCTAACCCCCAACTCCACCACTGCCCCTCCCCAATCAGGCTCCATCATCGTTTACCCCATCCTTAGACCAGTAATCACCAAATTGCTCCTGTCTCGCATAATGGCCCCAATCTCACCCCAATCCTCTTTAGTCTGAAGAAGGATCTCGACTCAAATCGTCATCCATTCCTTCTCTCCAGAGATGTTGCCTGACCCGCTGAGTTACTCCAGCTTTTTGTGTCTATTTTCAGTGTCTATTTTCTTCCTACAACAGTCCTCTTTATACTGGCTTCCTCCCCCCTCTCTTCCCTGTCCTGATGCAAGGTTTCCACTGGAAATAGATACATTTCCTCCCACCCACAACTGCTTCTACCCCATGGGTTCCATCAGCAGATTGTTAGTTGTATCCTGAACTTGTTGTTAACAAAACAGTCTCATGAAACAAACTGGAGACACAAGGAACTGCAGATGCTGGTTTACCTTAAAAAGTGCTGGAGGAACAAACTAATCGGGTCGGGCAACAACTGTTGAGATACAAGTAACTGCAGATGTTGGTTTACAAAAATAAGACAAAGTGTTTGAATAACTCAGCGGATGGGACAGCATCCCACTTAATTACTACAGCATTTTATGTCTATCTTCAGCATATCTGGAGGACATGTAGAGTTATAAAACAGTTATAAAACAGACATAAAAACAGTTTTTATCCACGAGTATTTGTAGCCTCCCTTTGATCTGGTATTTTGTTGGTTCACATGCGTGATCAATAGTGTTTTATCATTATTGTTTTATTATTATTAATGTTTAGTGTTTCCTGAGTCATTCGGAACTGTCACCAAGGCAAATTCCTTGTATGTGAATACTTGGTCAATAAACTTACTTACTTCCTTATAAGGAGAGAATGGATAGGCTGGGATAAAAAGGTTTCTTGGGATTTGGGCCAGGTGCAGGTAAGTGAGACCACCTCAGGATGAAAGTGTACAAGGAATTGCAGTGGTGGCTTACAAAAGACACAAAGTGGCGGAGTAACTTAGCGTGTAAGGCTTTATCTCTGGAGAACATGGATAGGTGACATTTTGGGTCAGAATCCCTCTTCAGTCTGAAGAAGGTTCCCGACCCAAAACATCACCTATCCATGTTCTCCAGATATGCTGCTTGATCTGCTGGGTTACGCCAGCACCTTGTGTTTAGCTCAGGAAGTCACATTGGTTGGCATGGACAAGATGGGCTGAAGGGTCTGCTTCCATGCTGTATCATTCTATGACACAGTTGAGGATATTACTTATGTACAGTATAACTATCTGTTGTGCCTTTTATCTTGCCCAAACAACCTGCTTCATTCATTCTAGGAAGCAAAGTACACCAATAAGCGTTTGCCATCGACGACGATGGGGAATTTCATGAAAATGCCAGAAGCACGAACTGATGAAGAACTGCAGTTTATTCATGTAAGTTGCTTCACCTCAAGGGGAAAGTGTTGTGTAAATATACATTTCCTCCCACCCACAACTGCTTCCACCAGCAGGTTGTTAGTCAATCCTGAGCTTGCTGTCAACAAATAGTCTCGTGAAACAGATTGGAGACACAAGGAACTGCAAATGCTGGTTTACATTAAAAGATACAAAGTGCTGGAGGAACTAATCGGGTCAGACAACTCTGGAGATACAAGGAACTGCAGATGCTGGTTTACAAAAAAAAAAGACCGAGTGCTTGAATAACAGCGGATGAGACAGCATCCCGCTGAATTACTCCAGCATTTCTCCACATCCTTCATCCTTCGGAGATGCTGCCAGACCCACTGCGTTACTCCAGCACATTGTGCACTTTTTCACTTTAAGGTGAAACAGATTAATCGACGGTAGGAAGTCGATGTTGTGTCTACAAAACAAAAGCCACCGCAATAAAAATAAAACGGTATATATTCAATTTGAAATATTTCAACCAGACAATATTTTTGCAATTTCATTATTCAATCTCCCACTGCAGAAAACGTGGTTTGCACGGGTGTTTGGTGTCCCGACAGCAGTTGGTGTACGTGTCCCGCGCATCGGCTTCTGAGTGACAATGACGCGTTCACGCCTGTGACGCCCCGTCGCCCCGGGATGTTCGCCGTCTACTATCCCTGCCCAGTCCTCCTGCAGATCGATTGCCTACGACCTTGATTTGTCTCAGACCTCTTCCCTTCTGCATTCAATAGATTAATGACCCTTAGCTTCTCTGTACTATATATCTCCCCCCCTTTGCTCTGCGTATATTGTACTTGAGTTTGGCTTTATCCTATTTATGAAAAGTATTATTTGATTTTATTGGATAGAATGCCAAACAAGTCTTTTCACTGTACTTCAGTACACGTGGCAATATTACATTTAAACCTAAACAAAAAAAAGACACTAAGTGTTGGACTAACCCAAAACATCAATCGATCAATCAATCTTTATTGTCATCTTGCAAAGCAACAGTTGTACAGTGCAAAATGAGAAGACGTTTCCCAGGGAATACCGGAGCATCGCACATAAAACTTAAACATTTCACACAAAAACTAAAAACAATAAAAACAATCCAGTCCCTGATAAAACAGTATGAATAGTTAAAAAGTGCAGGTAAAAACCTATCCATGTTATCTATCCAGAGATGTTTCTGGGTCAGGAGAACATGGATAGGATTGGCAATGTTTCGGATCGGGTCTCTTCTTCAGACTGATTGCAGTCCCTACCCAAATCATCACCTATCCATGTTCTCCAAAGATGCTGCCTGACCTGCTGAGATACTCCAGCACTTTGTGTCTTTTTTTGTAAACTAGCATCTGCAATTCCCTGTTTCTCCCAACCCTATCCTATTTGGTTTGTAACCTTTTCTATAAATAAACTGCTTTCTTTTGACCATTGTTTGTTTCTGTCTGAGGGGAACATTTGCAAACATCATTTGGCTTCATGTCTTCCCAAGTAAGTCATACTGGGGAGAGTGTGCACCAAGATCTGCCCAATAAACCTCCCAAGAACTGTCTGAAACTAAACATGTGGCCATAATGTTACATGTTTCTTTATTATGTGGTACTAGACCAAGTGGGACCCATTGGCTCCCTGTCACATGGGAGGCCTGGTCCCCCAACGCAACCCGTTCCCCAAGGCAATATTCCACCACTGTCCCGTTTCCCTAACACAACCCGTTCCCCCGATGCAATATTCCCAAACTCTGCCATAGCCGACAACTGCGCAGGGGCTGCTCATTTCGCCTTATTCATCCTGCCTTATTTTTAAACTTCTTTTAAAAAATGCACTTTTTAATTAAATACATTTGCATTTGCTAGGACTCGGTGTACTTGGATAACAACTATGTTGCACAGGGAACTGCGCAGGGGCTGCTCATTTCACCAAAGATTATAGAGCAGACACAAAGTGCCGGAGTAACTTAGTGTGTACGGCTTTATCTCTAGAGTACACGGATAGGTGATATTTCGGGTCGGGTTCCCTCTTCAGTCTGAAGAAGTGTCCCAACCCAAAACATCACCTATCCATGTTCTCCAGATATGCTGCTTGATCTGCTGGGTTACGCCAGCACCTTGTGTTTAGCTCAGGAAGTCACATTGGTTGGCATGGACAAGATGGGCTGAAGGGTCGGCTTCCATGCTGTATCACTCTATGACACAACCTGCTTCATTAATTATAGGAAACAAGGTACACCAATAAGCGTTTGCCATCGATGGAGTTGGGGAATTTCGTTACACTGCCAGAAGCACGAACTGTTGAAGATCTGCAGTTTATTCATGTAAGTTGCTTCACCTCAAGGGGAAACTGTTGTGTAAATATACATTTCCTCCCAGCCACAACTGCTTCTATCCCCTGAGTTCCACCAGCAGATTGTTAGTTGTATCCTAAGCTTGCTGTCAACTGTCTCGTGAAACAGATTGCAGACACAAGGAACTGCATGTGCAGGTTTACATTCAAAAGATACAAAGTGCTGGAGGAAATAATCGGGTCAGGCAACAACTCTGGAGATACAAGGAACTGCAGATGCTGGTTTACAAAAAATAAGACAAATTGCTTGAATAACAGCGGATAAGACAGCATCCCACTGAATTACTCCAGCATTTTATTTCTGGAAGACATGGAGAGGTGACGTTTCGGGTCAGGACGCTTCGTCCTCCAACAAACTGTTTGAAGCGTCCCGACCCGAAACTCCACCTCTCCACATTCTCCAGAGATGCTGCCTGACCCACTGAGTTACTCCTGCTCTTTGTGGACTTTTTCATTTTACTGTGAAACAGATTAATCGACGGTGGGAAGTCGATGTTACAGCCCGGATGTCTACAAAACAAAAGCCACCGCAATTTAAAAAAAACTGTATATATTCAGTTTGAAATATTTCAACCAGACAAGATTTTTGCAATTTCATTATTCAATCTCCCACGGCAGAAAACTGTTTGCATTTTCCTTGGATCTCGCGATCGGTGCAAAATGCAGCCAGATTCGTAAAGTTATATCAGCGGTAGACAGTACATGTTCCGCTACTAGGCTGTGGGCCGAGGTGCTTTTTCGTATAAGTTCGTGACCCAAATCACGTAACTACCTACATTTTTAACATATTGTGTAAAAATGTATAAATCATCCCTGAAACTCGTCAAGAACAAAACCTGCACATATTTTTTTTAAATAAGAAAAACCTCAAATTTTCCAAGTAGTAATTGTCCAATCAATGCACGTTTGACATTGCGTCGGACACCAATTGACCAATCACGCGCTTTGTTTCATGGCAGCTAGGCAGCGAGCTCTCTGGGATCATGGCTGCCTCCTAATTACATCAAAACAATAGCAAGGTTTCGAAGGAATAAAGGTAATGCTAACCTTGCTGATAATTTTGTTTTACAATTGATTTATCTTTGTAAAGTTATGTGAACTATTAAATAAAAATGATAAATAAAAATGTAGAGCTAGGGTTAGGTCGGTCAGTCAGTTGGTCGGGCTGTCGGCCTGCTGGTGGATGCTGTGAAGGATCGGTCGGGCTGTCAGTAGGGCGGTGACTGCTGTGAAGGATCAATCGGGCTGTTGGCCGGCCGGTGTTGCAGCGAGCGAGCGGGCTGACTGACCGAGCCGACGCTATGGGGGTGCTGAAGGCAGCCCGGGCGGCGCGCTCCCCACCATCATCACCATGATGATCCAGAAGGGCATGCTAGTCGAGGTGGACGCGCTAAGCCGGTCCCAAAGTGGCTCCAGCCGTGGGCAGCTCTGGAAGGGGGACGAGTTAGGGTTAGGTATTCTCCTCTCAGTGGAAGATGTCTTAGCCTTCCCCCAGCCTGGCACTGCCCCAGTCCTACTACTGCCATGACCCCCACTCTACACACTGGCAGTCAGTGGGTTCAGTATATATATATATTATGTAGACAAAAATGCTGGAAAAACTCAGCGGGCGAGGCGGCATCCATGGAGCATAGGAATAGGTGACGTTTCGGGTCGAGACTCTTCTTCAGATTGATGTGGGAGGGTTGGGAAGAAAGGAAGAGGCAGAGACAGTGGGCTGTGGGAGAGCTGGGAAGGGGAGGGGAAGGAGAGGGAGAAAGCAAGGACTACCTGAAATTGGAGAAGCCAATGCTCATACTGCTGTGGTGTAAACTACCCACACAAAATATGAGGTGCTGCTCCTCCAATTTATGGTGGGCCTCACTCTGACCATGGAGGAGTCCCAGTACAGAAAGTACGGATTCGAATTGGAGGAGGAGTTGAAGTGCTGAGCCACCAGGAGATCAGGTTGGTTAATGCGAACTGTGCAGAGATGTTGGGCAAAGCGATCGCCAGGCCTGCGTTTGGTCTCACCGATGTAGAGCAGTTGACACCGAGAGCAGACAAAGTGTAGCATTTCATGCGCTTGGAAGGAAACGTACCGGGGGGGGGGATGGTTTGGGTGGGAAGAGACGAATTGACCAGGGAATTACGGAGGGAGCGGTCTCTGTTATATATCTAAAATTAATGGTATGATAATATATGGTTTAAATAGACAGCAACAAAGAATTAGGCTCCCCATGGTGTAAATGAGCATTGAATACTAGATGGTGCTTACTTTTTCCATCGCATTTTCTAATTAGCCTAATTAATTAATGTGCAACTTTTGGTACTGATGAGTTATGACTTCCTTATCAATTATATTTTAACTATATCTGTGACAAATTTCAAGTAGATCCCAGGGATGTGTCGCGAAAGTCAAATTGTAGACA
This sequence comes from Amblyraja radiata, assembly GCF_010909765.2. Taxonomy (NCBI): domain Eukaryota; kingdom Metazoa; phylum Chordata; class Chondrichthyes; order Rajiformes; family Rajidae; genus Amblyraja; species Amblyraja radiata. The sequence continues at coordinate 10,690,365 of NC_045965.1, forward strand.
TTTTTGATGCTCGGCCCACAGCCTATTCCAAGATCCACGTGTTTTGGATACATCTCTGTCAGCATCCTCTGGTTGTGGTTTGCGCGGGTGTTTGGTGTCCCAGCACCAGTTGGTGTACGTGCCCTGGGCATCGGCTTCTGAGATGACACGCTCACGCCTCTTTGTGACGCCCCATTCGCGGTCTGATATCCCAGCCCAGTCTTCCTGCAGAACGATTGCCTATGACCTTGGGTTGTCTCAGACCTCTTCCCTCCTGCATTCAATACATTAATCAACCCTTAGTTTCTCTGTACTCTGTATCTCCCCCCTTTGCTCTGTGTATATTGTACTTAAGTCTGGCTTGATCCTATTTATGAATAGTATTTTATTGGATAGAATGCAAAATAAGGCTTTTCACAGCACACGTGGCAATATTAAATTTAAACCTAAACAAACAAAAAAAGACACTAAGTGTTGGAGTAACCCGAAACATCAACTATCCATGTTCTCCAGAGATGTTGCTGGGTCAGACAGCATCTCTGGAGAACATGGATAGGATTGGCAATGTTTTGGATCTGGTCCCTTCTTCAGACTGATTGCAGTGGGAAGAATAGTCCCTACCTAAATCATCACCTATCCATGTTCTCCAAAGATGCTGCCATACCCGCTGAGATACTCCAGCACTTTGTGTCCTTTTTTTGGTAAACTAGCATCTGCAGTTCCTTGTTTCTCCTAAACCTATCCTATTTGGTTTGTAACCTTTTCTATAAATAAACTACTTTCTTTTGACCATTGCTTGTATCTGTCAGAGAGGAACATTTACAAACATAATTTGGCTTCATGTCTTCCCAAGTAAGCCACACTGGGGAGAGGGTGCACTAGGATCTGCCCAATAAACCTCCCAAGAACTGTCTGAAACTAAACAGGTGGCCATAATGTTACATGTTTCTTTAATATGTGGTATGTGAAACCACACGGAGTACTGTGTGCAGTTCTGGTGCCCAGTTGTAGGAAGGATGTAATTCAGTGTAGGAATGAACTGCAGATGCTGGTTTAAACAGAAAATAGTCACAAAAAGCTGGAATAACAGGCAGCATCTCTGGAGAGAAGGAATGGGTGATGTTTCGGGTTGAGACTGTAATTAAGCTGGAATTAATTCGGGATCCCTTTTCAGTCTGTAGAAGGGTTCCGACCCAAAACATCACCTATCCATATTCTCCAGATATGCTGCTTGACCTGCTGGGTTACTCCAGCACCTTATGTTTAGCTCAGGAAGTAATCGCATTGGTTGGCATGGACAAGATGGGCCGAAGGGTCTGCTTTCATGCCACATCACTCTCACTCAGTTGAGGATATTACTAATGTACAGTATAATTATCTGTTGTGCCTTTTACCTTGCCCAAACAACCTGCTTCATTCATTATAGGAAGGAAGGTACACCGATAAGCGTTTGCCATCGATGGAGTTGGGGAATTTCGTTACACTGCCAGAAGCACGAACTGATGAAGATCTGCAGTTTATTCATGTAAGTTGCTTCACCTCAAGGGAAAAGTGTTGGAAAATATACATTTCCTCCCACCCACAACTGCTTCTACCCCCTGAGTTCCACCAGCAGAATGTTAGTTGTATCCTGAGCTTGCTGTCAACAAACAGTCGCGTGAAACAGATTGGAGACACAAGGAACTGCAGATGCTGGTTTACATTAAAAACATTCAAAGTGCTGGAGGAACGAACAACTCTGGACATGAGACACATGGAACTGCAAATGCTGGTTTGCAAAAAAAATAAATAACTGTGGATGAGATAGCATCTCGCTGAATTACTCCAGCATTTCATATCTTCACACTGTGTTTTTGATTTTCTGTTTTTGGATTGAATTCTGTTTTTAATTTGTGTCTCTGTGATGTCTTTTTTACCTGTTCTATTCCGATTATATGTTTTTATTCCGATTACTATGTAAGGTGTCCTTGAGATGTCTGAAAGGCGCCCATTAAATAAAATTTATTATTATTATTATTATTATATCTAAAAGACATGGAGAGGTGACGTTTCGGGTCAGGGGGCTTTGTCCTCCAACTATCAGTTTGAAGCGTCCCGACCCGAAACGTCACGTTTCCACGTTCTTCAGAGATAGACAAATGGGCCGAAACCCTTCTTCAGACTGATCGCAGAGATGCTGCCTGACCCACTGAGTTACTCCAGCACTTTGTGGACTTTTCATTTTACTGTGAAACAGATTAATCGATGGTAGGAAGTCGATGTTGCAGCCTGATGTCTACAAAACAAAAGCCACCGCAATAAAAATAAGATAGTATATATTCAGTTTGAAATATTTCAACCAGACAAGACTTTTGCAATTTCATTATTCAATCTCCCACTGCAGAAAACTGTTTGCTTTTTCCTTAGTTCTGGTGATCGGTGCAAAATGCAGCCAGATTCGTAAAGTTATATCAGCGGTGGACAGTACATGTTCCGCTTCCAAGATCCACGTGTTTTGGACACATCTCTGTCGGCATCCTCTGGCCTTGGTTTGTGCGGGTGTTTGGTGTCCCAGCATCAGTTAGTGTACGTGCCCCGGGCAGCAGCTTCTGAGTGACACTGACACGCTCACGCCTCTTTGTGACGCCTCATTGCCCCGGGATGTTCGCGGCCTGTTATCCCAGCCCAGTCTTCCTGCAGAACGATTGCCTACGACCTTGGTTTGTCTCAGACCTCTTCCCTTCTGCATTCAATAGATTAATCGACCCTCAGCAGTTTTGGGGACAGAGCCTTCTCCAGGGCAGCTCCCAGGCTCTGGAACTCCCTCCCCCAACTGATCCGCAATTCCGTGTCCCTCACCATCTTCCAGTCCCGCCTCAAGACCCATCTCTTCACCTCTGCCTATCCTTAGCCCCATGTCCCCCTCCCTTTTCATCTGTGCATTAATTGCCTCATATTGTGTTTTGTATTGAATTCTGTCTTTACTTTGTGTACTAGTCATGTCTCTACTATTTATTTCATTCCCCTTACATGTTTTTCCTCTACCCGCTAAATTTTTGTAAGGTGTCCTTGAGACTCTTGAAAGGTGCCCATAAATAAAATTTATTATTATTATTATTAGTAGCTTCTCTGCACTCTGTATCTCCCACCTTTGCTCTGCGTATATTGTGCTTGAGTCTGGCTTGATCGTATTTATGAACAGTATTATTTGATTTTATTGGATAGAATGCAAAACGAGGCTTTTCACTGTACTTCAGTACACGTGGCAATATTAAATTTAAACCTAAACAAAAAAAAGACACTTAAGTGTTGGAGTAACCCGAAACATCAACTATCCATGTTCTCCAGAGATGTTGCTGGGTCAGGCAGCATCTCTGGAGAACATGGATAGGATAGGCAATGCTTCGGATCGGGTCCCTTCTTCAGACTGATTGCAGTGGGAAGAATAGTCCCTACTCAAATCATCACCTATCCATGTTCTCCAAAGATGCTGCCTGACCTCCTGAGATACTCTAGCACTTTGCGTCTTTTTTTGTAAACTAGCATCTGCAGTTCTTTCTTTCTCCTGAACCTATCCTATTTGGTTTGTAACATTTTCTATAAATCCCACCCAAACCATCCCCTCTCCTGGCACTTTCTCATGCAACCGCAGCAAATGCTACACAGGGGAACATCGCTTTACGTCCCCCCTTGACTCCATTCAAGGACCCAAGCAGTTTTTCCAGGTGCGGTAGAGGTTCACCTGTACGTCCTCCAACCCCATCTATTGCATCCGCTGCTCCAGATGTCAGCTGCTCTACATCGGTGAGACCAAACGTAGGCTTGGCGATCGCTTCGTCTCAACACCTCCACTCGGTTTGCAATAACTAACCTGATCTCCCAGTGGCTCAGCACTTCAACTCCCCCTCCCATTCCGAATCCGGCCTTACTGTCCTGGGCCGCCTCCATGGCCAGAGTGAGGCCCACTGTAAATTGGAGGAGCAGCACCTCATATTTCGCTTGGGCAGTTTACACCCCAGAGGTATGAACATTGAATTCTCCAATTTCAGGTAGTCCCTGCTTTCTCCTCCCCTTCTCAGCTCTCCCTCAGCCCACTGTCTCCACCTCTTCCTTTCTTCTTCAGGTAAGTGAGACCACCTCAGGATGGCAGTGTACACGGAATTGCAGTTGGCGGCTTACAAAAGAAGACACAAAGTGCCTTATCGTATAAGGCTTTTTCTCTGGAGAACACGGATATGTGACATTTCGGATCAGGATCCCTCTTCAGTGTGAAGAAGGGTCGTGACCCAAAACATCACCTATCCATATTCTCCAGATATGCTGCTTGACCTGCTGGGTTACTCCAGCACCTTGTGTTTAGCTCAGGAAGTAGTTACATTGGTTGGCATGGACAAGATGGGCCGAAGGGTCTGCTTCCATGCCACATCACTCTCACTCAGTTGAGGATATTACTAATGTACAGTATAATTATCTGTTGTACCTTTTACCTTGCCCAAACAACCTGCTTTACTCATTATAGGAAGGAAGGTACACCGATAAGCGTTTGCCATCGATGGAGTTGGGGAATTTCGTTACACTGCCAGAAGCACGAACTGATGAAGATCTGCAGTTTATTTATGTAAGTTGCTTCACCTCAAGGGAAAAGTGTTGGTAAATATACATTTCCTCCCACCCACAACTGCTTCTACCCCCTGAGTTCCACCAGCAGAATGTTAGTTGTATCCTGAGCTTGCTGTCAACAAACAGTCTCGTGAAACAGATTGGAGACACAAGGAAATGCAAATGCTGGTTTATATTAAAAAACATTCAAAGTGCTGGAGGAATGAACTAATTGGGTCAGGCAACAACTCTGGAGATACAAGGAACTGCAAAAAAAAAAGACAAAGTGCTTGAATAACAGCGGATGAGGCAGCATCCCACTGAATTACTCCAGCATTTTATATCTGGAAGACATGGAGAGGAGACATTTCGGGTCAGGACGCTTCGTCCTCCAAGAATCAGTTTGAAGCATCCATACCTGAAACGCCGCCTCTCCACATTCTCCAGAGATGCTGCCTGACCCACTGAGTTACTCCAGCACTTTGTGGACTTTTTCATTTTACAGTGAAAGATTCATCTATGGTAGGAAGTCGATGTTGCAGCCCGGATGTCTACAAAGCAAAAGCCACCGCAATAAAAATAAAACAGTATATATTCAGTTTGAAATATTTCAACCAGCCAAGACTTTTGCAATTTCATTATTCAATCTCCCACTGCAAAAAACTATTTGCTTTTTCCTTAGTTCTCGAGATCGGTGCAAAATGCAGCCAAATTCGTCAGTAGACAGTACATGTTCCGCTTCCAAGATCCACATGTTTTGGATACATCTCTGTCGGCATCCTCTGGTCGTGGTTTGCGCGGGTTATTGGTGTCCCAGCACCAGTTAGTGTACGTGCCCCGGGCATTGGTTTCTGGGTGACACTGACACGCTCACGCCTCTTTGTGACGCCCCGTTGCCCCGGGATGTTCGCGGCCTGTTATCCCAGCCCAGTCATCCTGCAGAACGATTGCCTACGACCTTGGTTTGTCTCAGACCTCTTCCCTTCTGCATTCAATAGATTAATCGACCCTTAGCTTCTCTGCACTCTGTATCTCCCACCTTTGCTCTGCGTATATTGTGCTTGAGTCTGGCTTGATCGTATTTATGAACAGTATTATTTGATTTTATTGGATAGAATGCAAAACAAGGTATTTCATTGTACTTCAGTACACGTGGCAATAATAAATTTAAACCTAAACAAAAAAAGGCACTAGGTGTTGGAGTAACCCGAAACATCACCTATCCATGTGCTCGAGATGTTGCTGGGTCAGGCAGCATCTCTTGAGAACATGGATAGGATTGGCAATGCTTCGGGTTAGAACCCTTCTTCAGACTGATTGCCTATCCATATTCTCCAAAGATGTTGCCTGACCAGCTGATTTACTCCAGCACTCTGTTGTTTTGTGAACTAGCATCTGCAGTTCCTTGTTTCTCCTGAATCTATTCTATTTGGTTTGTAACTTTTTCTATAAATAAACTGCTTTCTTTTGACCATTGCTTGTATCTGTCAGAGAGGAACATTTACAAACATAATTTGGCTTCATGTCTTCCCAAGTAAGTCGCACTGGGAAGAGTGTACATCAGGATCTGCCCAATAAACCTGTCTGAAATAAGAACTGTCTGAAACTAAACATGTGGCCATAATGTTACATTTTCCTTTATTACTTGACTAAGTGGGACCCGTTGGGTCCCAGTCACACGGGAGGCCTGGTCCCCCAACGCAACCAATTCCCCAACGCAATATTCCACCCCTCACCCGTTCCCCCAAAGCAACCTGTTCCAACACAATTTTCCACCACTCACACATAGCGTGGTTCATTTCCCCTCATCCCCCAGCACTCCCTCCCCCTCCTCTTCATGTGTGGGAGGGGAGGGAAGTGGGGGGGTGGGGTGGGAGAGGAGGAGAGGAATGGGTGTGTGTGTGGGCGGGGAGGTGTAGGAGGGGGGAGAGGGTGGTGTGGGGGGAGGGGTGAGGATGTGTGGGGTGGGAGGGTAGGTTTGTATGTGTGACGACGGATGTGGGAGGGGGAAGGGGGTATTTGGGGGAGGGGGGTGTGGGTGGGGGAGGGGTATGGGGGCGGGGGGAGGGGTGTGGGGTAATAACACGATGATGCAGGAAGGGGCGGACCGTCCCGGGGAGTGACAGGAGAAGAGACTAATCCGCGTGGTGCTGGCTGGCAGGAGAGGAGATTGATCAGCGCACGCACGGTTTTTAAGATTTTTAAATCTTGCTAACTTTTACATTATGCCACTGATCGGAATGAAACTTGGTGCATGTGCAGCACAGGAGAACGGCGAGTGAGCTGGCGAATAATTGTACCATTTTTGCGCAAATAGAAAAACTGCATAAACTGGAAGATAACAAGATCAGAGTTTTAGTTATGTACTAGACCAAGTGCAGACCCGTTGGGTCTGTTCCTCCAACATGCGGTTGTGGGGAGGGGGGGCAGTATGCGGCGTCACACACTAACTACCCCTCCCCCCCCCCTTCGCACACACACTAACTACCCCCTTGATATTATATTAATATTATTAATTTGTTCCTTTTACCGCATAATGGCCCTATCTATTGACGAGTAGCCCCCAACTCACAGGTGCTTCTAGAGAGGGAGGGGGGGGGTAGAGAGTGAGGGCAGAGAGAGAAGGGGCAGAGACAGAGAGAGGGGCAAGAGAGAGGGGGTGGAGGGGAGGAGGAGAGGGAGGGTGGGAAGGGAGGGGGAGAGGTGGGGGGAAGGGAGGGGGGGGAGGCGTGAGGGGGGGTATGGATGGGAGGAGCGAAGGGGTGAGGGGGGAGAGGGAGGTGGGGGGGAGAGGGAGGGGACAGGGGGGGACACACACAGAGGGGGATGGGACACAGAGGGGGGGACACGGGCAGAGCGGGGGGGGGGCAAAAGGGGGGTTGGAGTGAGCGGGTGGGCGTGGGAGTCCAACTGTGGGAGGCGTGGCGCGAGCGTACTTGGGCTGGGCACGGGGCTTTAGTCCACAGCGGCGGGGGGGGCAGGGCCTGGAGGCAGGTGGGTCTCGATTGGTGGGAATGTGGGCATTGTGACGTCAGCAGCTCAAGCGGCGATTATATATTTTTTAAAATGTGTTTTGTGATCAATTTTATTCAAAATCTGGGGAAATAATTGACCAAGGAGTGGATTTCTGAACTGATAAGATAAATCCCTACCGAAATTGTAACAATCTCCGCGTTTTTGCATCTGGTTTTCGAGGATATACGTTGCAAAGGCAAAATGCCGTACACCCACACACAAACACAGAGTTTTAAAAGTATATAGATAGATGAGTTTTGTAAAACCACACTTTGGAGTACTGTGTGTGGTTCTGGTTGCCCACTTGTAGGAAGGATGTAATTATGTGTAGGAATGAACTGCAGATGCAGGTCTGGGCCAGGTGCAGGTAAGTGAGACCACCTCAGGATGGCAGTGTACAAGGAATTGCAGATGGCGGCTTACAAAAGAAGACACAAAGTGCCTTATCGTATAAGGCTTTTTCTCTGGAGAACACGGATATGTGACATTTCGGATCAGGATCCCTCTTCAGTGTGAAGAAGGGTCGTGACCCAAAACATCACCTATCCATATTCTCCAGATATGCTGCTTGACCTGCTGGGTTACTCCAGCACCTTGTGTTTAGCTCAGGAAGTAGTTACATTGGTTGGCATGGACAAGATGGGCCGAAGGGTCTGCTTCCATGCCACATCACTCTCACTCAGTTGAGGATATTACTAATGTACAGTATAATCTGTTGTGCCTTTTACCTTGCCCAAACAACCTGCTTCATTCATTATAGGAAGGAAGGTACACCGATAAGCGTTTGCCATCGATGGAGTTGGGGAATTTCGTTACACTGCCAGAAGCACGAACTGATGAAGATCTGCAGTTTATTTATGTAAGTTGCTTCACCTCAAGGGGAAAGAGTTGTGTAAATATACATTTCCTCCCACCCACAACTGCTTCTACCCCCTGAGTTCCACCAGCAGAATGTTAGTTGTATCCTGAGCTTGCTGTTAACAAACAGTCGCGTGAAACAGACTGGAAACACAAGGAACTGCAAATGCTGGTTTACATTAAAAAACATTCAAAGTGCTGGAGGAATGAACTAATCGGGTCAGGCAACAACTCTGGAGATACAAGGAACTGCAGTTGCTGGTTTGCCACAAAAAAAAAAGACAACGTGCATGAATAACAACAGATGAGACAGCATCCCGCTGAATTACTCCAGCGTTTTATATGTGGAAGACATGGAGAGGTGACGTTTCGGGTCAGGACGCTTCGTCCTCCAACAAACAGTTTGAAGCGTCCCGACCCGAAACGCCACCTCTCCACATTCTCCAGAGAAGCTGCCTGACCCACTGCGTTACTCCAGCACTTTGTGGACTTTTTCATTTTACTGTGAAACAGATTAATCGACGGTAGGAAGTCGATGTTGCAGCCCGATGTCTACAAAACAAAAGCCACCGCAATAAAACTAAAACTGCATATATTCAGTTTGAAATATTTCAACCAGGCAAGACTTTTGCAATTTCATTATTCAATCTCCCACTGCAGAAAACCGTTTACTTTTTCCTTAGTTCTCGTGATCGGTGCAAAATGCAGCCAGATTCGTAAAGTTATATCGGCGGTAGACAGTACATGTTCCGCTTCCAAGATCCACGTGTTTTGGACACATCTCTGTCGGCATCCTCTGGTCGTGGTTTGTGCGGGTGTTTGGTGTCCCAGCACCAGTTAGTGTACGTGCCCCGGGCAGCAGCTTCTGAGTGACAATGACACGCTCACGCCTCTTTGTGACGCCTCGTTGCCCCGGGATGTTCGCGGCCTGTTATCCCAGCCCAGTCTTCCTGCAGAACGATTGCTTACGACCTTGGTTTGTCTCAGACCTCTTCCCTTCTGCATTCAATAGATTAATCGACGCTTAGCTTCTCTGCACTCTGTATCTCCACCCTTTGCTCTGCGTATATTGTGCTTGAGCCTGGCTTGATCGTATTTATGAACGGTATTATTTGATTTTATTGGATAGAATGCAAAACAAGGCTTTTCATTGTACATGTGGCAATAATAAATTTAAACTAAACAAAAAAAACTAAGTGTTGGAGTAACCCGAAACCACCTATCCATGTTCTCCAGAGATGTTGCTGGGTCAGGCAGCATCTCTTGAGAACATGGATAGGATAGGCAATGCTTTGGATCGGGTTCCTTCTTCAGACTGATTACCCATCCATATTCTCCAAAGATGCTGCCTGACCCTCTGAGTTACTCCAGCACGCGGTGTCTTTTTTTTGTTGTAAACTAGCATCTACAGTTTCTTGTTTCTCCTAAACCTATCCTATTTGGTTTGTAAACTTTTCTATAAATAAACTGCTTTCTTTTGACCATTTCTTGTTCCTGTCCGAGGGGAATATTTACAAACCTCATTTGGCTTTATGTCCTCCCAAGTAAGTCACACATGATCTGCCCAATAAACTTCCCCAGTACTGTCTGAAACTAAACATGTGGCCATAATGTTACATGTTTCTTTATTAAGTGGTATGTGAAACCACACAGAGTACTGTGTGTTGTTCTGGTTGCCCAGTTGTGGGAAGGGTGTAATTAAGTGTAGGAATGAACTGCAGATACTGGTCTAAACCGAAGATAGACACGAAAAGCTGGAATAACAGGCAGCATCTCTGGAGAGAAGGAATGGGTGACGTTTTGGGTTGAGACTGTAATTAAGCTGGAATGGGTGCAGAAAAGATTGGCAAGGAAGCTACCCAGACTGGAGGGTTTGAGTTATAAAGAGAGACTGGATAGGCTGGGATAAAAATGTTTCTTGGGATTTGGGCCAGGTGCAGGTAAGTGACCACCTCAGGATGAAAGTGTACAAGGAATTGCAGACGGTGGCTTACAAAAGAAGACACAAAGTGCCAGAGTAACTTAGCGTGTAAAGGGCTTGTCCCACTGTACGAGCTAATTGAAGAGCTCTCCCGAGATTTAAAAAAAATCAAACCCGTGGTAAGCACGTAGAATGTACGTAGCGTGTACGTCGGAGCTCGGGACGTCTCTTAGCAGCTCGGGACGTCTCTTAGCGGCTCGTAACGCTAATGGCAGGTACTCGGGAAACACGGAAGACTCGTGAGGATTTTTCAACATGTTGAAAAATATCCACGAGAGCCCCGAGTACCTACAAGCGGTTATTACCGTAATTCTCCGAGTTCAAATCAGGGGAAACTCGGGAGAACTCTTGAATTAGCTCGTACAGTGGGACAGCCCCATAAGGCTTTATCTCTGGAGAACATGGATAGGTGACATTTTGAGTCGGGATCCCTCTTCAGTCTGCAGAAGGGTCCCGACCCAAAACATCACCTATCCATATTCTCCAGATATGCTGCTTGACCTGCTGGGTTACTCCAGCACCTTGTGTTTAGCTCAGGAAGTCACATTGGTTGGCATGGACAAGATGGGCCAAATGGTCTGCTTCCATGCAGTATCACTCTATGACACAGTTGAGGATATTACTTATGTACTGTATAACTATCTATTGTGCCTTTTACCTTGCCCAAACAACCTGCTTCATTCATTCTAGGACGTAAAGTACACAGATATGCGTTTGCCATTGAAGATGGGGAATTTCTTTCACAAAATTCCAGAAGCACAAAATGAAGTCGCTAGGCAGTTGATTCGTGTAAGTTGCTTCACCTCAAGGAGGAAGTATCGTGTAAATAGACATTATCTTAAGGGTCAAGAATTTAATTTTCATGTGTACCAAAAACAGAATAATAAAATGAAATGAAATGTTTACTTGTGGCAACATAACAGATCTGTAAACAGAGAACACATAGATAACATGGTTAACCACAAAACTTCAATAAACTTAATTTAAAAAACAATATTAGTGCAAAACAAAAACCTCTAGAGCAACCAAGACAGTTTGTAGTTTAGTTAGCGTTGTGTAGTGTTCAAAAGCCTAATAGTTGTTTGGAAGAAACTGTTCCTAAACGTCACAGTTTTCAGGCTCCTGTTCCTTATTGCTGATGGGAGGAGTGAAATGAATGTGTGGCCAGGGTGGTGTGGGCCTATGATGATGCTGGCTGCCTTTTTGAGGCAGCGCCTCTCAAGATCCCTTCGATGGTGTGGAGGTCAGTAGCCGTGATGGACCAGGCAGTGCCCACCGCTCTTTGTAATCTCCTTCCTTCCTGGGCTTTTAAATTGCCAAACCAGGCCGTGATACAATCAGTCAATATGCTCTCCATGTCCAATGAAGAGGTTCAAGAGAACTTTTAGCCTGGATAATCTTGTTAATAACATGAAACTGGCCACCTGACCACCCTTCCATCTGACGGATTTGCAGCATTCACTCATCTTCATACCAAGATTTGCAGAGGCAATATATGGCTACGTTTCTTCGGGGAAACCCAGTCATTGGTGCTACCGATAGTGCTACTTTGTTATATTTCTCAAAGGCTTTGTGAAATCAAATATTTCTCAAATGCACCAGCTCTTCAAAGACTGAACCGTTTTCCATCCAAACTGTAATACTAAATCCATGCTGCCAATTTTACAAAAAAGATTTTCACTGTGCCCCCTGTGATAATTTAAACAAAACTAAAAAAAATACCAAAAATAAAGGAAGCATAGAATTTTTAGATATTTTTTAAAGATGGAAGTATATAAAATAATGAGAGGGCTGCAGAGGGTAGAAGAACATTTTCCCAGGTTGCAAATGTCCAACACTAGAGGGCATAGCTTTTTCACGAGAGTGGCAAAGTTTAAAGGAGATATGGGGTGCTCAAGGAGGTTGGAGAAAGGGGGAAGGGGTGATGTGTCAAAATGCATCAATATCAAACCAAGAGGAAGTAAGCATGAGTTGCAATGACAGGAGCATTGAGCAGTGTTTATTAATAACAAAACACTAAGAGTAATAATTGCTCCAACCTGAAATTCCTAGGTGCTAAACTTTTAGCAGTTTCAGTGACACCTCTACATAGAAACACATAACTGTTTATTTTTGTGTCGCCATCAATGGGATTTTCCCTGTGCTTGCATCAAGACCCTTTGGTGTTCCCCATGGATAAATCCTTCCATGGGCTCTTCTATATTGCAGCCCCAACCTAATTAATTCATAAACATGGCTATTTATTCCACATGTGCACCGGCCACATTTGACTCCTCTCTGTTACCACTTCTACTGTCCCCATCATGTCCCTAAAGTGTCATACTGTCGATCCAATAACCGGTACTGACTGAGTAGAGGTCCAGATAAAGTCTTTGATCCTTGGCCCTTATTACAAAATCCACTCCCTTACCACTGTCGCCATCACTTTTCTCTGCATTGTCTCAATTTAATACCGTACTGAGCCGCCTGCTGGAGACCAGGGGCTTGTCCAGCGTGGACAAAGACCCCACCCACCCGATAGGCCCGACTGGCCCGCTGCGGATGGTAGACCCGCGCGGCAGAGTGGAACCCGCCCGGTAGGCCCAGCATGCTCGTCAGAGACTAAGGACTTGCCCGCCACGGACCGTTGACCCGTCCCGTGGACCAGAACCAACCCGGAAGGCCCGGCTCGCTCGCCGTGCATCAAGGACCAATGGGACCCACCTGGAGGGCTGGTAAGCAGACTGGCGGTGGGAGGAAGTGCATAGCCTCAACATGGGAGCGGGCTGCTGGAGGCCCTGCAGCAGCCTGGGGCTCGGCTGGACCAGTCACCGCTCCCAGAGGCCAAGCACATGGGCTGGACGCGGCCCACAGCGGTGGAGGGACACCATGGCTACGCTTGGCCAGGCCGACCCTGCAACGCTGCCAGGACAACAGACCTTCATGGTCAGATCAAGATCCCTGCACTTACAACTGGGACTTGAAAATGGCACCAAACTGGTGACTGTATACTGTATCAGTGTGGCCTGTGTCTGTGAATTCTTACCTAATACTTATACTGAACTGGAGTCAAAAAATAATTTCACTACCTCAGTACATGTAACAAATAAAGTACCATACCATACCAAATATGTGCATTTTGTAACTTCCAGATTTTAAAGCAAGTGTGAGTTGTTGTATTTTGGGAGGTCGAATATAAGGGAAAGGTGTAGGATTGATGGCAAGACCCTTAACATGATTAATGTTGAAAGAGGGTCCAAGTCCACTTACAAAATTCTTAAGGGGTTGGACAGGCTAGATGCAGGAAGATTGCTCCCGATGTTGGGGAAGTCCAGGACAAGGGGTCACAGCTTAAGGATAAGGGGGAAATCCTTTAAAACCGAGATGAGAAGAACTTTTTTCACACAGAGAGTGGTGAATCTCTGGAACTCCCTGCCACAGAGGGTAGTCGAGGCCAGTTCATTGGCTATATTTAAGAGGGAGTTAGATGTGGCCCTTGTGGCTAAGGGGATCAGAGGGTATGGAGAGAAGGCAGGTACGGGATACTGAGTTGGATGATCAGCCATGATCATATTGAATGGCGGTGCAGGCTCGAAGGGCCGAATGGCCTACTCCTGCACCTAATTTCTATGTTTCTATGTTTCTAAGTCCATCACTCCCTGAAAGTGTCCACATAAGTAGGATAGAGTGGTAAAGAGGTCATATGGTATGATTGCCTTCATTGAGTAAACGGGCCGGGAAGTCATGATACACCTCATATGACTTTGGTTAGGCTTGTGTTTAAACTACCAAAGTTAAGACCATTCTCTTCTCCTGCAGCTCCTCAGTGCATCTGCCTCTGAGATCCTCATTCATGTACTCATTCAACGCTCCTGTGTGGCTTCCCTTGATAAGTTTGACCAAGCTCCCGGTCATCTGCCCCTTCTGTGATCAGCATCATTGTATCATGTCCTATTATAACCTAGTATCATTTACTGTATTGGAGGCTTTCCAAATGGAAGATGTCACTGTTATACAGTTGTAGAGTCATACAGCACAGAAACAGGCCCTTTGGTCCAACTAGTCCATACCAACCAAGATGCCCCGTCTAGGTTAGTCCTATTTGTCTCCATTTACTTCTAAATCTTTCCTATCTATACTATTTTAACTAGATTTCTGCCTCGAATAATTCTCACCTTTGTTTTTCTTTAATGTGGTGCAATGTTTCAATTTTTGAAGGACTCTCATTTTTAAATGCCAATTTTGTACAGGCAACATCTTTGATTAGAGACTTCAAGCATGCATGCACTTTGTATTACAAGCACAACACACTCATGGTTGTCGGATTATATGATCAAATTAATCAAAGTGATTTGCAGTTCAGGGTGGTGACATCTGATGGGATTGTGTTAATTGACCTTTGATCTTTGGTGGGCGGTGGAACTAAAATCATCAATCCTTTCAACGCCTAATCATTGTTGGTGGCCTCTGTTTTATCATGAATAAATGAGGATAGCGGATCAGAACAAGATTGGACGTGGCTTCAAGGCATGAGTGGGCAGTCAGACTGTATCCATTTTATATTCTTTACAATAAAAAATGTCTCTCTTGAGGTACTAAAACTATTGTTGACCATCATTCAATAAAGCAGCATGAGATAGTGGAAGGGAGGACTTAAAATGCACTTGCTGCATTAGAAAATAATGTGCCAGTACCTAGCATACAACAAGTGAAACATGCCCAACATTTTTTAATGTTGCATTTTTCATATTGTTAGCCCGGGTCTATGAGTAAGCATTGCCATAGCTAATTTCCATAATTTTGACTTTTTTTCTATAAATCAATTAGTATTCCTCTCGTGTTATTCTTCAAAACCCATGTCATAGTCATAGAGCATGGAAACAGGTCCTTCAGCCCAACTCATCCACGCTGACCAAGATGCCCCCATCTAAGCTAGTCCCATTTCCCTGTGTTTGGCCCACATACCACTAAACCATTCCTATCCATTTTCTGTTTCAAGTGTTTTCTAAATGTTTCTGTTGTACCTGCCTCAAGTACCTCCTTTAGCAGCTCGTTCCATGTACCCACCACCATCTGAGCCTAAGATATTCCAGTGCAGGGTTCCTATTCTTTTAACAACCATGTTTGTCTGTGATATCTAAGCTTGAAAACTATGCTGCACCACTGCTGGTCCATTCTCTTTTTGTACCATTTTTCCATGCTCTCACTCTAAATATTTCTTGTAAAAGAAGTTCTGGGATTATTTAAATGAAAAACAAAAACAAATGTAAGACAAACAAAGCTAAACAGTTACTTATTTGTGATTTCTTTCAGAATCAGATTTCAAAGAACTGTGTGGTTTTATTTTCCAAGACCTACTGTCCTTACTGTAAGAAGATGAAGGCCTTTTTCCAAGAACAAGGAATTAAATACAAGGCAATTGAGTTGGATTTACGCGATGATATGGAAATAATCCAAAACGCCCTCCTGGAGTTGACTGGAGCTAGGACAGTAAGTCATCAATACTTCATCTTTCGGTCATAATGTATGGTTCTCCAGGTAATACCAATGATAGGGGCAGCACAGAGGCACAGCTGGTAGAGCCACTGCCTCACAGCGCCAGGGACCCGGATTCAGTCGTGCACTCGGGTGCTGAGTCTGTTAGGAGTTTGCGCGTTCTCCCTGTGACCGCGTGGGTTTTCTCCGGGTGCTCCGGTTTCCTCCCACATCCCCTAGACGTGCGGGTTTGTAGGTTAATTGGCTTCTATAAATTGTCCCTAGTGTGTAGGATAGAACTAGTGTACGGTGATTATTGGTTGGTCTGGACTCGATGCGCCTATTTCCATGCTGTATCTCCAAACTAAACTAAGTACTAGGGTCCTAATCATCAGCAAAGGCTCCTCAGACGGCAAGTGATGAAGTGCGTTGAAAAATTAAGAAAATATACTCTGAATTTCTTCCTAATTAGTGTACCTTGCTACTCACGACCATGAACGGCGACTCCCCGGCAACCACCTGCGAACATGAGGCGACCATGTGGCGACTGCATAGTCTCCTGCAGTCGCCTAAAAAGTCGCCCAAGTGGGACAGGCCCATAAGGAT
Source organism: Amblyraja radiata (assembly GCF_010909765.2). Classification (NCBI taxonomy): domain Eukaryota; kingdom Metazoa; phylum Chordata; class Chondrichthyes; order Rajiformes; family Rajidae; genus Amblyraja; species Amblyraja radiata. The sequence continues at coordinate 10,706,836 of NC_045965.1, forward strand.
TTGCCAATTATACTTTGAACATACAGTGTATGTATCAGCGAAAAATATATTTCATTGGAGACCTTTGAACTATCGGTAATCAGAATTTATCTTGCACTAAATGTTGTACCCTTTATCCCTTATATGTGTGTGCTGTAGACAGCTTGATTGTAATCATGTATAATATTTGACTAGATCGCATGCAAACAAATGTTTTTCACTGTATCTCGGTACACATGACAACAATAAATTAAACCAAACCAGGAATAAAGACAGCCTGGATTTTAGTGACTTTCACAACAGCCTGATGCTAAGTCTGAACCCGAGTCTGAAGAAAGGTTCCGACCCAAATTGCTGCCTCTCCATCCCTTCCACAGATGCTGCCTGACCTGCTGAGTTGCTGACCTGGATTTAAGTGGACTTGTAGGCATGTGTATCCATTCTGCGACTATTGTGGCACTAACCTCCAGCACCTCATGCTTTAATAACAGCCCATGTTATTCTGACACTTTATTCTTTTACGTAGGTCCCACGAGTGTTTGTGAACGGGAAGAGCATCGGCGGTGCCACAGACACGTTTACACTCCATTCCGAAGGTAAACTGCTGCCTTTAGTGAAGAGATGCGCTCCACCTTGTAACTTAAATAAAGATCGTCACCATCATAAACGCTGAATACCAGCCTACTTATATCTGTGTGTTACTTTGGAAATAAATTGTGAGGTTTCACTGATGTCTGGCTTATTTGGAAATAGCACAGCGGAATCATCCAAATCATTCAAAGATCATTTACCCCAAACTACCAAAAACACTTAATTTTCTTTCTCCTATTAAATCTTTCATAGGCTTTGTGACAAAATATATGGTAATAAGTTTGCAAATATTAAGATCAATTTTATAGCCATACCTTCTTAATTGAAAACGAGGCGTAGATTAGATGAATTTCACATCAGCATCCTGTTCTTCCACGCTGTTTTGCACATTTATTACTAAAGTATCAATGATTAAGTGATTTATTTGCCGTGGACAAAGATGTTAAAATTGTACAATTAACTGAGCTGATTTGATTGCTTCAAACTCTAACAACAGTGCTGATTGGTATGGCACAAGCCAAATGGAATTAGAGGAAAATTCCCTTAAGAGAGAACAAAGTAATTGATTGATGAGCTGTTTCATCAGGTGCAGGTTCACACCATGATTTGCCATGCTGTTCCTAATCAGAGATGCGTCGTAAATATATAGCCTGTGATTCAAGTAACCCTTGCATCCTTTCTCTCTACTTCTGTCCCCCACCCCAGTCGCCGTACCAGTTCCACTGCCGCCCTACACTGTTTATGTCACTCGTTATCACCTTCCCCCATAGCCAATAATGGACCATTGTGGGCTCCACTTTTCCTTGATTATCATTGCTGGCTTTGATCTGTATTTTTGCATATCTTTCATTCATTTGTTTTATGTACATTTTCACATCTCTGTTCCTTCTCCCCTGACTCTCAGTCTGACGAAGGGTCTCGACCCGAACTCTCACCCATTCCTTCTCTCCAGACATGCTGCCTGATCCACTGAGTTACTCCAGCTTTTTGTGTCTATCTTCGGTGACAACCAGCATCTGCAGTTCCTTCCTACACATAGCCTGTTATTTAATTTAGTGTAGAGATACAGTTTGGAAACAGACCCTTCGGCCCACTGAGTCCGCGCTGACAAATGATCATCAATGCACTAGTTCTATCCCACACACTAGGGGCAATTAACAGAAGCCAATTAACCTACAAACCTGCACGTGTTTGGAATGCGAGAGGAAACCAGAGCACCCAGAGAAAACCCACGTGGTCAGAAGGAGAATGTACAAATGCTGTACAGACAGCACCCATAGTCAAGATCGGACCAGGGTTTCTGGAGCTGTAAGGCATCAACCACCACTGCACCACTGTGCTGCCCTTTCTGTGGCTGAGAGGAGCAGCTCTATGAACGTGCTCCAGGTGCCCAGCTCCAACAATTCAGGGCAATGGTGTATTACATCAAATCAACGCACGTTCTGTCTGGCACTTGGTACTGATACAAGTTCACAACAAATTTAAAACTTTACACTTTAGAGATACAGTATGGAAACAGACCTTTCAGCCCACCGAGTCTGTGCCGACCAGCAATCACCGCGTACACTAGCACTATCCAACACACTCAGGACAATTTACAATTTTTACAGAAGACAATTAACCTACAAACCTGCACATCTTTGGAGTGTGGGAGGAAACCGGAGCACCCGGGGAAAACCCACGCAGTCACAGGGAGAACGTACAAACTCCATACAGACAGCACCGGTAGTCAGGATCGAACCCGGGTCTCCGGCGCAGTAAGGCAACAACTCTACCACTGCGCCACTGTGCCACCCTGCCACCTCCTTCTGAGCTCTTCCCCAGTGTAGAAATCAGTCTTCAGCCAATTTGTGTTGGCTCACCTTCAGCCTCTGCCGACCAGCGATCACCCCGTACACTAGTTCTATACACTAGGGACAATTTGTAATTTATAGAATTGGGATGTGGGAGGAAACCAGAGCACCCGGAGGAAACCCATGCAGTCACAGGGAGAATGTACAAACTCCATACAGGCAGCACCCATTGTCAGGATCGAACCCGGGATCTGGCACTGTGAGGCAGCAACACTACCACTACGCTACTGTGAGGCCACCTGATCTTTTATCAGAACTGATGACAAGTGGTTGACTTGAAACATTAGCTCTGTTTCTCCACTGGGCATTTTGTTTAATTTTAGATTTCTAGCATGTGCTTGTTTTAAAAATTGTTTGCCAGTCATAAAATCGTTCTAGTTCATTAACATCCCTTCAGGGAAAGTCTGCCATTCTTACTCAGTCTGATATGTCTACACCCATAAACATGACTCGGCAGTTCAGGCCGTTAGAGATGGACAATGGACATTATATGCCAGGGCCATCAGGCACCTACACCCCTAGGATGAACAAATAAATAAAAAGAGGCTGGGAAAAAAAAGACACAAAGTGCTGGAGTAACTCAGGGGGTCAGGCAGCATCTCTGGAGAACATGGATAAGGTGGTGTTTCAGGTCTAGACCTGTCTTCACACATTTCTTCTTGAGTCTGAAAAAGGGTCCTGACCAGAGATGTCACTTATCCGTGTGTTCTCCAGAGATGCGGCCAGACCGATTGAGTTACTCCAACACTTTGTGTCTTATTTTTTTGTAAACCAGCGTCTGCTGTTCCTTGGGTCTCTAAAAGGAGGCTGGATTTCAACATGAACTGTGAATGTCTCACACCCCGACTTCCCAAAGTCCTTCTATTATTTATAAGACATGCAAGGACAAGCAATGGGATTCTCTCCTCTTGTGTGGGTGAGTTTCCTTCCAAAGGCACTCCAGAAACTGAAGCCTTACAGCCAAAGAAACCAATGAGCATATTCCATCCACCAATATATCCTAACTATATTCGGCCAACACAGGTATGTAGCATCTGAACAATGCACTGATTTTTGCGATATTAACATCAACCATTCAACCCACCCCTTCCACTTTGAAAAAGACAAGGGTAGTATTCACATGAGAACTCCATTGTGGGAAGGTCCCCTTTATCTCATGCATCATCCTTGCTGGAAATATCACTGATCAAGATCTTGAACCCTTTGTCCTTCCAACCCATGCCCAACCTAATCTATCCAACTGCATACAGCGTGGAAAAACAGGTCCTTCAGCTCAACTTGCCCACGCTAACCATACCCCATCTACACTAGTCCCACCTGCCTGCGATGGGCCCATATCCCTCTAAACCTATCCCATCCATGTAGCTGTCCAAATGTTTTTTTAAACGTGATAGTACCTGCCTCAACTATCTCACTCCATATACCAACCACCCTCTGTGTATAAACGATGCCCCTCAGATTCTTATTAAATCTTCCACCCCTCCCCACCTTAATTTGGTACTTACTTTATCTTTAACTCACTAGCCAGCTCACATATCCCTTTCTCAGAAATGGCCATAAATGTCGCTCTATGTTTTATTGAAGCAGTTGTATTAGTGGCTTTTAGAAAACTTTTAACAGGCATATTTATTATGCAGGGAATGGAGGGGTGTGAGTTATGTGCAGGCAGACAAGCTGGAAAATGTGCAGAGAAGACTTACGAGGATGTTGCCAGGACTCGGGGACCTGAGCTATAGGGAGAGGTTGAGCAGTCTAAGACCTTATTCCTTGGAGCGCAGGAGGATGAGGGGTGATCTTATAGAGGTGTACAAAATCATGAGTGGAAAAATGTAGTCTTATACACAGATTAGGGAAATTGAGAACCAGAGGATGTAGGTTTAAGATGAGGGGAGAAAGATTTAATGGGAACCTAATTTAATGGAGCAACCTCTTCACACAAAGGGTGTGGGTGTATGGAACGAGCTGCCGGAGGAGGAAGTTGAGGCAGGTACTATCACAACATTTAAAAAACATTTGGACAGGTACATGGATTGGATAGGTTTGGATATGGGACATAGTCAGATGAGACTAGTATAGATGGGTAGATGCATGTTGGTTGGCGGGGGTAAATTGAGTAGAAGGGCCTGCTTCCACACTGTATGACTGAAGTCTGAAGAAGGGTCTTGACCCGAATCGTCGCCTATTTCTTCTCTCCATAGATGCTGCCTCACCTGCTGAGTTCCTCCAGCATTTTTGTCTATCTATGACTCTATGAGAGAAGGTGATGGACATGGCATCCTGTTCAGCACAGGCATTGTGGGCCGAAGAGCCTGTTCTTGTGCTGTAATGTTCTGTGTTCTAAATGCAGGGCTTCTCAGGGACATGCACATCCCAAAAATTACTTTACAAAAAGTAATTTATTCTGTATTATTTAAGACTAGTTACTGCATGCACGTCCACAATCTTATAAGGAGTTGAATTTTGGCCAAAAACCCAATTTAGGACCGAGATTGGCAATTCCAAATATTCCTCACTGCATGCCTGAGAATTCACTCCATGGCTTCAGTGACCAACGCGCCCCGGGATGAGTACAGCGCCTTTACTACCACAATGCAGAGTGAATGGGTGGGATAAGTGCCAGTCCTACGCGCGTCACAATGAGCTGACTCTTGATATATTGTTGGGGTAACATTGACACCATGAGTGGCCACTTTGGATATGTTTAATTAACTGATAAACTGCACGGAGGCCCATGTTGGGCGAGCTAGTCTCCACAACGTAAAGCCAGAGATAAGGTATGTATGTCACTGCCGGTGCATTTACACCTTGCACCCAGTCCACCAGCACAATTGGAGGAGGCGATTGATAGCCCAGCCGAGACTGTGATGTTACAGGATAGTTCACACTAGCCCAACGTCGACAGAACATGTTCTCGTCCCACATGTACCACCGTTGTTGCAACCAGGTTGTATTAAAGCACCAGTGTAATCGATCACATTGCAACATTTACCTTCAATGCATCATGCAGTGACCGCTCTCTGTGTCCCGTTGCAGCACCTGGCAGCAGAATGGGAGGTCTATTCTCCGTCTCTCAGCAATGTCAACCTTACACGGACGCCACCGCCTTCCAGATTGTCCACGTAAGCGGCAGGCAGTTCATGCGCGGGTTTGCAAACGTGTCTTTTAAGTTTGTACCATCTTTCCATTCTGTTACTTCTCATGACTTTCCACTGACATGTCAGTGTGTAGCTACAAAAAAAAAACCTAACACACACATAAAAATGTGTTATTATGTGTGAGGTGCTGTACTTTGCTGTTCATGGCTAAAGTGTCCAGTTAATGATAGCATTGATGTGCAAGTCCATAGCTCCCTGAAAATGGCAACACTAGTAGATAGAATGGATAAAGGAGATGTGTGGTATGCCCGTCTTCATAGGTGGGTGCATCCAGTATAAGAGTCAAGAAGCCTCGCAAGTGGCACAATGGCACAGCAGAAGAGTTGCAGCCTTATCTTGACCACGGGTGCTGCCTGTATAGAGTTTGTACGTACCCCCTGTAACCCAGTGGGTTTTCTCCAGGGACTCTGGTTTCCTCCCACTCCAAAGAAGTACAAGTTTGTAGGTTAATTAGCTTCAGTTGAAAGACATTGTAAGTGTGTAGCATAGGTGTACTGGGTCAGCACTGACTCGATGGGCCAAAAGGCCTCTTCCTGCACTGATTCCCTAAAGTCTAAAGCCTTGTTTCAGCTTTATAGGACTTTGGTTGGGCTGCAATGTTGTGGATTGTGCGCAGTTCTGGTCTCCCTGTTACAGGAAGGATGTGGAGGTTTTGGAGAGGGTGCAGAAGATGTTTTGCAGAATGCTGCTTGGATGAGAGGGCATTAGCTGCAGGGAGAGGTGGAATTAACTTGGCATCATGTACCTGTTCAAGGGGCCTGTTCCTAAGCTGTACTGCTCTCGGTTCTATGTAGTCATCCAAAGATATGCTGAAATGGAGGTGGTGGAAAGGTGGGCAAGCCTTTGCACCTTAACATTAAGGATGCCCTCTCATGCCCCATGTCTACGGTTGGTTGAGATGAGGAGGATGAGGATAGTCTACCAGACTGCATGTAATGTCATGAGTGATGTTGGTAGGGAGAGTCAGTACTGTCCAAACTCTGATTTCAGGACATTGCGTCTGGAAGTACAGCAAAGGCAGCATATTGTGGACTCAGCCTAGACCATCACACAAGCCAACCTCCCTTCTATTGACTCCATTTACACTTCACGCTGCCTCGGCAAGGCCAGCAGCATAATCAAGGATGAGTCGCACCCCGGCCACTCACTCTTCTCCCCACTCCCATCAGGCAAGAGATACAGAAGTGTGAAAACGCACAGCTCCAGATTAAGGGACAGTTTTTCCCCAGCTATTATCTGGCAACTGAACCATCCTACCACAACCAGAGAGCAGTGCTGAACTACTATCTACCTCTTTGGTGACCCCCGGGCTACCCTTGATTGGACTGCTGGTTTAAACGTTAGTTTAAACGATAGGATCCCATATCATACATCTTACACTGTAAAAGGCGTTTGGCACATTGGCCTCATCAGTCAGTGAGTATAGAAGTTGGGAGGTCATGTTGCCATTGTATAAGACGTTGGTGAGGCCGCATTTAGAATATTGTGTGCAGTACTGGGCACCATGTTATAGGAAAGATGTTGTCAAGCTGGAAAGGGTACAGAGAAGATTCACAAGGATGTTGCCAGGGCTAGAGATTCTGAGCTATCAGGAGAGGTTGAGTAGGCTGGGACTCTATTCCTTGGAGAACAGGAGGATGAGGGGGTGATCTTATATAGGTGTACAAAATCATGAGGGGAATAAAGAGTATCTAATTATGAGAGTAAATGCAGTCTTTTGCCCAGAGGAGGTGAATCGAGGACCAGAGGACATAGGTTTACGGTGAAGGGGAAAATATGTAATAGGAATCTGAGGGGTAGCTTTTTCACACAAAGGGTGGAGGGTGTATGGAACATGCTGCCAGAGGAGGTAGTTGAGGTGGGACTATCCCAACGTTTAAGAAACAGTTAGACGGGTACATGGATAGGACAGCTTGGAGGGATATGGACCAAATGCGAGCAGGTGAGACTAGTGTAGCTGGGACATGTTGGCCGGTGTGGGCAAGTTGGGCCGAAGGGCCTGTTTCCACACTCTATGACACTAAATGGCTCGATTGTAATAAAAGGCAGACACAAAATGCTGGAGTAACTCAGCGGGACAGGCAGCATCTCTGGAGAGAAGGAATGGGTGAGGTTTCGGGTCGACACCTTTCTTCAGGCTCGATTGTAATCATGTATTGTCTTTCTGCTGACTGGATAGCACGCTACAAAAGCTTTTCAATAGACAATAGGTGCAGGAGTAGCCCATTCGGCCCTTCGAGCCAGCATCGCCATTCAATGTGATCATAGTTGATCATCCCCAATCAGTACCCCATTCCTGCCTTCTCCCCATATCCCGACTCCGCTATTTTTAAGAGCCCTATTAGCTCTCTCTTGAAAGTATCCAGAGAACCTGCCTCTGAGGCAGAGAATTCCACAGACTCACCACTCTCTGTGAGAAAAAATGTTTCCTTGTCTCTGTTCTAAATGGCTTATTCCTTATTCTTAAACTGTGGCCCCTGGTTCAGGACTCCCCCAACATCGGGAACATGTTTCCTTTTCATTGTACTTCGGTACACGTGACAATAAACTAAACAGTTAATACATCTTTCACAGGTTTGGGGGGAGGTACCCACAACAAAAGGACTAATGATTTTGATTAATGGGTTTACCTTAGTTTGGAGATACAGAGTGAAAACAGTCCCTTCGTCCCACCAAGTCCATGCCGACCATACACTAGTTCTACAAACCTGCACGTCTTTGAAATCTGGGAGGAAACTGAGGACACAGAGTGGTGGCGGACAGAGAGGAGGGGGACAAAGGGGAGGGGTGGGGGACAGAGGGGTGAGGGACAGGGGGTGAGGGCAACCTTTTAGGGAAGCAGAATTCTCAAAATCATCTCATACGGTCCATTTTTATATCACAATGAATGAACCATTTCAAATTTACTTTTTGGTTCTCCAGTTTCTTCTTAACAATTCCCTTTTTTCTTTCATTCAGCAAACATTTTATCAGTAGTTATTCTCTCGTGTTTTCAAGTCTCGAAACATATGATCTTCCTGCACTACCTTCTGTCTAACTGCCTACTTCACTGCACATTTCCCAGAAATATTGAATGTTTCATTGTCATGGAAATTTTCATTAGATTGGAAATGGGTCTCGACCCGAAACGCCATTTGTCCATTCCCCATCACAGATGTTGTCTGACCTGCTGAGTTCTTCTAGCACCTTGTTTTTTTGCTCTGGATTCCCCCATCTGCAGACCTCGGTCTTTCCATGTTAACTCAGTGGTAAGGTCTATTGTGAAACTGGACCTGTTCAAATCATATTGAGCTTACCACATAGATACTGCCAGCAATTTGTACTGATTTATCAAAACCATATTAACATTTAATCGAGAGATAAATCCCATGTGATGCAAGAGAATTCAGTTCAACAGTGATTTACAACCAAACCTTCGCTGAGCAGAAAATAGCTGAAAAAGCTGATACAAAGTGCTGGAGTATCTGGAGTGCTAGAGCCAATGTAACTCCACACTTTTTAAGAAAGGAGGGAGAGAGAAAACAGGGAATTATAGACCAGTTAGCCTTGCATCGATAGTGGGGAAGGTGCTGAAGTCGATTATTACAGATGTTATAGATATATTATTACAGATGTTATAGCCATTATTATAGATGTTGTAGGTATAATTATTACAGATGTTATAGCAGCGCATTTGGAAAGCAGTGACAGGATCGGTCAAAGTCAGCATGGATTTATGAAGGGGAAATCATGCTTGACTAATCTTTTGGAATTTTTTGAGGATGTAACAAGTGGAATGGATAAGGGAGAGCCAGTGGATCTGGACTTTCAAAAAGCCTTTGACAAGGTCCCACATGAGAGATTAGTGTGCAAAATTGGAACATATGGTATTGGGGGTAGGGTATTGACATGGATAGAGAACTGGTTGGCAGACTGGAAGCAAAGAGTAGGAATTAACGGGTCATTTTCAGAATGGTAGATAGTGACTAGTGGGGTGCCACAAGGCTCTGTGCTGGGACCCTAGTTGTTTACAATATATATATATTAACGATTTAGACAAGGGAATTAAATGTAACATCTCTAAGTTTGTGGATGACACCAGTGGCGTAGGGTGGGTTTTGAGCGCCCGGGGCAGTTTAAAGTTTTGCGCCGGTACACAAAATTGCTGGGAAAACTCAGTGGGTGCAGCAGCATCTATGGAGCGAAGGAAATAGGCGACGTTTCAGGCCGAAACCCTTCTTCAGAGTTTTGCGCCTCCTCATTAGCGGGGGGGCGGGGCGCGGGGGGCGGGCGTGGGGCGATGTCGGGGGGGCGGCGCCTGGGACGGCGGCAGCAGCAGCGACAGCGGCGACCTGGCCTCGGAGCAACAATTTTTTTGCGCCCCTAAAAATTTAGCGCCCGGGGCAACCGCCCCACGCTACGCCACTGGATGACACAAAGCTGGGTGTCAGTGTGAGCTGCGAGGAGGATGCTATGAGGCTGCAACTTGACTTGGATAAGTTGAGTGAATGGGCAGATGCATGGCATATGCAGTATAATGTCGATAAGTGTGAGGTTATCCACTTTGGTGGCAAGAACAGGAAGGCAGATTATTTTCTGAATGATGTCAGATTAGGAGAAAGGGAGGTGCAACGAGACCTGTGTGTGCTTGTACATCAGTCACTGAAAGTAAGCATGCAGGTACAGCAGGCAGTGAAGAAAGCTAAAGGCATGTTGATCTTCATTGCGAGAGGATTTGAGTTTAGGAGCAAGCAGGTCCTACTGCAGTTGTACAGGGCCCTGGTGAGACCGCACCTGGAATATCGTGTGCAATTTTGGTCTCCTAATTTGAGGAAGAACATTAGTGCTATTGAGGGAGTGCAATGTCGGTTCACCAGGTTAATTCCCAGGATGGCGGGACTGACGTATGATAAAAGAATGGGTCGACTGGGCTTGTGTTTGCTGGAATTTAGAAGGATTAGAGGGCCCACCTGCAGTCTGTCTGGTTTTTTTTTCTTTCTTTTTGTTCCTTTGTCATGTTTTAGATAATTTTGTTTTATTAAGTTGTGTATGTGTGTGGGTGGGGTAGGAGAAACATGTTTTGGTCTCTTCCTTCGGGGGATGCGACTTTTTTTCTGTCGTATTCCCCGTCCCCGTCTGCGCCGAGGCCTAATGGCGGAGCTGGTGGCCTCGGAGCTGTGACAGCGGCGGAGGCAGTGGAGACCCGACTTGGCCCCGGAGCTGTAGCGGCGGCGGCAGCAGAGGCCCGGCTCGGCTCCGGAGCTGTAGCGGCGGCGGCAGCAGAGGCCCGGCTCGGCTCCGGGGCTGTGGCGGCGGCAGCAGAGGCCCGACTCGGCTCCGGGGCTGTGGCAGCGGCAGCAGAGGCCCGACTCGGCCCCGGGGCTGTGGCAGCGGCAGCAGAGGCCCGACTCGGCTCCAGGGCTGTGGCAGCGGCAGCAGAGGCCCGGCTCGGCTCCGGGGCTGTGGCGGAGGCAGCGGGGGCCCGACTCGGCCCCGGAGCTGTGGCAGCGGCAGCAGAGGCCCGACTCGGCTCCGGGGCTGTGGCAGCGGCAGCAGAGGCCCGACTCGGCCCCGGAGCTGTGGCTGCAGCGGGAGCCCGACTCGGCCCCGGAGCTGTGGTGGCGGCAGCGACCACCCGCGGAGTTTGAACCGGCCCGTTCGCGGAGCACGGTTGAGCCGCAGGATTTACCATCACCCGGTGGGGTCACAACATCTGGAGCCTGGATCGCCTCGGTGCAGAGGGAGAACAAAGAGGGAAGAGACAGAGACTTTAAGACTTTGCCTTCCACCACAGTGAGGAGGTGTTTGGTGAACTCACTGTGGTGGATGTTAAATTTGTGTTGATTGTGTGTTTTTGTCATTTTTTATTATATGTATGACTGCAGGGAAACAAAATTTCACTCAGACCGAAATAGTCTGAATGACAATAAACAAATCTAATCTAATCTAATCTAACAATGGAGAAAAGGATGTATTTTTTGTGAAGCTGAAAACTAAATTTTGAATTTAATTAAATTCTTGAATGTATTTATTTCAGGATTTAATTACAACAAATCGTGTTGTGATCTTTTCCAAAACAACATGCCCTTACTGTGATATTGTAAAGAGCATATTTACAGAACTGGGCATTCCTTACAAATCAATAGAATTAGATCTCAGGAACGACGGTATGCATCTCCAGTATATTCTTACTGAAATGACTGGTATAAAAACAGTAAGTCTGCTTAATTTCTATACAATGTCAACCTGTATTGAAAAAGGTTCAAATAGATGGTTGCAAAACACTGTCAGAGCATGAAGAAGGGCTTAAATAACCCTTAAATAAGCAAAACGTGCTGGAGGACTCAACACGTCAGGCAGCATCCGTTGAGGAAAGTGGACAGACAATGTTTTAGGTTAGGTTGGGACACCACTTCAGACAGGAAAATTGTCCTGACCTGAAACGTTATCTATTCATCCCTCTACACAGATGCTGCCTGACCCTTTGAGTTCCTCCAGCACTCCGTTTTCTTTTGTGTAAGATTCCCGCACCTGCAGTCTCTTGTGCCCGTTAACTCAAAAGGTAATGTCCATTGTGGAATTGGGATGGTACAAAACATATCCCCAGCAGTTGCTTCCAAATTTGGATGCGAGTTTCTTTTGTTGAAGTATGGAACATTCTGGGGACGGTTGGCAGATATTTATTGGAGGAAAGCAATGTAAAACTAAGGTTGGTTTTCCGATTGTTTGTACATATATACTTTATTGGACTTCAATGCTATATCTTTGCACTGAATGTTGTACCCTTTTTCTGCACGGTGAACTATGCTTGATTGTATTCATGTAGTCTTTGACTGGATAGTTGTTGCAAACTAAAGCTTTGTACTGCAAGTGACAATAGTAAAGTCAACTAAAAAAAGTGTGTGTTACCATCAATTGTTTATGACAACTCACACAATAGGCACCAATCTTTCATTTTCAGGTACAGTCATGTCTAAATGCCAATCAATGTCCATCAAATGTTCAATGTCCATCAAATCCAAATAGAAAGAACATATCCAATGGAGCAATAACGAACCAAGGCAAGAAAACACTAACCAGTCGTTGAACATAACCAACACGACATAAAGCTGATTGAGTAATAATTCTCAATTGATTCGTGAGAAATAATGTATTTGAAGAGGGGGAATTGTTTTCAGGCATCTGTTAGAATCGTTCTCTGTTGGTGAAGAGATAAACAAGCTGAATAGTTAGCGTTTTAGTTCAGAGATACAGCGTGGAAACAGGCCCCTCGGCCCACCTAGACCGCACCGACCCCCATACACTAGCGTTCACGGTGGCGCAGCGGCAGAGTTGCTGCCTTACAGCGAATGCAGCACCGGACTCCCGGGTTCGATCCTGACAACGGGTGCTGTCTGTACGTAGTTTGTACGTTCTCCCCGTGACCTGCGTGGGTTTTCTCTGAGATTTTCGGTTTCCTCCCACACTCCAAAGATGTATAGGTTTGTAGGTTAATTGGCTTGGTAAATGTAAAAATTGTCCCTAGTGGGTGTAGGATAGTGTTAATGTGCAGGGATCGCTGGTCGTGCGGACCCGGTGGGCCTGTTTCCGTGCTGTATCTCGAAACTAAACTTGCACTATCTTACAGACTTGGGACAAGTTTTACAATTTTACTGAAGCCAATTAACCTACAAACCTGTACATCTTTGGAATGTGGGAGGAAACCAGTGCACCCAGAGGAAAAAATCCACGCAGTCACGGGGAGAACATATAAACTCTGTACAGCACCCATAGTCAGGGTCAAACTCAGGTCTCTGGCGCTGTCAGGCAACAACTCTACCACTGCGCACTGTGGTACAGTGAAAAGGTTTTTTTGGTGTGTGCTATCCAGTCAGCAGAAAGACAACACACAAGTACAATCAAGCCATGCACAGACCCAGGATAAAGGGAATAACGTTTAGTGCAAGATAAAGTCCAGTAAAGTCCCATTAAAGATAGTCCAAGGGTCTCCAATGAGTTAGATGGTAGGTCAGGACCGCTCTCTAGTTGGTGTTAGGATGGTTCAGTTGCCCGATAACAGCTGGAAAGAAACTGTTTCTGAATCACACTTCTGTACCTTTTGCACGACGGGAGAGGGGAGAAAAAGACAAAAGTCCTGTAATATTCAACAAAGTTATTGCTCTTCACAATGGAGACTTACCCGTGGGCCATTCCTTCTTCTCCCCTCTCCCGTCAGGCAGAAGCTACAAAAGCTTGAAAACATGTACCACCAGATTCAGGAACAGCTTCTTTCCCACTGCTTTCAGACTACTGAATGGTCCTCCTATATTCTACGGGTGTAGTCCCGATCTTCCAACCCTCCTCATTGCTTACTTGAACTTTTCCTCTGTAATTGTACTTGTCTCTTTGCACTACCCGTTGTACTTGTACATGGCTTGATGGTTCCCATGTGGAGGATGATTTGACTGGATAGCTGGCAAAGCAAACTTTTCACTTTACCTCGGTACACGTGACAATAATAAACCAATACCGATGATACAAAGAAACATATTACACATCAACAGCTGCCCAACAGCAATAAGGCGGCTCATGGTAGAGAAAGAATGAGAGATGAAACGTGTTAGGAAAATGTCTGCTGGATGACGCGGTCCTGTAGGACTTTGGTTAGGGTGCATTTGGAGCATTCTATACAGACCTGGTCACCCCATTACAGGAATGAGGAATCTTTGGAAATGACACAGAGGTGGTTTGCCAGATGCTGCCTGGATTAGAGGATTTCAGCTGCAGGGAGAAGTTGGACAGCTTTGGATTGTTTTCTCTGGAACATTGGCAGCTGAGGGGAGACCTGATAGAATTATATAAAACGATGAGAGGCATAGATTGGGTAGACAGTCAGAACCTTTTCCCCAAGGTGAAAATGTTCAACATTAGAGGGCAGAGCTACTAGGTGAGAGAGGGAATGTTTAATGGAAATGTGGGGCAAGTTGTTTTTTTTTTACATGGAGAGAGTTGAGTGCCAGGGATGGTGTTGGAGGCAGATAGGATAGTGGTATTTAAGATGCATTTAGATAGGTACATGGAAGTGCAGGAAATGGAAGGATACAGATCATGTGTAGGCAGATGAGATCAGTTCAGCTAGGCATCATGCTTGGGATAAACGCTGTATTGTTCTATGTTCTTCTATTTCCCCCACAGAGGTGATCTGCTGGATCCACCTTTGTCTTGTATTTTCAATTCTTTGCTTTAATCGGAATTAATTTTTATTGAATTTTATTATAAACTACATATTTTAAATGTAGTTTATATGCCCTTCTTTACAAAGAAATTAATTATTCCAGGAGCCTGTATCCCCACAACGTTTTCTGTCCATCAAAATGTTCACTTTGGACTTGAAATGCAAAAAAAAATGGTTTATTTCAAAAAAGAGTCAAGAGTGTTTTATTGTCATATGTCCCAGATAGGACAATGAAATTCTTACTTGCTGCAGCACAACAGGACATTCAACCATAGTACACCACGAGAGAAAAAAAGTTCAGTGTGTATATATATACACACAGACACACATACTTAATAAATAAACAAATATAGTGTAATAATAATAATGTCTGTTGTAGTTCAGAGCTTATTCGCTGTTGTGTTTAATAGCCTGATGGCTGCAGGGAAGAAGCTGTTCCTGAACCTGGACGCTACAGTTTTCAGGCTCCTGTACCTTCTTGGCTGGGGTGAAATGAATGTGTGGCCAAGGTGGTAAGGGTCTCTGATGATGCTGGCTGCCTTTGAGGCAGTGACTTCGATAGATCCCTTCAATGGTGGGGAGGTCAGAACCCGTGATGGACTGGGCAATGCTCACAACGTTTTGCAATCTTTTCCGCTCCAGGACGTTCAAGTTGCCACGATGCAACCAGTCAGATTGTGCACCTGTAGAAGTTCAAGAGAATCCTCTTTGACATACCGAATCTCCGTAATCTTCTCAGGAAGTAGAGGCGCTGATGTGCCTTCTTTATAATTGCATTAGTGTGCTGGGTCCAGGAAAGATCTTCGGAAATATGCACGTCCAGGAATTTGGAGTTTTTGACCCTCTCCACCATCGTCCCATTGATATAAACAGGATTGTGGGTCCTCATCCTTCCCCTACCAAATTCCACAATCAAACAAAGAAAATCCAACTCGCTCTGGAAGGCCTATTTTTACAACATATATTTACAGGTTCCTTCTAGTGTAGGAAGATGTAGATGCTGGTGTATACCGAAGAGACAAAATGCGGGAGTAACTCAGCGGGTTAGGCGGCACCTTGGTAGAAAAGGAATAGATAATAATAATAATAATACATTTTATTTATGGGCGCCTTTCAAGAGTCTCAAGGACACCTTACAAAGATGGAGGTGTTTCGGATCGGAACCCTTCTTCAGACTCCTTCCGGATCCTTCTGGGATTAGTTCTAAATGTTCTAAAGTTCCATGGTCCCACTTTGACAAGTTTTATCTTATCTATATCTCTTTTGTAACTTGATGAAGTTCCAGTTTGTCGTCTTTCCAAATAAAGCAAGAGGGAACTTTACATTGGACTTTAAGGCGAAGGGGGAAACATTTAATAGGAACCCGAGGGGTAACTTTTTTTTACACAAAGGATGGTGGGTGTATGAATGAGCTGCCAGAGGAGGTAGTTAGGGCAGGTACTATTGCAACGTTTAAGAAACATCTAGATAGGTATACATGGATAGGACAGGTTTAGAGGGCCAAACGCAGGCAGGTAGGACTGGTGTAAAGGGACATGTTGTCCAGCATGGACGTTGGACCGAAGGCCCTGTTTCCACACTGTAGTATTCCATGACGGACTAAAAAAAAATCAACAATCTTTAAACATGTCACTAACTTACCCAGAAACCTTGCTCCGTAGAACGCCTCCACCCTAAATATCGAATTCAGAGCAAGCTGGTTTTACAACCTCCCCCAATAAAATGGGAGTAAATTAAATGCAAGCTATGGCAATGTTTCTAGCAATACAAATCAAGGTGCCACCAATCTCCCAAGAGTGTGCAAGAACACCACCGGCTTCAGGAACAGTTACTTTTCTACAACCATCGGGTTCTCGAACCGACCCGCACAACCTTAATCTTACCCTGGAACACCAACGGAACACCACGTTCCACCTCTTGCACTACCAAGGACTTGTTTTTTTTCAAATGTTGTTTTTTTAGTCCTGTATTTTGCAATCGTTCTTTTTAGTCTTGCAGATTTATGTAAGTTGTGTATATTTTATCCTTTTGTGTGTCGTGTGCCTATGGAGAAAGATTTCCATTGTGCCTGCACTTCACCATACTTGTGCAGGTGAGAATAAATTCAACTTGCCTTGAACTGCCGCACAACTGTTCATCCTGGATGTCAAGTTCAGTGGCCTGATAATAAGTGCAGGAGTAGACCATTCGGCCCTTCGAGCCAGCACCGCCATTCAATATGATCATAGCTGATCATCCCCAATCAGTACCCCGTTCCTGCCTTCTCCCCATATCACCCTGACTCTGCTATTTTTAAGAGCCCTATCTAGCTCTCTCTTGAAAGCATCCAGAGAATCTGCCTCCACCGCCCTCTGAGGCAGAGAATTCCAGACTCACCACTCTCTGTGAGTAAGAGTGTTTCCTCGTCTCCGTTCTAAATGGCTTACTTCGTATTCTTAAACTGCACACAATACTCCAGGTGTGGTCTCACTAGGGCTCTGTACAACTGCAGAAGGGCCTCTTTGCTCCTATATTCGATTCCTCTTGTTATAAAGGCCAACATGCCATTCGCTTTCTTCACTGCCTGCTGTACCTGCATGCTTACTTTCATAGACTGATGTACAAGGACCCGCAGATCCCGTTGTACTTGCCCTTTTCCCAACTTGACACCATTTAGATAGTAATCTGCCTTCTTGTTTTTGCTACCAAAGTGGATAACCTCACATTTATCCGCATTAAACTTCATCTGCCATGCATCTGCCCACTCCCCCAACCTGTCTAAGTCACCCTGCATTCTCATAGCATCCTCCTCACAGATCACACTGCCACTCAGCTTTGTGTCATCTGCAAATTTGCTAATGTTACTTTGAATCCCTTCATCCAAATCAATTATGTATATTGTAAATAGCTGCGGTCCCAGCACCGAGCCTTGCGGTACCCCACTAGTCATTACCTGCCATTCTGAAAAGGACCCGTTAATCCCTACTCTGTTTCCTGTCTGCCAACCACTTCTCTATCCATGTCAGCACTCTACCCCCAATACCATGTGCCCTAATTTTGCCCACTAGTCTCCTCTGTGGGACCTTATCAAATGCTTTCTGAAAGTCCAGGTACACTACATCCACTGGCTCTCCTTTGTCCATTTTCCTAGTTACATCCTCAAAAAATTCCAGAAGATTAGTCAAGCATAATTTCTCCTTCGTAAATCCATGCTGACTCGGACCAATCCTGTTACTGCTATCCAAATGTGCGGCTATCTCATCTTTTATGATTGACTCCAGCATCTTCCCCACCACCGATGTCAGGCTAACTGGTCTATAATTCCCCGTTTTCTCTCACCCGCCTTTCTTAAAAAGTGGGATAACATTAGCTACCCTCCAATCCACAGGAACTGATCCTGAGTCTATAGAACATTGGAAAATTATCACCAATGCATCCACAATTTCTAGAGCCACTTTCTTACGTACCCTGGGACGCAGACCATCAGGCCCTGGGGATTTACCAGCCTTCAGTCCCATCAGTCTATCCAACATCATTTAACTGCCTCCTAAATCCTCTCCATTTCGCACGATGTTACTCACTCTACTCCCCGCTCAGATCTAGGAGTGGGAGGGGGCTGAATGTATTGCAGAAGGAAAATAATAGATGTGGAAAAGACAGAAAATGTACAATCGTGCCAGTGTTATAGAAATAAACATGCCATAGCTGTCCAAGAGTAGGACATAGAATAGTAGGACACAGGAACAGACCCTTTGGACCTTCCCTTAAGGCTAAGGAAATCAAGGAGTATGGGGAAAATGCCGGAACGGGGTACTGATTTTGGATGATCAGCCATGATCATATTGAATGGCGATGCTTGCTCGAAGGGCCGAATGGCCTCCTCCTGCACCTATTTTCTATGTTTCTGCAAAGCCAGAGCCAAACATGATGCCAAGTTAATCTAATCTCCTCTGCCTGCACATGATCCATATCCCTCCATTCACTACATATCCATATGTCGCAATGTTACAACATTTTGAGATTTAAAAAATCAAGTCTGCAATTTATCCCATCAGATAAAGCATAAAAGAAGTTTAATTTTACACCTAATTCACTTTCATATCTTCAGTATTAAAAAAGTTATGGCATCTTGTTCCCTCATGCTTTTCCATTGACTTAACACAAAAGCTGTGATCGACAGTCAAATGCCCATAAGTTTCTTAAAAATTAAGAGAACTGAATGACATTTTCAGTTATTATAGATTGAAGCATTCTGAAACAAATATAAAACATTTTACTTGGATGATCTGAAATTAAAGCATATAATTAGTTAGTTACCTAATTGTATCTAATTACTAAATAGATAAAAAGTACCTAAATAATCAGTAGCATCATCATGATCTCAGATTGTAACCAATAAGCATCTCTGTACACCTTGGTTTTTCCTCAACTTTTCAATTTTGGCATTGTAAACTACAAGTTTTTGCTCTTCAAACCACGCATGACATGCCTTTCTGCCCACTACTTTCCCATTAAGAATGTCCTGTAGATCACCACATTTGGAGTAGTCACAATTTGGATAATCTCTGCGAATGTTGTCTAAATCAGTCTCATTTGCTGAGCATTTGGATTGACAATTTTGCATTTCTTCTTCTGAGACATCTGTTTAAAATGTAAAGGAAAAAAAAAAACACTGAACAGCATTAACAGGAACAAGTTATTATTTGCAGTTTTAGAAAAAAGGTAGAAATGATAAAGTTAAATGCTAAAACAATAGTGAATACCCAACAAAAAATTCATATTAATCAGTTTCATCAAATCAATTCATCTAAATTCAATTACTAGATCTAAACATCTATCCATTTCTTAAGAAAAGGATAATTTTTTTTAAAATAGCCTAAGTATCCAATTAACAAACTAATCCCATTCACACAAGAATTCACAATATAACACGATTTTAAAATCTCACTGTCATGAATTTATATGCCAGATGGAAGGAATTCAATATTTAATTCCCCATAAATTAATCTAGAAACATCCACCCTCAATATAATCAAAATTATTTTTTTTTGGGAAATAAATAAATTGCACAATACATGTGGCTAAAACTGTTGTGGCTATTTTGTATAAAAATATTGACTATGGATAGACAATAACACAAAATAATAACGATTTATGACACGATTGCCCAAAAAAATAATGAGGATTTAAATAATCTTGCGAGTGGGTGTTTCTGGAATGCGATCGATTGGAACGTTGCCGTTGCCGTGAATTTAAGCCCCATATCGGCAGGCAAAGACACTGCCGGTTCGTATGGGACCCAAATAACATTTTCGCGTCGTAAAATTAGATTAAAACCACCCCAAGAATCAAGATTATATGTGAAATATGCGACTTATCTTATGTTTTGTCCTGATATTACGATCCATCACGTTATAGGCGTTGAGGACGTTCAAAGTCGCTTTTTACTTTAAACCAACTATTAAATTGTCCAGCGATTTTTTTAATTAACAAAAACCGGGAACGGAAGTCCGATCGATTTTTCTTCGACTAGCAGCCCGAGGAAATCCCTCTCCGACAAGCGATACAAACCTGCATTTTAATCTCGCCCCCCCACCCCCTCAGAGGTGCAAAGTCGCGCACACGGCCAGTGGCAGAACTGCAGCGCCACTGAAGGTAGATTTTGTAACATTGCTACCATATGCCTATCTAAAAGCCTCTTTAACACCACAATCCCCGCCTCCACCACCACTCCTGGTAGCATGTTACATGCACTCACCACTCTTTGTCATTAAAACTACCCACACATATCCTTTAAACTCTGCATCCTTATGAGAAAGACAGTGAATATAAATCCAATTTTGCTTTCAAAAGGAAGTTGGATAAATACTTGTAGATAAAAAACTGCAATTGGAAAAAGAACAAGAGAATTGGATTAAGTGAATGCTCTACAAATAGACCAGCACAGATTTGATGTGCTGAATAACCCCCGAGTGTTTGGTAATTCCTATTACATGTTCAATGCTTGATGTTAACAGCATTTATGTAAGTCTGTTCACTTGAACAAGGTACGAGATCCAATTATGTGTAGAGCACAGTAAGACAGTAATACTTAATATCATTATTGATCAGCAATGTAGATCACAGAGAGCAGCACTGCCTCATGGTGCCAGAAGCCTGGGTTCAATCGGATTACCCCGTACACAAACACTATCCAACACACCTGACCGCAAGTGCTCTGTGCTGCATCGGTACGTTCTCCCTCTGACTGCAGGTGCTTCCTCCGGGTGCTCCGGTTTCCATCCACACTCCAAAGTCATGCAGGTTGGTAGGTTAATTGTTTTTTGTGAAGTGAAAATCATCCCAAGTATGTAGGATAGTGGAAGGGGTGATCGCTGGTCGGCGCGGACTCGGTGGGTAATAAAGGGCCCGTTTCCTCACTGAATCTCTGAAGTAAACTTTTTTTCTTTTCCTACACAGGTTCCAAAAGTGTTTATAAATGGGACGTGCATAGGTGGTGGGGCGGACACAGTTTTACTCCATTCCAGGGGGAGACTCGCGGATCTGGTGAACGAGTGTGGACCAAACTCTGCGATGGACGGAATCTGTATACTTCTTTAACACCATTCCCTGTTCTGCAAAGCTTGTGGAATAAACTAGCAAATTACAAAATCCGTCTACTAGCCGAGGTGGCAAGATTTGTTGTAAAGGCAAACATTTTCATGGCTTACGATTAAATGAAATAACATCTTCAGTCCTTAGTGTGGAGGACTATAGCTTATGTGTCTCACCAGCCAAGAGCTTTCATCTGACCAGTTTTATGAACTAAGATAGACAAAAAATGGAGTAACTCAGTGGGTCAGGTAGCATCTCTGGAGATCTGAAGAAGGGTCTCGACGCAAAAACGTCATCTCTTCCTTTTCTCCAGAGATGCTGCCGGACTCACTGAGCTACTCCAGCATTTTGTGTCTATCTTCGGTGCAAACCAGCATCTGCAATTCCTTCCTACACAGTTTTATGAACTTCTGAATTAAAAAAAGGAAAAACACAGTTCTCAAATGTGTACAACTGGAGACACAAAGTGCTGGAGTAGTTCAGCTGGTTTAGAGCAGCACTGTGGCGCAGCTGCCACCCAGCACTAGAAACCTGGGTTCAATCCTGACTATGGGTACTGTCTGTACAGCGCATGTACCTTCTCCTTGTGACCACGTGGATTTTTGCCTGGTTTTCCAGTTTCCTCCCACACTTCAAAGACGTACATGTTTCTAGGTTAAGTTGCTTTGGTAAAAACTGTAAACTGCCCCTGGTGTGTAGGATAGTGTTCTGGGATCACTGGTCAGTGTAGACATGGTGGGCTGAAGGGCCTGTTTCCAGGCCGTATCTTTACACTAAACTAAGCAGGTCAGGCAGCGTCTCTGGAGAACAGGTATTTCAGATCAGGACCCATCTTCGGACTCGCCGGGGAGTAAAATATCTAAAAGATTGTAATTGACATATCATTAAATCTTATTTTCGCACTTTATTTCAACTGGATTAAATATTAAAAAAAACAACTGAATGCATATAGTGAATGTAAAGGCAGTTAACAATAACATTCATATTTTGTACAACATTATCATGTTTAGTTGACAAGTGACATTAGTGAATGATTGCTACATCCAGCTCCTGTGGAAAGAGCAGCTCTAGAAAGTAGACAACGGGGACCATTGTTAGATTACCTTCTAGATAATACTGGGCACATAAAGATGGGTACAAGTTTGGTGAAACATACATTGCACATAACCACAATAAGTTGATCACTAACTGCTATAGCTTTTAACACAACATGCCGAGTTTTGGGGAACAAAATCTCATCAGTGAAAATATCAGTTTTAATCAAATTACATGGTGCGGATTTTAATAGTGACAAAATTAATTATACAATCTTCATATATTAAAAAAAAAAATCCATCGCTCAGCATTGTTTGGTACAATTGGAAATAAATTGTTCAATCATACTTAGTACCAGTGATGAAGTTAGTTACAAGTCAACGGTTACTTTGCCTGCAGCCATTTAATGTTAAATAGTTTCACAATGTTACATTTTCTAGGCAAGACAATGTACAATGAACACATTTTATATTAAAAAAAAAACAAATAGGCAAAGACAACAGATATGTTAGTGTAGAATAACTAACAACTTACACTTGCAGGTGGCAAATGTTACTTTGTGCTGTTTGGCCAGAGCAACCTGAAGAATTTTAAAATATTTTACTGGCTTCTTTGATCAGCTTTAAGATATTGCAAAGTACAAGATAGGAAAGTTTTTTTTTCAAGCTGTCGCTTTATGAACAGACCCATCCTTCTGTAGTGTGTCATTGCTCAGCAGAAATCAGGCAGCCAAGAGACAAATGTGGAATGGACAAGATGCAGAACTATAACTATGAGTGGCACAGACATGCGAGCTACAGACTAAGGCAGGCGGGTGAGGAATGTTCATACAAAACTGGTGCACACGAAAACAAATAAATATGACGTTCAAAGGGAAAAGTAACAACTATACTGCGTAACGGTGCAAATACAATATACAAATACATAGATCACAGACTGCTATAAAGACAGCCGAGCAGCCACTCGAACAGATCAAAAGCAATGATTTGTAATGTGTGAAGTCAATTGTCGTAACAGCGTTCAAAACCAACTTCTGCCACAATCTCATATTTCCAATTTCAAAAAAAATGATGCAGCCTCCGTAAAAGTATAATTGGGCTTTGTTACCAGATAAATAAAAGGAAGTTTTTGATTGTGACTGAGGCAAGATTCAAATGCTGTCTGTAATGCTGTTACCTAATCAAGTTGCCAGGAAGCAGCCAAATGCCCTAATTTTGGTTGATAAATGTAAAAATCCTGACTAAATGGTCACAAAACACACAAATACCTGAGAGTTTCTATATAATGCATTATGTACAGACATATACTTTTTTTTTTTTTTAATGTAGGAATCCACAATGGTCAACAACTTTCAAAACCTACTGCCATTATGCAATTAATGCCATTATAAGTGGATTGCTCATGTTGTAAATGACTGCCCTCTGCTGCTGCACACTTTCTCTTTTGTTGTTCACTAACTTTAATTCATTATCTTTTAGTTTAGAAATGATATGAAACAAGAGTTATTAAATGATCACCTTGCAAAATAAAAAACGATGGTAGAATATTGGCAAATTCGATACAGATCTTGATCTTCACTTTGGAAATACAATCTAAGCTAGTTATTTAATGGTTATTTTGCAAAACTATAAACTGTGGTAGAATATTACCAAAACAGTCACAGATCCCGAGGACCAGATTCAGTCTCAAGAGTCAAGATGTCAATTCACAAGGTTGACCCCCTGTTGGGTTACTGTATCTGACTGATGTATTATGGGCTCACATCTTGAATTAACTTTCAAATTAAAAAAACACGAGTTTAGATGTATGCACAACTTGCCCAGTTCTCTGGCCTAATTCTTGATCTACGAACAGCTTTAAATGCTGTTTTTGGAACTCTTACAGATATTCTGGGTAACTGAGTCTGGATACTCATTTCATGTATTGGTATCAGATCAGGATCAAGCTTGCAAAACATTTTTTTTTAAATTTTAAATTAAAAAAATTCAACTGAGTCTTCTATTTCCCCTCACACTGGCTACTGCCCAGGTAACTCTACAGCCTGCCTAGGCTTGCTTCATCATTCAACAAGATTATGGATTAACCTTTTCTCAACTACCCTTTCCTGTCCTATTGAAAGCTTCTCTCTCACCATTGAGTCCCCTCATTGACTATATACCCAGGACCACTGGTATAGAGGATTCCAAAGGTTCTCAGCCTCAGTACCAAATGGCTGAACTTTGATTCTGAAACTATGTCCTCTCATTGTCCACCCTGCAGTTACAGAAGGTATCTCAGCTCACACCCTGGGAATCACTTCAAGAATCTTACAAGTTAACTTTTGCACACTCTGTACATGGGCCATGCTCTCAAATCCTTACCAAACTACCCATTCACTCGAGGAATTAATCTCGTGAAGTTTTGAATCCCTTAAGTACGCCTTGCTTTTAGAGAAACCCAAACCATTCAAAATACATTAGATATAATTGCAGTGAGAACTTGAGGGTCTCGACCTGAAACATCACCCATTCCTTCTCTCCGGAGATGCTGCCTGTCCCACTGAGTTACTCCAACATTTTGTGTCTGCAGCAAGTCCTCCTTACCTTTACACTCAAGTTCCCCTGCAACATACTAATTTTCAAACTTACAAAAACAGTTGGACTCTTCCGATTAAAGTACTAACTAAACACCTGTCCAGATTTTACTCCACTTTTCACCTTCTTATCATTTCCTTAGACTACATGCCATCGCTGCATCTACATCATCTTAAAGACTTGCCTCGGACCAATTGGAAGCAAAGACTTGGTCGAGGCACCAGAGACATTGAAACACGTTTAAAGCACCTCATGCATCGATTCCTGTGAAACCAAAATATTTCCACTCCACTCTTCTGAAAAAGATCCATTCATTTTTGCTCCATTCTCCTTCCATTAACCAATCCACAATAATACATTATTCAAATCTTGTGCAACAAATATAATGAGGCACTTGCCCAAATGCCTTTTGAAAATCCCTATCATCTTGTAGTACAAAGCTCCCAACATATCTTGTCATAAACCTACTTTCACAAAACCATATTCTGATTTTCCATCTTCTCTGCCCCATATCCCAGATACCAACATTTTCCCGAGATGAATCCTCAACTAACCAGCCTTGTTTCCCCAGGTTTGCATTTCTCCCCCTTTCTTGGAGGCTGTGGTGACTATCTTCCAATTCTTACGGTTTAATGAACAGTATTTCATATACTGCGCAGCTGCTATGCACAAAAATCCTAGATGGACACAAAATGCTGGAGTAACTCAGCAGGACAGGCAGTATCTCTGGAGAGAAATATCTCCGAAAATCATAGAATGGCAGTTTGCAACACCTCAGACTTTGTCAACTTTTGGTCCCCTTAACTTCTGCTACGTAATTCTACCTAATTTACCTGGACAGTACTTGGTGTGAGGGGAAGTGGAAACATTAGTTGGATTTTGTTTTTGCATGCTTGGTCCTGTCCTGATCTGCATGAGACGAGTATTCAGACTCAGTTACTTGGGATGACTGCGAGAGTCCCAAATACATGCTATAACTGATTGAACCAAGAACAGATCAGGGCTCAAATGACTTGTCCAGAAGTATTGCTCCAGCCTGACTAGTGGTCACTTGAACAAAGCATTGGTGGGGAATGCCTTCAATGGGATTCCAAACAACAAGGAACTAACTGTTGTTCATGAGAAGAACAAAAATTACTAAAGAACCAAGCTATACCAAAGAAAAAAAAACTGTTGTCATCAACATCTTCATGTTTCGGTGGTTAACCTTTCCAAACATTTTCACCAGTTCAAATATTTTAAATTCTTTCCACCACTATTTTTAATATGCAAGTTGTTAGTATTTCTAAATTGTTTCATATTTTCTCAGCATAGAGACCATTTGGCCCATCGAGTCTATCCCATCTATCAGCAGAACCCCATTTCTTCACTTTTTCAGTGCAATTATTTCTCACTTTGCTCCTGATCCACATACTGAACAATGAAATATGATGTGCATTCTTTTAACGCACATATGCTGAACTGTTGGCACCATCTTAAACTTTCCAAACAAAAAATGAATTGTCTCAAACAAAAGTTTATCTTGAAGGTTCTTCATATAAATTCTAAAAAAATGAAATTTGCAGAAGGGCCACATTTTTGTTAAATGCAAAGCTTAGTAAGAGACCCTGAATGGCACAAGATCTTTAGAATCACTGACGTATGACCAGATTGGCAAAATGGTCTTTGTCACCTACGATTCACTTTATACACAGCCTTGCGGTACTCAGTCCACACTTCAGACTGATTAGATGGATCATCCATCTTAACAATTGTTACTTCCAACTCTGCCGAACCTCAGCAAGAGAGATATAATCATAAACCTGATCTCAGTCAGTTCCATTAATCTTCAACACTTTTCCAACATGCTCTTTTCCATATCACGCTGATGGGATCTTCCAAACTCGAACCCCTATAGTAATTGCTGGCAAATGATCAATGGAAATATGCTTGTTTGGAGACCTGCAACATGCCTTGTTTAAAAAATAATCTTATTTTCTTCTAAAAAACTGAAGAATTGGAATCGTTCAAAAATGCTACCTCGGCACAAATTTGCCTTTTGAAGTCCACTTTCCACCCATAATAAACTGAGGTTCACTCTGTTCCCACTGCTGCTTTAGTGTCCCTATTATTTATTTTCATGTAAGCGTTACTAAATGAATTAGAAAGAGAACAAACAATAGGCTCTCAAATTATTCCTGTAGTGTGATATCCTTCAAAAACGTAATCCATCACTACAGAAACATCTTAATTCTCTAAAAAAAAACAATTAAACAGCTTTCTTCCTGTAACCTCACTGAACAAAAATTAAAGCACAGCTCATCCATAGCTCATCTGCACAAGGATGTTCCTGGTTAGTGTTACAAATGCCTTGACAGCTGAAAATCAAAAACACCCTGCTGAAAATAATTTGCTGTGGCAGAACAGGTTTAAAACTCAGTCACATTTACCATCCACTGTATATCAAACAGGTACACGACTAAGAATCTAGCAACCCAAAATGTGAGTCTGCTGTGCAGCCAACCTAGAAACCTGATGGGTGATTACTCTGTGAACTAGACAATTTAATGGAGTACTGTTCCAATACTTAAATCAAATCTAACGCAAAGTTACGAATGACCTCCAGAGCCCCATTGTCAAAGCCACAGATATCCATCATGCCTCTGTCATCTGGGTCAGCAATGCTGAATCCATTGGAGCCCAATCCACAGATAACCAATTTGGCTGGAATGCCCATTTTCTGCAACAACAACAAAAAGTTGATCAATAAATTACTGGAGATTGAAAAAGATTCAACATCACAGCACAGTGGCGCAGTGGTAGAGTTGCTGCCTTACAGCGCCAGAGACCCAGGTTCGATCCCGACTACGGGTGCTGTCTGTACGGAGTTTGTACGTTCTCCCCGTGAACGCATGGGTTTTCTCCGAGATCTTCCGTTTCCTCCCACACTCCAAAGACGTACAGGTTTGTGGGTTAATTGGTTTGGTAGAAATGTAAATCGTCCCTCGTGTGTGTTGGATAGTGTTAATGTGCGGAGATGGCTGGTTTGCGCGGACTCGGTGGGCAGAAGGGCCTGTTTCTGCACTGTATCTTTAAACTAAATAAAAAGACATAGCTATGGAGAAGCAAGGAACTGCAGATGCTGTTTTAAAAAATATATACAAAGTGTTGGAGCAACTCAGTGGGGCAAGCATCATCCCTGGAGAAAATAAATAGGAGGCACCCTTCTTTCGAAGACATAGCTATAATTTGTACTCTTTTTATTATTTATATTATAAAACCACTAGAGAAATATTACTTTGAGTTATTGCTGTTATAAAATAATTATTTATTTTCATGATATAACTACAACAACCAATTGTGCAGACATAAGAAAATGCAGACGCTGAAATCTTGAGCAAGACACAAAGTACTGGAGGAACTCAGAGGGTCAGGCAGCGTCTGTGGAGGGAATGGACTGACCACGTTTCTTGTCAGGACCCTTGATTGTAGCAGGGGGAAGAAAGCTGGAGAAGAGATGTGGGGCAGAATAAAGCCTGGAAGTGATGGGTGGATACAGGTGAACATTTGTCTACTACAATCATTCTGAACAATGGACCCGACTTAAAGGGTTGCCTGTCCATATCTCCACAGATGTTACCTGACCCACCGGGATCATCCAGAGCTTTGTGTTTGCTTAAGATCCCAGCATCAGCAGTTCCTTGTGTCTCCGTGTTTCCAGCTAAACCATTTAAGAGAATCACAACACTGAATATCAATCCTAACTTACTTCACTATGCAAGAGGATTGCCATTTCATGGTTGCGGACATGACCAGCTAAGAAGATGGCACAGTGGCAATTCCACAGAAGGGAATTGTTGCATATTAATTAATATTGCAGGCTACACAGGTTTTAGATACATTTTCCTGAATCTAACCATAATATCCTTGCATCAACATGCGTTATTTGGAATTCTCTCACCTTTCTGTATTCTCTTAAAGCTTCTGCAGGATGTATGTTTCCATAGTAGGTTTCATTGCCAGTAAGGACAATGAACACATCTGCAGCAGTTTTTGTCTTAACGGCCCACAACATGGGAAGAGCGCAGTCCATGGAACCAAATGGAACCTGTGAAAGTGGTCAAAATTGTCCAAAATGTTCTATCAAAAGAGATTTCAGTTTATTTCATTTTATATTTTTTTAAAGATGTAACCCCGATGCGGAAATTTCAAGAGACAAAGATTTTAATGCAATGAAATCAGTTCAAGATTATTGATTAGAAGAAAACACCACTCTGGATTTATAGGCAGGAACAGATTTCTGAGGAATTTAATAGTAACAGAAACAATATGCACCACATTTGGAAGGACAGCTGCAAAACATTATTTGGCATCCAGCTTTCAGCACCCAGCACTCTCATCACCAGAAGCAGAACTGTTTCCAACTCAAAATGAAAGATGAAAAATAAAGCTAAAACAATACAAATATTGGGAATTTATATCTAACAAACTGACGATTATGAATTTCATTAAAAAAAAAAGTTAGGGTTGATAATCAAGATATGCTTCTACTCAGTACTTTACTTGTGATGGTATGTGCAGGAACAGGGCAGCAGTACCTTTGAAAGATTAGGCCATTATTTCATTTCCAGCCACACAGTTTTCATTCACACCTTTTTGTGTATTAAAAAAATAATTTCTGTAATATGTGAGCATTTGAGTTATTAATATAACCATTTTAGGGAACAGAAATGACAAAGTTTACACTGGTCAGCTCTGAATTATTGACAAGGAACGACAGAAGTCATGAAAATCGATTTAGTTGTACAAATAGTTTTATATTACCACATGCATCGCAGCTAATACTTTATCCAATGCCATTTCAGAAGTGATGTGCAATGGAACCATTCCATCGGAAAAAGCAACAATTGTGGAGTTGGCTTCTGTTTGTTTCACAACCTGTAAAAGTAATCAGTTTTAGTGAACATTTCAATAAAACCATTGGAACAGGTAAACAATAAAGTCAAAACAAATGAGAATCTGACCTTTGTAATTAGATAAGGCCAGTATTATCTAGCACAATTTATAATTTATTGTATTATTTATTTGTTGTGCTGTCCATTTAACATGTCTGTAAACCTGATACAAGTAAGAATTTTATTGTTCCGGCCATGGTGTATTTGACAATTAAAATTTTGTGACTCCTGGGATGAGGGCCAGCCCAGCTGAGCAACACTACAGTGTTCAATTTCAGGTGCTATACTTTTTGGTTGCAATACCTGGAAAATAGGCAGAATAACTAAAAAAAAATGGATATAGGGATGATGGAATACAATTGCTTCAAGATATAGAAACAGATATCAGTGGGACACCACCTCTGGGAATCCAAGTCATTCAGCAAATATTGAGACAAATTTAAGAATTGACCAATTTCAAAGAGCAGCCAAGCTCTCTGCAACCCTCTTGATTATAGGCTGGATGGAATGTACCTCCCCACCCAAGATGAGCAAGGATGAAGAGAAAACAATGTTTAAACAAGGCTACATAGCTGGTTACAAAACAAAAGTGCAAGAGAATTGAAGATAGACACAAAGTGCTGTAGTAACTCAGCGGGTCAGGCAGCATCTCTTGAGACCGAAGCATACGTGACGTCTTGGGTCGGGATCCTTCTCCATGTTTTCCAGAGATGCCATCTGACCTGCTGAGTTATTCCAGCATTTTGCGTCTATCTTTGGTATAAACCAGCACCTGCACTTCCTAGTTATTACTTAAGAGAATCGACCTGCTCCTGCCAAACCCACCATTTTAATTATCATCAACCGTGGAAGCATCGAACGTCAAAGATAAATAAAATGGAACTGAAAATAAGTTAGGAATTATGTAGAGATCTCAACTGTTATGGTTCAAAAATAATTTAAGCTTTATTCCCATGCAAGATAAAGCAGCACATCTTAATGCAAATGATTGTAGTGAAGTAACTTCATAACAGTAACAAAAATCTACAAGTCACTAAAGCAAGCATTGGTTTGTGAATCAATCTTACCATTGACATAACCGCTGCAACGCTGTATGCACAGAGAGCTCTGCATCCCAGAATGTGGCTACACATAGAAGAACTCACATCCAAAGCCAATACAAAGTGCTTCCCTGTTGGTTCTATATTCTGTAAAAATAAAAACAAAGTAATTCACACGAGTCCTATTTCACAAAGAATTACTGTTTTAACATTAGAAAATGACAATTGATCATTACCTTAAAAGCTTTATAAAATGCTTGATTTAGTGCGACTAATATTTCTGGATCGAGGATCCACTTTAGTTTTCCTCTGTTTCCTGTTTTGTACATTTCAAGAGCCACCAAAATGTGAAATGGATGGATTTGGGCCTAGAAGTCAAAGAACTAAAGATTACTGATTAGAATACGCATTCTACAGAGTTCCGAACCACATGGAGTAAATTTTACAAGGGCTAAGATTCTTATATTTTCCTGAATTGATTACCACTCATATTCAAGTCTGCTTTTCGAACAGTACCAGTACCCAATAATTCAATAAATGGACCAGTGTTCATATTTGTACTTCAACTAGGAAAATCAATAGGGTCAGAGCTCTAACAGAACCCTGATTTCATCTTTACGTAACATCAGATTCTCATTTCTTGAATGCATTAATTAACATGCCGAGATAAAAGATGAGGTATCGTCTTTCATCTTATGTTGGACTTGGTTGGAATAGTGTAGAAAGCCAGATACACTATTCCCTCCCAGTTGACAGTTGGTTGGCATATGGATGCCAGTATCCAAGTGATTGGAGAATTGTAATGTGCCTGGCAGCTGAGAACTAACTGATTCTAACAAGGTCACCATTCTGTACTTTGTAGCCTCTCTTTCCACAGATGCCACCTGATCTGTCAAATTTTGCCAGCAGCGTTTTATTTCACATTTGCACCAACTGTGTTCTGCATTCAAGTTTGTTTTCCTCCAAATGATTACTCCACCTTTTATTTACATTTCTCCATACAGGTCCCCCCTTTAGACAGCACAGAAACAATTTTGACCTTCATGCTATTGCAGCCGGCTACTTTGTAGTCTTCTTCCCTCCCCTTCTCTGTAACATAAAACACATGTTCTCTCACTTTTGATGTTCTGATGAAGAGTAAAACACAAGGTACTGTTGGAACTCAGTGTCTACGGAGAGAAAGGATAGACTACTTTTCCAATCGGGACCCTTCTTCAGACTGATGAATGGTGATTGACCTAAAGCATTAACTTTGTACCTCTCTCCATTCATTCTTCTCAATCTGGTAACTATCCCCAGCATTTTAAGTTGTATTTCAATGTTTGAGGAATGGTAGGCTCCCCGTTGATGGTTTTGTGGATGAAACAACGACGTGACATGGTACCGGGTCATTCAAATCAGTGTTCCCGGGTTAAATGTATGTTTGATGTGGAGTCATGTAATGTTCTGACAGCTGCCTGGATTGTTGCAGGCTTATGGATGCCAGAGAAGAATGTAATTAAACTTCGTGATGTTGAATACCATGATCATGCCAGCTGCGGGCTTTCACTGTGTGGGGAGAATGGTCAGAACTGAACTTACAGAGGGCTGACAACAGCCATAGAACCACATTTTAGTTAGAGTCAGCGTGTTCAAGGAAGGGAGGAAAAAATGGAAATTTGATTAGAACAAGCGTCTGGGGCTAAGGGGAGAGGGCAGGAGAATGGGGTTAGCAGGGAGAGATAGGTCAGCCATGATTGAATGCAGAGTAGACTTGATGGGCCAAATGGCCTAATTCTGCTCCTATGACATGAACTAATGAAAAACTTAAAAGTACAAAGGAGGAAAACAAAGAAATAGGGCATTAATATGCCTTGAAGAAAAACATAGCTAGTGTAATTTAAAATGTAATTGCCTCACAGTTGTGTTGGGAGGAGGTAGCATTAAAGTTACCTTAGGCTTCCCAGGCTAAAGAACGTAAATAAAATGAATTCATAAAACAGTTCATATTCCTGATTCCATCCTGCGATCCACTCTGGCGTTAATAAAAGCAAGAATCCCAGAGGCTGACTTCTTTAATTAGTGCCTTGATTAATTAACGTAGAAAATAGCAGTTTGTTGGAATACAAGAACGGATGGCACTAATTAACATAATCTCCAAGAGGATTTGCAGATGCAAGGAACTACAGATGCTGAAATCTTGAGCAAAACAGAGCTGGAGGAACTCAGCGGGCCAGGTAACATTTGTGGAGTGAATAGACAGGTGACATTTTGGGTTGGGATCCTTCTTCAGACTCACCAGAAGGGCCACAACTCGAAACATTGCCTACCCATTCCCTCCACAGATGCTGCTTGACCTGCTGAGTTACTGCTGCACTGTGTTTTTGCACTAGTGATTCAGCACCATCACATAAAACCGTCAAAGATAAATATTCCTAAAACATGAAATCAATTCTAAGTGAACTCTGCAATCTTGGTATTGACGCCTAGAACTGGGTTGGTTGAGAACAAAAATTGACTAGATTTTCAATGTCCACACAGTCCCACTATGCAAAATAGTCAAAGTTTGCCACCAAGATGCCAAACGGTGGTGTGAGATATGGAAGTATACAGATGTATAATGGATATGCGATGAGGTGGGGAAACATAGTATTGGGGAAGCTTTTCTTTAAAAAAAACATTCAGAATTGCCAGCATTAATACTCCCACCTCAACAAGCCAAATTTTATGAAGAACTATCAAATATGTAACTAAGATGTTACATCCCTGCAAAGAAACCTAAGATTAGATAGTCGTTTTCCTAAGAACACAATTAGATATTTAATGTTGAAACCAGCATTAAATTATATTCATCCAGAAGGCTGTGGAGGCCACGTCAATGGATATTTTTAAGGCAGACATAACTAGTTTCTTGATTAGTACGGGTGTCAGGGGTTATGGGGGACATTGGGGTTGAGAGGGAAAGATAGATCAGTCATGATTGAATGGCAGAGTAGACATGATGGGCAAAATGTCCTAATCCCGCTTCTATAACATAAACTAATGAGAAGCTTTAAAAAAAAAAAAGTAGAAGAGGGTAAACAAAGAAATAGGGCACTAATTTGCCTGGAAGAAAAAATAGCTTGTGTAATTTAAAAATTAATTGCCTCACAGTTGTGGCAGGAGGAAGTAGCATTAAAATTGCCTTAGGCTTCCCAATGAATTCATAAAAAACAATGCATATTCCTGATTCCAACCCGATATCTACTCTGGCGTTAATAAGAGTAAGAATCCCAGAGGCTGACCTCTTTAATTAGTGCCTTGATTAATTAATGTAAAAAATAGCAGTTTGTTGAAATACAAGAACTGTTGGCACTAATTAAAAGAATCTCCAAAGATGATTTGCAGATGCAAGGAACTACAGATGCTGAAATCTTGAGCAAAACAGAGCTGGAGGAACTCAGCGGGCCAGGTAACATTTGTGGAGTGAATAAACAGGTGACATTTTAGGTTGGGATCCTTCTTCAGACTCACCAGAAGGGCCCCAATCCAAAACGTCGCCTACCCATTCCGTCCACAGATGCTGCCTGATCTGCTGAGTTACTGTCGCACTGTGTTTTTGCGCTAAAATAATTCAGCACCTTCATCAAAAACGGTCGAAGATAAATGTTCCTAAAACATGAAATCAATTCTAAGTGAACTGCAATCTTGGTCTTGACGCCTAGAACTGGGTTGGTTGAGAACAAAAACAGATCAGCTTTTCAATGGCCACTATGTAAAATAGCCAAAGTTTGCCATCAAGAAGCCAATTTTACTTTGTGTCACAAAAAGGTGGTGAGATATGGAAGTATCATCTGGTATGGATATGTGATAGTGAGGTGGGGAAATATAGTAATGAGGAAAACACATTTCTTTAAAAACACATACACATTCCCAATTGCCATACTCCCACCTCAACAAGCCAAATTTTATGAAGAACAATCAAATATCTAATTCAAAAGTTAATCCTTGCTGCAAAGAAACCTAAAATTAGAAAGTTGTTTTCCTAAGAACGGAATGATTAGATATTTAATGTTGAAACCAGTGTTAAATTATTTGTATCCAAGATATTGCCACAATAATTAATGGTTTGCCTCAATAATTGATGGTTTGCAGTAGTAGAGCCTGTTATATTAACTTGGGCTAATCCCAAGCAGATAATTTCCAAACTTTATTTTAAACTGTAGATATTGTTGTATAAAATAATATTGTTGTATAAAAAGGGCAAAAAATGTTTGCTAAAAGGACTGACATAAGAGAGAGATTTTGATTACTTAGTGTAGATGATTTATAGAAAATTTGGGCCAGAATTCTGAATAGCACCAATACCTGCACACTAACACTATCCTACACACTAGAGACTATTTACAGAAGCCAAATTAACCTACAAACCTGTACGTCTTTAGAGCTTAGGAGAAGACGAAAGCATCTGGGGGAAAACCCACAAAGTCACGGGAGAACGTACAAACTCCGTACAGACAACTAGGTAGATCGCATAGTGAACATATTACAAGCATTGGGAGCATCTGCTGTGCAATACAGAAATAAGTAAGTAACTAAATCAGAGGAAAATGCCAGACAGAAAATTTGCTTCGATTGGAAATGATGTTATCAAATTGGACTCGTGGCAGGTTGAATCGGTCTGACAAATAACATTTGAAAGATTAAATATTGTCGGATATAGGACCATACCTTCTTTAATGCGGTCTCATTTTTCAGTCTTTCACATAACATAGTAACCTCTTCACTTCCTGGCTTAAGGATGGACTCTGCAGTCATTTTCCCCAAATTTTTAAGAATTGCAATAATAGGCATATCCTTCAGTAATGCCTTCCACACCTAATAAATTAAAATAAAGATATTATCCAGCAGAAAGCACAAAAGAATCAACGAACCAAATCTATAATCCAATACTGGACATTGCATCTTCAAGTTGTGACACTGAATACATGGGCTCAACATAAATGTACCACACTAAGCTTTTATCATTGTGGTATTAGAGATCCAGGAGTGAAAGAAGGGGTGAGAATATTTACTAACTCAGTAAAGTTTAACGGTCATTCCACATTTGTTTGAAACACAAGACCGCCATGAGGGATGATGGGAGAACAAAGGGGGACCCGGTGTGGGCACTCTAGTTTAGAATCCTCTGCCCAGGGGATAAGTCTGTATTTTTGTTCATTTGTTCCGGTGAAGGCGTTGTGCACACGGCAGCCAGACAACAGTTGCTTGTCTTTTTCTTTTTTTTTTCCACTTTTAGATTAGATCAGATTAGATAGCCTTTATTGTCATTCAGACCGAAGTCTGAACGAAATTGCAGCAGTCATACATACAATACAATACAATAAGAAACAACAATAAACACATATTAACATCCACCACAGTGAGTCCACCCAGCATCTCCTCACTGTGATGGAGGCAAAGTCTTTAGGTCTCCAGTCTCTTCCCTCCTCTTCTCCCTCTGCGCTGAGGCGATACCCCACCGGGCGATGTTAAAAACTGTCCCGCTGCTCAATCACTGCGCCCCGGGGTAGTCGAAGCTGCCGCCCACCAGTCCTGCTGACGCAGCTGCTGGCCCGCGGCCGAACCCCGGACTCAGGCCACCACCGCCAGAACACCGTCCCAGCCACCCTCACGTGAGAATCGTGCCGTCTTCAGCCTCGGGCTGGGCCGCCCCGACATGGGCGCCGTACCTCCCTCGGGCTGGGCCGCCCCGCCATGGGCGCCGTACCTCCCTCGGGCTGGGCCGCCCCGACATGGGCGCCGTACCTCCCTCGGGCTGGGCCGCCCCGACATGGGCACCGTACCTCCCTCGGGCTGGGCTGCCCCGACTTGGGCGTTGCTTCTTCCCCGGGCCGGGCCGCCCCGACATGGGTGCCGATCCTCCCTCGGGCTGGGCCGCCCCGACATGGGCGCCGTACCTCCCTCGGGCTGGGCCGCCCCGACATGGGCGCCGTTTCTTCCCCGGGCCGGGCCGCCCCGACATGGGCGCCGCTCCTCCCTCGGGCTGGGCCGCCCCGACATGGGCGCCGCTCCTCCCTCGGGCTGGGAACGCCGTACCTCCCCGAGCTCGGCCACTCCGACGGGAGCACCGTTCCTTCCTCGGGCCAGGCCGCCCTCACGGGAGCGTCACAGCCCCTCACGGAAGCACTGTTCCAGCCCCGAGCCGGGCCGCCCTCACGGGAGCGAGCTCAGGGCGAGTCCTGGTGGGCTCTGCCTCCTGAGCCTCGAGGTCGCCAGCTCCGCCATTAGGCCTCAGCGCAGACGGAGGCAGAGAAGGGGAATACGACAAAAAAGTCGCATTCCCCCGCAGGGAGAGACAGCAAGCCCCGTTTCAACCCCCCCCCCCCCCCAAACACAAACTAAAAACCAAAACTAGACTAACCAAAATGAAAATAAAAAACACAAAAAACACAAAACAAACAGGACTGCCGGTGAGCCGCTGCAGCCAGAGCCGCGCCGCCACGCTACCTTGTGTGTTGTGACTGTTGGCAGACCAATTTTCCTCCTGAGATGAATAAAGTTTTATCGTATTGTGTCTCCTAAAGATTATATTCTACAAATGCCATTACTGCTTCATATATATCAGCTGCAAAAAAACCTTTTCACTGTACCTTGGCACACGTGACAATAATAAACTAAACTAATTCACTCACCTCCTGTGACTTCAGGTGATCGGTCAGTAGGTGCTCTCTGACCAACTGGTACTCCTCAATTAGATGAGCAACCTCCTGTTCATCCCGAGACATTTTTACCCTCTCTAAAGCTTCAAAGTACTTCAACAATCGCTGAATTCCATCTGAGTTTTCCTTATCCTTATACGCTTCTTCAACTTCTTTCCAACCCTTCATGATATACTTGGTCACCAGGATGAGATCTGGATAACACAGCAAACTAGTTCAAAATGCTATTCTCAAGCCTCACACATTACTTTTGGGGGGAATTAATTTAACATGCAGTGAATCCAAAGCTACTGCAATTCACTGAAGTCATTCAGACCCTGTCAAGTCAAAATTGAATTGTACATTTGAATATGGCAGACACTAAATGTGTGGAAAGGAATTGCTGATGCAAGTTTATACGGAAGAAAGACACAAAGTGCTGGAGTAACTCTGCGGGTTATGTAGCATTTCTGGAGAAAAAGGCTGGGTGACATTTTGGTTCGGAACCCTTCATTCAGACCTTGAGGCTAACTAAATATCAACTGCAATTCAACTGAAATTATTTTCTGATTAAGTTCTTAGAAAACAAAATACATATTGCATGCTTCCTACCAAATAATCCAGTTATGCCCACATCTTTTTACTCAGTCAAATGAGGTGACCTTGTCCTGAGATCTTCACAAAGCAGTACAAATTTAGTACTTAATTGCACTGTAAATTCTCTCTCTCTGTACCAATCCACCTAAAGCAGACGGTGCCAAGTTCCCGTGGAATGCCAGCTTAATCCTCAACAGCAGGGACTTGGGAGAAAAATAAACCCTGGCCGATGACACAGCAAGAAAAAGGGATAATTAATCCACATCACTGGCTCTGAAATCTGACAAATACTCTGAATATTCTGCTCCTGCTCCACCACCGGATTCCATGAGGAGTCCAATATCATTGTGCAGGTGAGACAAGATTTCTAACAAGTTCAATAAAAACACACAATGCATTGGAGTAGAAAACTAGTGGCAATTTCATGGGGGACAGTTAGGAATGGAACTGCTCGCAGCTTATTACAAATGCCAGAGCATAATATAAATGGTTGCGAGTTTAAAATGAAACCACCTCTTCCTCTGGATGAAATAGTACGATTTAACCACGTAAAGTACATAAGCACAGACTTTGTCTCATTTTAGAAACCACTACTGACTAGTTGTTGAAATGTGAGCCATTATCACAAATAGTCCTGCCCTTTTAATTCACTCAAGAGCATCAACAATAACTAAGACAATGTAAAAATAATCAGTTAGTTTTACTCAGAAAGGTTAAAGTTCTTCCCATAGTCACCTAGTAGTGTCATAATTGGAGCATCAAATCAGGAATTTGTGACAAAAGAACAAAGCTCATATGATTGCAGTTAAAGTTTTGTTAATTTTACATTCAGTTACACAAACTTCCCATCAAATCATCAACATTTTAATTCCTAAATGTGGAACTGAGCCAGCCACTTTCCAACGACCCATTTTAACAACCACCTGTGTGACAAAGGATCATCGACAACAGTGTTAAGCCAGCTTCCCCATTGTACAAGCACATGGCCAATTGAACTGTTACCTCAAAGCTGTGATCAAGCCTACCCTCAGTAACTTCCCCTGGAAGTTGGAAAGATAATGATCTGGAAAATATACCAAAGAAAGAGTGGCACATTG
This sequence comes from Amblyraja radiata, assembly GCF_010909765.2. NCBI lineage: Eukaryota > Metazoa > Chordata > Chondrichthyes > Rajiformes > Rajidae > Amblyraja > Amblyraja radiata. The sequence goes on from NC_045965.1 coordinate 10,746,115, forward strand.
GTGCAGCAGTAACGTTTGTGCCTTACAGTGCCAGAGACACGGGTTTGATCCTGGCCTTGGCAGCTGTCTGTACGGAGTTTGCTCTGTACGGAGTTTGCACATTCTCCCTTTGACCACGTGGGCTTTCTCCGGTTTCCTCCCACGCTCTAAAGATGTGCGGGTTTGTTGGTAAATTGGCCAAGGAAATATTGTAAATTGTCCCTAGTATGTAGGATAGTGCTAGTGTACGGGGATCGCTGGTTGCCACGGACTCGGTTGGTTGAAGGATCTGTTTCCTCGCTGTATCGGGAAAGTATAAAGTTTTAAAAAAATTAGGATCACAAGCCGTTTAAACTTTTTAAACGTTGTGTTCTAGAAAACAGCAGAATAATAAGGTGCCAAATTTCCATAGACAAAGTCCAATGTCCACTATGGGGATTAGACAGTGCCCTAGCGTATGAACGACCATTCAGAAGCCAGATGACGGAGGGGAAGCAGCTAGTATTTTAGCAAAAATAATTATTTTAGTCAAACTTTCAAACGCATTCATTCCATTCCTCTGGTTACTTTGAGACAGGCTGCACAGTGCAGCAGACCATTTCCTAGTCAATGTTTACACCAAAGATCAACACAAAATGCTGGAGTAACTCAGCGGGACAAGCAGCATCTCTAGATAGAAAGAATGGGTGACTTTTCTGGTCGAGACCTGCTCTGAAGAAGGTTCTCGACCCGAAACATCACCTGTTTCTTCTATCCAGCGATGCTGCCTGTCCTGTTGAGTTACTCCAGCATTTTGTGTCCATTTCCTAGTAAATAACAGGTTAATTAAATTAAAGTAAGATGCCAATATAAAGTGCCTTTCTAAGGTATATCTTGTAATGCAACATGCTGCAAATAAGATTGGATCCAGCTTAAAGCTGGTGACTATCTGCTTCTGAAGAAAAGTTGAAGAGTGTGGATAGGTTAAATCATTGTTAAACAATAACATCACTGACCTTCATTAGCTGGTTTCAGGTGTGACAATCGAAGTAAATCTTTGTGTGACCACCCAGCTTTCCGCTTATATCTTGTTACTGCCATAGCAATAGCCATCCCATCTTTACTGTTGTACCAGGTTGCCACTGCTTTCCTCAAGGCTCTTCCCCAGATTCCACATTTCATTCCTCCACTGAGATCCTTTCTAAACTGAATGTATGTGAACAGATGGGTTGGGATGCAGCAGATTTCAGTCAGAGCTTTGTAGGCAGCTTGTTTGGTTGAAGGATCCGAGCATTGTGTGCAAAGAGCCAACGCAAACAAAGTAGGGTCTTGTGTGGCCACTCTTCGCTCGATGCCAAACCTCTTTATTTCCTGGATGACTTCAGCACCTTTGCCTTCTTCTATCAGTCTCAATATGGCCTGAGCATTTTCCTTTCCCAGCTTCTCCTCGTTGGTGGTGTAGGTCCCACCCTCAGAACCAAAGCACAGGAATCGTCGCAGACGAGTCATGTCTGTCACTCGCCACATGCAACCTCCTTCAGAGTTCTGCACTTGCTGGCCAGTCGATGGCTCTACATGCTGCATTTCAGATTCACACGGCACTCCTACAGCTTTGAACCCATCCGCGAAACAATGCTGAGTAGAAAATGTGATTGATTTAATTAATAGGTACACAGGTTAATGTTTGCAAGTTGACAAAATGATGAATTACCAAAGATGCAAATAACTTCATGGAGCAAGGGTGACCAATCTTTTTCAGCTCATCTCTACCACGTCTGACACGGTTGACTAAACCAAACATTTTAAATATCTTCAAAGTTTCTTCCCACACGTTACCAGGCAACTGAACCATCTATCACTAACTGGAGAGCAGTCCTGACCTACCATCTTCCTCATTGGAGACCTTGAATCCGACTTTACCTTGCACTAAACATTATTCTCTTTACCCTGAACCTGTCTAATGTGGACGGCTTGATTGTAATCATGTATAGTCTTTTCGCTGACTGGATGGCATGCAACAAAAAACTTTCTCACTGTTCCTCAGTACACGTGATAATAATAGATTAAATTAAATACATGGGAGTGCATTTATGGGATTCCACTCTTGTCCAGTTTTCTCCAGGGTATTATTACTTGTCTGGTTACTCATCCCATCCCAGTTAACTCAAGTGCATCTCAAGGCTTCCTTCTATTGTTCAACTCCATAATGCCTCAGAGCAATAATACCCAAAAACACAAAGGCAGCATCTCTGGAGAACATGGATAGGTGACGTTTCAGGTCGAGACCATTCTTCAGTCTGACTAGTAAATGGTTTACACTAGCTTCCTAGTTGAATTTAGTTATTTTTAACTAAAATTTAAAAAAACAATAATAAAAAATAAATAAACTCTTACCCTTCTCCAATCAGCCTGAAGAAGGGTCCCAACTGAAACATCACCTTTAGACTTTAAAGATACAACACGGAAATAGAGCCTTTTGCCCACAGAGACCACGCTGACCAGCGAGCACTGTCCTAAATACTGGGGACAATTTACAATTTTACTGAAGCCAATTAACCTGCAAACCTGTGCTTCTTCAGAGTGTGGGAGGAAACCAGAGCAGCCGGAGAAAACGGTCACAGGGAGAACGTACAAACCAGCATCTGCAGAATGTGCAAGAAAGAATTGCAGATGCTGGATTAAATCGAAGGTAGACACAAAATGCTAGAGTAACTCAGCGGTACAGGCAGGATCTCTGGGGAGAAGGAGAGATGCTGCTGCACCCGCTGAGTTTCTCCAGCATTTTTGTGTACCTTCTCTGGAGAGAAGAAATGGATGAAGAATGGTCTCTGCAGAAACTAGACTGCTTGTTTATATGACCAACTAGTTCTACGTTATCACAGGTCACAGGGAGGAAACCGGAGCACCCGGAGAAAAGCCACGAGGTCACAGGGGGAACGTAAAAACTCCGTACAGACAGTAGCCGAGGTGGGTGAGGATCGAACCCGGGTCTCCGGGTCTGTGAGGCAGCGACTCTACCCGCTGCGCCACCGCTGCTCCGGGCCCGAGAGTGAGGATGAAGGGGGTTTGTGCTGCCACCCGTCCACCTCACGCAGGGCTGCCTCCCTCCCTCCGCCCAGGCGCCCGTCCCCGGGCGGACATGCCTCGGCTGAACCGGCCCCCTCCTCCCCGGCGGATTTACCTCCATGCTGCGGGTGGTGAGTGCGGGCGGAGACGCCGAGGGGACGCAGGAGCCGCCGCCGCCGCCATCGCCGTCCATGGTCACCCCGACCCCCTGACGTCAGCGTCCACCGCTCCGCTGCGCCTCCCCTGGCAGCCAAGCGCATTGCAGGCACAAAACCCCGAGCGCATCACGTGTGGGAAGCAACTGCAGATGCTGGCAGGGGAGCACTAAACGCTGGAGTAACTCAGGGGGACAGGTAGCATCTCTGGGGAGAATGAATGGATAACTTACTCAGGGGGACAGGTAGCATCTCTGGGGAGAATGAATGGATAACTTACTCAGGGGGACAGGTAGCATCTCTGGGGAGAATGAATGGATAACTTCACCCCTTTCTAGTCCACACTCAAGAACTTTTTCTCGGTGGATCAGGTAGCATCTCTGGAGAGAATGAATGGATAACTTCACCCCTTTCTAGTCCACACTCAAGAGTTTTTCCTCAGTGGATCAGGTAGCATCTCTGGGAAAAAAGGAATTGATCCTTTTTCACCTGACACGCTGAGTGACTGCAGCTCTTTGTGTAACTTCGGTTTAAACCAGGATCAGAGTGTTTTATAGTTATATGTCCCAGAAAAAAAAAACAAGGAAGAGAAAATGACATTCTTACTTGCAGCAGCACAACCGCTATGTAAGCACAACACTCTGTAAACACCAAAATAAACAATAAAGAAGTCGTCGAATTAAGTCCTTAGGCCTACCATGTCCATGGCAGCCTTTATACCCTTCCATTGTAATCCCATTTGTCCACACTGGGAGCAGATATTTCTATGCGTTGCCTATTTAACTGTCTGTCGAAATGCCCACATCAGAAGCCCAGGGCCATATGTGGGGGAACATATATATGGTGCGTTTGCAGCTCTCAGTCGGAAACTTCTGGAGCTACTGCAGCCCACATTTGGAGCTTCCAGAGCTCAGCATCAGCCAACATCTGGTGTTCCTGGGCCCCATATCTGGAGACAATATGTGGAACCCATAGAGCGAAGCTGCTGCCCACGCCTGGAGCGCACATATAGAGCTCTGAGCAGAGCTGCAGCCTACATTTGGAGTGCATATATGGAGTTTCTGGAGACAACATCTGCAGCCAAAACCCCCCTAACCTGGACATCATCCTGCCTGGTGCACACATCTGGAGCTCACACCTGTACAAGCCACATCTTGAGTTCACACCTGTACAAGCCACATCTTGAGTTCACACCTGGAGCGGCCTGGTTGCCCACAGCTGGAACCTGGAGCCCCAGACCCGGTGCACACATCTGGAGTGGCCTGGGCCTGGTGCACACATCTGGCCCACACCTGGATTGGCCCCAGTTTCCCGCCACCCGCCCGTTGCCACGGCAACACGGCGCGCATGCGCGGGCTGAGCCTCCGTCCCTCGCCGCGCCGCGGGGCGTGCCGGGAAGAGGCCGCGCCATCGCCGGGCGGTCGGAGCGTCGGCGCCTCCGTCACCGTTAACCTCGGACCAGACTGTCCCTCACCGCGGCCCCAGGCCCGCACAGCCTCCCCTCCCCTCCCCATCCCCCTCACTCACTCACCACAGCCCCAGGCCCGGGCTCGGCTCGGCACCGCCCGGCGGAGGAGGGAAGCGCACGGGCGCGCTGCAGAAATGGCAGGCAGCGCGGGCGAGTGGTGCCTGATGGAGAGCGACCCCGGCGTCTTCACCGAGCTGATCAAGGGCTTCGGTAATGGGGGAGGGGGAGTGGGAGTGGTGGAGGGGGTGGGGGGGGGGAGTGGTGGAGGGGGGGAGAGTTAAGGGGGTTGGGGAGAGTTCAGGGGGTGGGGGGAGTGGTGGAGGGTTGGGGGAGAGTTCAGGGGGTTGGGGAGAGTTCAGGGGGTGGGGGAGTGGTGGAGGGTTGGGGAGAGTTAATGGGGTGGGGGAGGAGTGGTGCAGGGGGTGGGGGGAGAGTTCAGGGGGTTGGGGAGAGTTCAGGGAGTGGGGGAGAGTTCAGGGGGTGGGGGGAGAGTTCAGGGGGTGGGGGGGAGTGGTGGAGGGTTGGGGAGAGTTCAGGGGGTGGGGGGAGTGGTGGAGGTTCGGGGAGAGTTCAGGGGGTTGGGGAGAGTTCAGGGAGTGGGGGAGAGTTCAGGGGGTGGGGGGAGTGGTGGAGGGTTGGGGAGAGTTAAGGGGGTGGGGGGAGTGGTGGAGGATTGGGGAGAGTTCAGGGGGTTGGGGAGAGTTCAGGGGGTGGGGGGGAGTGGTGGAGGGTTGGGGAGAGTTCAGGGGGTGGGGGGGAGTGGTGGAGGGTTGGGGAGAGTTCAGGGGGTGGAGGGGAGTGGTGGAGGGTTGGGGAGAGTTCAGGGGGTGGGGGGGAGTGATGGAGAGTTCAGGGGGTGGGGGGAGTGGTGGTGGAGGTTGGGGGAGAGTTCAGGGGAAGGGGATTAGGGAAGGGCTGGAGGGGGTGAAGTGGGTCAGGGAAGGTGTTGGAGAAGGGGGTCGGGGAGGAGTTGAAGGGGAGGGGTGGGGAAGAGGCGAAGTGGGTGGGGAGGGTGGAGGAGAGGATGAAGGGTAAGTGGGCTGGGGAAGGTTGAGGAAGTGGACTGGAGGGAGTATGATGATAGGAAAGGCAGGGAGGAAGGGTTTTGGGTTATTGGATGATCAATTCTGTACCTCCTGCCTGAGGGAAAAGGAAAGAGCATTGCCTGGATGATGGGAATCCTTGGTGTAGATGCTGCCTTCTTGAGGTAGGGCCTCATGTTGATACTTTCGATGGTGGAGAGGACTGCCTGTGATGGACTGGGCCATGTATCTGCAGCCTCTTGCATTCCTGAGTATTGAAATTGCACAGCAAGGAATATATTCCTAGCTTGTCCGACAACCTTACCCGTGAAGCCCATGCCCTCAAGCCCTGGCAATATCTTCGTAAATTTTCTTTGCCCTCTTTCCAGCTTGAGAACATCCTTCCTCTAGCAGGGTGATCAAAACTGAACACGATGCACACAATGAACTAAATGCAGCTTCACCAAAGTCTTGTGTATGATGCAACCAGTCAGGATGCTGTCTACGGTGCATCTGTAAACATCTGTTGGAATGTTCAGAAGCTCTTAAAAACCTCAGGAACGCATTGCGGTTATTAATTTGGCATTTTATTAAATATTATCTGTGTGTATTGTATTGTGCACACAGGTGCTGCTGCAAATAAGAATTTATTTGTTCCATTATCAGAATATGTGGCAATTAAACACTAACTCTTAAATGAGTAGCATGGTTAATTGCAGGAGCATGAAGATGCTGGTATATTCAGCAAAAAACAAACTGCTGGAAGAACTGCGGATCAGGCAGCATCTGCACGGGAACAGACAGGCAAGGTTTTGGGTTGGGAGCCTTTTCCATGTAATACTTAATGTTTCTGGGCATCGATGAGTGGATAAGGCAGTTGTACTACAGTGCTGGAGGAACTTAATGGTCAGGCAGCATCTGTGGAGGGAAATGTGGTTAATGGCAGGATTTGTTTTAAGATTAAAACTTCCCAAAGTAATGTGGACCTGTTTAGGATTGATACCTATATCAGAACGTAAAATGTTGACATTAGACAAAAATGCTGGAGAAACTCAGCGGGTGAGGCAGCATCTATGGAGCGAAGGAATAGGCGACGTTTCTCCAGCCTATTCCTTCGCTCCATAGATACGGATTCACCCGCTGAGTTCCTCCACCTATTCCTTCGCTCCATAATAATAATAATGGATGGGATTTATATAGCGCCTTTCTAATACTCAAGGCGCTTTACATCGCATTATTCATTCACTCCTCAGTCACACTCGGTGGTGGTAAGCTACTTCTGTAGCCACAGCTGCCCTGGGGCAGACTGACGGAAGCGTGGCTGCCAATCTGCGCCTACGGCCCCTCCGACCACCACCAATCACTCACACACATTCACACATATTCACACACAGGCAAAGGTGGGTGAAGTGTCTTGCCCAAGGACACAACGACAGTATGCCATAGATGCTGCCTCACCCGCTGAGTTTCTCCAGCATTTTTGTCTACCTTCGATTTTTCCAGCATCTGCAGTTCTTTCTTAAACATGAAATGTTGAAACATTATTTTCCTTCCACTGATAGTGCCCGAGTTCTGCCAGCAGTTTGGGTTTTTTGTTTGCTCCAGGTGAAATATGGTCTATGTGTCACCTCATGTTTAAGGACCGGTGATTCTGTCATTTGTGCCACACAACTTTATTGATCTTGCATATGGAATTCAAGGCCAGAAAAGATAGTGGCCCAGTTAGTTTGATGATAAATGCAAGGAACCCTAGAAAATTGTTAGTTGGTTCCGAAGGAGGCATAGCAGTGCTTCTTTCTTAGAGTTATGAAGAGCTTCAGTATGTTTCTGAAAATTCCAACAAACCTTTACAGATATACTGTAGAAAGTATCCTGGCTGGTTGCATCATGTCCTAGTATGGCATTTCCAATGCCTAGGTTGAGACTGCAGGGATGGTCCATCACAGGCACTGCTCTCCCAGTGAAAGTATCTACATGAGACGCTACCTCAAGAAGACGGCCTTTATCATCAAGGATCCCCACCATCCGGGCCCTTGCCATCTCCTCTACCCTTGGGCAGGAGGTACAGAAGCCTGAAGTCCCACACCGCCAGGTTCAGGAACAGCTACTTCAGGTTTTTTAACCCACCTACACAACCCTAACTCAACCTCAACAACAGAACATTATAGACTTCCTCTTTCACCACCATGAGTTGGGGTTTTTTTTCTAGTTATAATTTTGCTCTAATGTCTTGTATTTTTGCAGCCTTCCTTTTAGAATCTTATGTGTAATTTTGTCTCCGATTTTTCTTTGTACCTGTACCTCGCCACACTCGAACATATGATAACGAACTTGAACTTGATCTTAAAACCATCACCTTTGACAAGGACTGTGGTATTTGTATTCTATAAAAAGACTTAATTTCCCTCTGTTTTGCAATGCAACGACTGTTCTGTAGACTTTTTAAAGTTTTGTGTAACAAGATAAATAATGTATTTAAAAAAGTTGGTTTAATAATCTTTATATATTTCAGGATGCAAAGGTGTTCAGGTGGAAGAAATATGGAGTCTGGAACCAGAAAACTTTGACAAGTTAAAGTAAGTTGCCAGATTAGAGTAAAATTTAAAGTCACTACTGAATAAAAAATGCATTTGGGCCTCAACTTTTGTTTTTGCTTGGCATAGAAACAGTACCAGTCTGGTTATTTGAGGATGTGCTAACCATTGAGGAGGTTAATAATGGATTAGAGAAACAAAATGGTATAATGTGAAAGCTACACAGATGCTACTATTGTGGAAGTGTAAAATGATGCATGGTAAAGGAAAAATAAGAAGCAGTTTTATTTAGTAAGGGTGCAGGAGCAACAATACCACATGACTTTTGTTCAGAAATTATCAAAGGTGACAGGACAAACTGTGTAAAAAAACAATTGTCTTAAATGAAGACAGTGTCCAAATAGATGCTCTGTACTTTAATGGGATGCTAAGTAGTGCATCGTTGTGTCTGTATGGTGTACTGGCACCTCTAAAAAGTTAATAGTTAAATATATTTTGTTTTCTGGCACGTGACACCGACGTTTATTAATTGAGTTTACCGGCACGGTTTGTTCTCCAACAAAATGCACTCTTGCTAAGTAAGCACTAAGTAAATAATTGATGTCTAAAATTTTGGACACCATTAGGCCAAGTTTTCAAGGAGGTCGTAGAGGAGATTTACAGGTGTATTGCAAAGGATGACAGAGTGCGTGGAAAGATCAGGGATGTTGGAGTTGTCTCCCCTCAAGTAACAAAGGTTCAAGGGACGTTTGTATTGTGAAGGGTTTTGATGAAATAATTATAGAGATTTTTATACAAATTGAACAAAATAGGAACACCTATTTAAGGTGAGTGACAAAATAATTTTCTTCAGGCTCTTCAGTTAAATGAAAAGTTTGCGTGGCAGTCATGAAAATGATAAAATTGCTTAACGGCAAAATAGTTTGGTGGGTCAGGCAACATCTTTGGGGGAAAGGAGTAGGAGGCGTTTTGGATCTGAAGAAGGGTCTTGACCAGAAACGTCTCCTATTCCTTTTTGTCAAGAGTTGCTACCTGACCCACTGTGTTTCTCCAGCATTTTGTCTATCTTTGATGTAAAATAGTTTAGTGTGTATGTGCATTTCATGCCACGTTGGACGTAGTTTTGCCATAATAGTCCTCTGTCTTTTCAGACCAGTTCATGGCCTAATCTTCTTATTCAAGTGGCAGCCGGGAGAAGAACCAGCGGGATCCATTGTTCAGGATTCGAGACTGGAGAAAATCTTCTTTGCCAAACAGGTAGAGGAAGAGAATTTATTCTAATTTAGAAGCGTGTGCAGAAACACTGATAATGTGGCACACTTTGGGTGCGATTCTGACAGATTACCATTGTGAAAATCAAAAGTTCGCGGAGAGACCCTGCTACCTATATTTTGAGCAAGTAAGAATAAAATATTGGACTGGGAAGGAGCAAAACAAGTCACTGACAAAGAGCCTCTGACCGATATTGTTAACTCTGATTCCCTTTCCACAGATGCTGTCTGGTCTGTTAAGTTTTCCAGCATTTTCTGGATATATTAAAGGGGTTAGATGAAGAAAATAGGATGAGGCATTTGGAGAATAAATTAATTTGTACCTGGGCTGAATGACCCGTTTCTGTGCTGTAAATACATTCCCATGGATTAAAACAGTAAGTGACCAGATATATGTGTTTACTCTTCCTAATTCAAGGAAACAAACCATGTCTATTCGGATACAATATTCATGTTCATGTGATAGGAGCCGATTAGGCCATTTGGCCCATCAAGTCTACTCCACCATTAAATCATGGCTGATCTGTCTTTCTCTCTGAACTCCATTCTCCTACCTTCTCCCTGTAACCTTTGACACCCGTACTAATCTAGAATCAATCTATCTCTGCCTTAAAAAATATCTATTGACGGCCTCCACAGCCTTCTGTGGCAAAGAATTCCACAGATTCACCAACCTCTGACCAAAGATTCCTCCACATCTCCATCCTAAAGGAACTTCCTTTAATTCTGAGGCTATGACCTCTGGTCCTGGACTCTCCCACCAGTGGAAACATCCTCTCCACAGCCACTCCATCAGGTCTTTCACTCTTCGGTAAATTTCAATGAGGTCTCCCCTCATCCTTCGAAACTCCAGTGAGTTGAGGCCCAGTGCTGTCAAACGCTCATCATATGTTAACCCACTCATAAACCTCATCTGGACCCTTCCCACCGTCAGAACACCCTTCCTCAGATATGGGGCCCAAAATTGCTCACAATACTCCAAATGTGGTCTGACCAGTGCCTTATAGAGCCTCAGCATTATATTCCTGTTTTTGTATTTTATCAATGATTTATTTTGATGCAAATGTATCTTCTCACTGTTTGAGTAGTCTGAAGAAGGATCTTGACCTGAAACGTTGCTTATTTTCTGAGATGCTGCCTAACCCTCTAAATTGATCAATCAATCAATTTCTGTTTTGCTTTTTCCCCCATCAAGGTTATCAATAATGCCTGTGCAACTCAAGCAATTATCAGCGTTTTGTTGAACTGTGTTCATCTAGATATAGAACTCGGGGACACTCTTGGGGAATTTAAAGAATTCTCACAAAGCTTTGATGCTGCTGTAAGTATCTCCAAATGGTTCTACTTTTTTTAACGTGTTGAACACTTTACTGCTGTAATTGGAATGCAGTTGGTACAATATACTCTTTTCATTTACAGTAAAACTCCATTAAGTGGCTAAAGATAGACACAAAGTGCTGTAGTAAGTCTAAGGGTCCGGCAGCATTTCTGGAGAAAAGGATAGGTGATGTTTCGCCTGAAGTATGTTCCTGACCGAAAGCGTCACCTATCCTTTTTCTCTGCCTGACCTACTGAGATATTCCAGCACTTTGTGTCTATATTTTTTAATAGCCAGTATCTGCAGTTCTTCGTTTCTACATTAAGTAGTTATCTGATTATTTAGAAATCCCAACTGTTTGGTACCTAGCTTACAATAGGTGTGCAGCTTTCTATGCCTTTGCGATTGAAGTAGTTATATAGATGCTTATTAAATAACTCTCAAACGAACCATCCACCACCTGGATCATCAATGGTAGTCATTTGTTCTCCAAGCTTCTGTTAAAAATCTCCTTGCCCTTATCCACTTATCACTTGCCAGCTTTCTCCCACTACAATCAGTCTGAGGACCTGAAACGTTGCCTAACCATGTTCTCCAGAGATGCTACCCGCTATGTTGAGTTACTCCAGCACCATGTCCTACGCAAGATTCCAAGGTCTGCAGTTCTTTGTGTCACCCTTTAAACTTGCCTGGTTCACGCAATGTTATTCTATGCATCTTAAAAAGATTAATTAAGGGTAATGAAGGGTCCCAACCCAAAATATCATCTATCCATTTTCTCCCGAGATGCTGCCTGACCTGCAGAATTATTCCAGCATTCTTTGTCTATCGTTGATTTAAAATGTATCGGTTTGTTCATAGCAACATCCAAGAGTGGGAAATCTGCCGGTTCACTGCCAACAATGTCCTGTTGCTTATCAAAGTTTTGCTATATGTGGAACTGCTGTTGAAACAATAAACATGATCATTATCTTCAAATTGAGTCTGAAAGTGTCTTCACTGATCTTCGGAAGTCACATTTTGAGGAACAGTATAATTCTAGTTGCACTGTCAAAGTTCCCAGCAAGCTCTTTATTTTGGTTGTGGTGGGTGGAAGTTAATTTATAAGGTTGATGAATCTGGAATTCATTGTCACAGATGGCTGTGGGGGCCAGGTCAATGGATCATTTTAAGGTGGAGATTGACAGATTCTTGATTAGTAAGTGTGTCGGGTTATGGGGAGAAGGCAGGAGAATGGGGTTGAGAGGGTAGATAGATCAGCCATAATTGAATGGCGGAGTAGACTTGTGTAGCAAGGAACTGCAGATGCTGGTTTAAACTGAACATAGACACAAAATGCTGGAATAACTCAGCGGGATCTTGGGGGTTTTGGATCTAGAAAGTGAGAGAATGCTACTAAAATGAAAAAGTGAAAAATAGATTTATTAAGGAAAGAAAATAATAATGGATTCAAAAGAGACTGCAGATGCTGGAATCTTGAGCAAAACATAAAGTACTGGAGGAACTCAGCCGGTCGGGCAGCATCCGTGGAGCTAATGGACTGACATTTTGGGTCAGTACTCTTCAAACTAGTGGAGTACTGGGGAGAAAACTGGACAAAGGTGGGGGTGGGGCAAAGCCTGGCAAGTGATTGGTGGATACAGGTGAGGTGGGGGTTCCTTTGTGTGTAAATCATAAATACATTTTGTGCTTTATTCTGTTAGAAACACCATTATGTGTTTATTTGCAATCCAGAATATTTCAAGCAAGTGACATGGGTCGAGTGGAGGTTGGTGAATATTTACAATAGCCCTTGTTTTAACTTTGTTAGGAGAAACTAAAGCAGTCCTTGGACTCATTAATTTTGCTCTTTTAAAACAGATGAAAGGCTTGGCCCTGAGCAACTCTGAAGTTATTCGGCAAGTTCACAACGGTTTTGCCAGGTAATAGGTCTCTACACCACTTGTTTTATTTCACCAGCTTTCTCCAAAGTTCCTCTAATCCCAATCTGACAACTTCCTTCCCAGGCAGCAAATGTTTGAATTTGATGCCAAGACTGCAGGAAAGGAGGAAGATGCATTTCATTTTGTCAGTTACTTTCCCGTCCATGGAAGGCTGTACGAACTGGATGGATTAAGAGAAGGACCAATTGACTTGGGTAAGGATGCTTTCATTGTTCGGACGTAGGGGTGGCGCAGCGGTAGAGCTGCTGCCTTTACAGCGCCAGAGACCCGGGTTCGATCCTGACTACGGATGCTATCTGTACAGAGTTTGTGACCGTGTGGGTTTTCTACGGGTGCTCTGGTGTCCTCCCACACTCCAAAGACGTGCAGGTTTGTAGATTAATTGGCTTTGGTAAAATTGGAAATTGTCCCTCGTGTGTAGGATAGTGCTAGTGTATGGGGTGTTCATTGGTCGGTCTGGACTAGGTGGGCCAAAGGGCCTGTTTCCGCATTGTGTTTCTAGTGTCTACAGCTGTGGCACTGTGCCCAACTTGGACAAGTACGTGGATGCCAGAGGTTTAGGTTTAGAAATTCTTGAACAGAGACACATTCAATTTCCCTCCACTAACACTAACCTCCACCAGGTGGAACCTGTCCTCTCCGTAAACAACTTCTCTTTTCACTCTGTTTAACAAAGAACTGCAGATGCTGGAAAAATCGAAGGTAGACAAAAATGCTGGAGATACTCAGCAGGTGAGGCAGCATCTATGGAGCGAAGGAAAAGGCGACGTTTCACGTCGAGACTTTTCTTTCAGTCTGAAGAACGGTCTTGACCCGAAGCGTTGCCTATTCCTTCACTCCGCAGATGCTGCCTCACCTGCTGAGTTTCTCCAGCATTTGTCTACCTTCTCTTTTGACACTTCTCACTTCCTTCAAGTTACAGCTGCAGCCATGTGCACTTGCATGGGTCCCAGCTATGCCTGCATTTTTATTAGCTGTCAAATATTCTTTGTCCCAATTGCACATTGGCACCATTCCCTAACTCTTATCTTTGCTACATCGATGATTGCATTGGAACAGCCTCACCCCTGTAAAACTTGTTGATTTCTTTAAGTTTCCCACTAACCACCCTGCATTAAATTCATTTGGACTATCTGACATCTCTCTCCCTTTTCTTGATCGTTCCGTCTCCATCACACAGGTTAGACAGTCGGCTGACGTCTACTACAAACCAACCACATTCCACAGTTATCTGGGCTACACTTCCTCCAACCCCACTTCTTGCAAAGAGTTTCCCTACTCTCCACTTATCCATCTCCGCTGCAGCTGTTCCCAAGATGAGCCTTTCCATTCTGTCCTTTCTTTAGTAGAATTGGTTTCCACCACTGTCATGGATTCCCCGCCAGCATCTCCTTTGTATCCCGCAGTTCTGTTCTCGCTTCCCCTCCCACAGACGGGGGAAAGGATAGAGTTCTCCGGTCCTCACCTTTCACCCCACCAGTCTCCGCAATAAACGCAGCATTCTACAGCGGGATCCCACCACTAATCTCATCTTCCCATCTCCACCCCTTTCTGCCTTCCGCAGAGACCCATCCCCCTGCAACTCCCTGGTTAACTCATCCCTTCCTACCCAAACCACCCCATCCCGCGGCACTTCCCCCACCCCCCCTGCATCCTACCGGAAATGTGACACCTCTCTCTTATGTTGAGATGAGTGTAAATCGAATAGGTCAATTCTCATTTTGAAAGTAGTTAGATTCAATACTTGATGTTTCTCTATGAAGCCTGCGCAAAGTTAGGATTCACAAGCTCAGTCGGAAGTGCCGTGAGGGTTATTGATTGTATTACTTGTACTTTTAAGATTATTAATTTATGTGTCCTTCCATGTTGTATTGTAAAACAATATGTTCTCCTTGCTGTGAGCATTACTTGTGGGAAAGTCTATTGCTATTCAGATGCCTTTATTCATATGTGTCGATTTGTGGTGTTCTTTTGCCAGGAACATGTAATCAAGATGACTGGGTCAGTGCCGTGCGACCAGTCATAGCGAAGAGAATACAGAAGTAAGTATACGAGCTAACAGTACATTTGTTCATTTTCTTGGTTTAAGGGCAATTATTGTCAGCGAATGTCTACAAATGAAGTAGTAATCAGGTTAAATATTGCCGGGTAGAAGCAGTTCTCAAGAAAATGCGAGAATAGTGTAGACAATGACTGCTAATTTTGAAAAGCAGTTGGATTAAAAAGATGGGAAACTTTAATGGATACTTGGCTGGTCAAGGTTGTAGTGTAACTTTATCTAATCAGCGATGTGCTTCTGCGCCTCAGACTGAAGAGATGATAAGGAGCCAATACCTATTCCTATGTGGAGGTCCACCTACGATTGTCCGCCAATTGGTGGTCCGGTGCCCCCTTTAAAATTTCAACCGCATACTTGAAATCCCTTCCCCTCCGCCGGAAGTCCCCCTGAAAATGTGGTGCCTAGGCCGGGTGAGACGGCCAATCCCGACCTCATCGGGACTTCCATGTCAATTGGACCCCTGCAGCCAGGGCTCTGGAACGGATCTTGCCGACTACCTGGTTTGGTCCAGGTGGGTGAGGACCGGATCTGGCTGCACATTGACGCTTTCAACGTGTCTGGCAGCATCTGTGGAGGAAATAGTCAGGAGATGTTTCGGGTCGGGACCTTTCAGATGTAACCATTCTCTTGAGTGACCTCAATTAAATAGATGTGGGATATTTATTTTAATGTTTGTGGAACCTGCCTGTGTGTATTTTAGAAGCAACAGCAGTGCATTTCAGAAGTGCATTGATTTTGAAATTCTTTGTGTTATTCCATGGACATGAAAGGTACCGGAATTGTTTTTGTGTCGAGGTTGGAGATGGGTATTTGATGCTGCGTTTAGTTTCTTTAGATGGACTTTAAATGTCTTGGTCCAAGCCTGCCATTTTTTGGGTTCTAGGTACAGTGAGGGAGAGATCAGGTTTAACCTCATGGCAATTGTATCAGACAGGAAGATGATATATGAAAGAAAGATTAAAGATCTACAGAGGCAGCTATCAGAGGTGAGAATTATTTACTGGTATAAAACCATCATTGCGTCTTACTCATTCATGTCTGGTTCCTTCGTGTGCTCTTGTGATTTAATCATTTTGTCCTTTGGAAGAATACCTTGCAGGAAATGAATATGGGAACGGTAACGAACTGCAGCAAACCAAATGGTTTATCAATGTATTTATTCAATTAAGTTCACATGGAAATATTATGCTGGCTTATAGAAATAAATAATACTTTCAAAAGTAGTATTTATTTCTATATTTTCAATGAATATTTAATTTCTCTACATCCAAGGTTTGAGTATAGCGCAAAACCATTTAGCAAACATTTGACAAATCCTTGCTGCGACAAAGGGCTTTAACTTAATTTAACGCATAACAAAGATTTTGTGTGCTGCATTGAAAGATGGGAAGTGCATTTGGAGACCAGTGTCTTGGGGGACGTGTGGGTGGCACAGTGGTGCAGATGGTAGAACCGCTACCTCACCATGCTAAAGACATGGGTTTGATCCTGACCTCTTTTACTGTCCATGCACGTTCCTGTGACCATGTGGTTTTTCTCCCTCATTCCGAAGAGGTGTGGGTTTGTAGGTTCATTGGCCTCTGTAGATTGCCCCGAGTGTGTAGGGAGTGGATGAGAAAGTGGGATAACATACCTAGTGCGAACGAGTGATCAATGGTCGGCATGGACTTGGTGGGCTGAAGGGCCTGTTGCCATGCTGTGTAACTAAACTATCTACAAAACTTGACTAATATTTAAAGCGCTATTAACATCTGTAAAACACTATTCACATTTAAGTTATTTTGAATGGATCAAGTGGAAAGTGTCTTAAATGGTTAACTTTTTGAAAATGATGGAAAATAATCTCTCTGCACCTGCACTCTTCCATCTGGCAATGATGGCAATTGAATGACTCACTTCAGCTTGTTAAAATGAGCACGGTTTTCTTTGGACTTACAGCATCTCTACCAGGATTAATTAGTTTCTGATATTTCTCCTCATTTTCTACAGTTGGTAACTCGTTTTTCTTGTGGCATTTAGGGTTTTAGGGGTTTGTGGCCATTTCTGGAATATATTCCCCTTGAAAGCTAAGAAATCACTATGTTTTGCTGTATGGATTTTCATATAACGCAGGATTATTTGGGAATTGAACTCCTTTGGTAACCCGACGAAAGCCATGCACATGTCAAAGAAATGGGTCGGAGATTAGTCTCTGGCTTTAAGCTGTTTAGGCCAACGATAGCTATGTCATGTTTCTAAAATCCAACATATAATCTCTCTCTTGCCACATTCAGAGCGGCATTAAATCCAGCTCATCTACTTTTTACTTTTACACCAGAACTTTGTAAGACAAAATATAATGTTGTATTTTCAAACAGCCATATTTTCAGGGAGTTGCTTCTTTGGCAATGTAAACAGCATGATAGGCTCTTGTTATTTCCATTGTGTGGGTCTTTTCCCTTGTTAATAGCATATTGCTGCAATGTGGTTACTATGGGGCATCTTATCACTTGAGACACTCTCGTCTGTTTATAGTCAGTAATGAAGGCGGGTGAGATGGGAATCTATTTGTGAATTTCCCTGCGGCTCATGCTTCGAACTCTCTAACTTATGTGAAAGAGTGCAGAAATACATGGAGGTTTAGTTTAGAGAAACAGCTTCCGCACCGACCATTGATCACCCACCCGTTACACTAGCTCTATCCTACACACTCGGGACAATTTACAGAAGCTAATTAACCTACAAACCTGCACGTCTTTGGAATGTGGGAGGAAACCGGGGCACCTGGAGAAAACCCACATGGTCATGGGGAGAACGTAGAAACTCCGTACAGACAGCACACGTTGTCAGGATTGAACCTGGGTCTCTGGTGCCGTAAGGCAGCAACACTATCACTGCACCCCTGTGCTTAGGTGAAAGCTGGGAACGTTTCTTGAACAATTACACACGGTAGTGTCTTGGCCAAATTGGATTTGGATCCCTAAGGGCTTGAACTTCTGTCACGCAATATTTTCTGAATTCTTTGCGTTACAACACATTATTCTAGTTAATGCAGCGATCCTACAGAAAAGCTTCACTTATATTTAATATGTTGAAGGCAGTGCATCAGGAATATTTAAAAATTGTACTTTGGAGAGTAAAATTGCACTTTGGAGAGTAAAATTAATCTTAAAATATTTCCAACCATTAAACATAGAATATAGGTGCAGGAGGAGGTCATTCGGCCCTTCGAGCCAGCCAATTCCTACCCAAATCCTACGTAATTTCCACAAGGCCTGACAAATCCAAATTGTTTTAGTGCTTCAAGTTTAATTGAATTATTTAGTAATCTGAATTAAGAATATAAAGTTCACAGCCAGTCTCAATATAGTTTTGAATTTCAGATTTTTTTCAATTATCAATTTTTAATTAATAAAACGAAAGTTCATTGTAACGTTGTTTCACAGATTCCAGGATTTACCTTAGTTTAATTTTTTTGTACTTTTCCAAGTACAGGTGCACAACCTTTTATCCGAAAGCCTTGGGACCAGACACTTTTCGTAATTCAGAATTTGTCGGCCTTCGGAATGGAAATTTTTTAGCGTAGATTTTAATGGCTGGCTCAGTGGTAGAGTGCTCGGCTCATATCCGCAAGGTCGCGAGTTTGCGCCTTGATCCCGGCAGTTACTCGGTCGCGAGTTTGAGTCTTCAATGTCGTTTTTTCTTGCAGAATAAATGTCTGTATGAAATGCAGTGTGTTGAATGAATTCCTGAATTTGTAAATGTGCCCGCAGCATTGAATCACCTCTCGCACTCATGTCACCCTAGCGGGGCTACATGCCCTTAGGCGGTCTAGCTCGGGGATTCTTGAATCCCCGAGCTAGGTCGCGAGTTTGTGCCTTGATCCCGGCAGTTACTCGGTCGCGAATTTGAGTCTTCAATGTAGTTTTTTCTTGCAGAATAAATGTTTGTATGAAATACAGTGTAGGAGAGGTGTACTGACTGTGTGGGCAGAACTTTGGAAGTGATTGCCCACCAGTCTAAAAAGCCGCTGTGTCTCCCTGTCCCTGGGATAGCAGGGGGCGATCAAACAGCACAATACCCCCCTCCCCCTCCAACTCCAGAGGAATCCGCTCCCCGATGGGCCGCTACGGCGACAAGTGGCAGTTTGCCCACAGCCCGAGCTGCGCCCCCTCATCCGCCACCCCAAGAACAAGACGTACCTTGCACACCATCAGCTTCTGCCCCTACGTGTTCCTCTGGAGTTGGAGCGGGGCTGGGCTGGAGTTGCTGCTGGCTGTGGGTCTCTGGGATCTCCGTGCTTGCAGTGGGCCTGGGGGTCGGTGTCCCGTTGGTCCTGACGTCTCCGGCCACCCCCCTGGACTGGAGCTGAGACTGGGAGCTGTACCACCCTTGCCCCCTCCCTCTGCAACTGCAAACAACCCCACTCTCCTGCAAGGGCGGTACAGTTCCCGGAGGATGGCAGGTGGCCGGAGACGTCAGGACCAACAGGAACCCGCTCCCCGATGGGCCCCTACGACGCCCCGAGCTGCGCCCCGTCATCCGCAACCCAGGTTCCTCTGTAGTTGGAGCGGGGCTGGGCTGGGCTGCTGTTGGCTGTGGGTCTCTGGGATCTCCGTGCTTGCAGTGGGCCTGGGGGTCGGTGTCCCGATGAGGGGGCGCAGCTCGGGGAACGGCTTCTGGTGGTCCTGACGTCTCCGGCCTGTTTGCAGTTTTCCTCTGGAGTTGGAACGGGGCTGGACTGCTGCTGGCTGTGGGTCTCTGGGATCTCCGTGCTTGCAGTGGGCCTGGGGGTCGGTGTCCCGTTGGTCCTGACGTCTCCGGTGACTGGCACTGACCTGCTGGTATCGCCGACATGAAGACAGTGCAAAGCCCCCGCGCCGGTGCAATGAGCGGGGAGCTGGAGAGGGGAGGGAAGGGGTCACACACATGGCCGGGAAGCAGAGGGGTGTAGGTGAGGTGAAACTTAAGGGAGCGACAATCTGCTGCTGCCTGCCCGCTGAGTTATAAAGTTCCCACGCAAGACTCACGATACACTATATCGTGAGTCTACCGTGGGAACTTTTTAACTCAGCGGGCAGGCAGCAGCATATTGTCAATTATTAACCCTCCCGCGCAATATACCCTCACCTTCTCTTTTATGAATGGGGATTTGGTTCCCCTTTCTTCGAGGACCGACCGGAGGTTCCACTGTCACCTCTGCGGGCCGCCCTCGGTGAACGTTTTCAAGGACCTTTCTTCAAGGACCGAAAAAATGTCCGCTATTCGGAGGTTTTCGTTATTTGGATCTTCGGATAAAAGGTTGTGCACCTGTACCTAGAAAATAGTACGTAAAAGAAACGACAAGAATTTAAAATGGAAGCACTATGTAGATAGCATATTAAAAAGATTCTATTTTTTTTCTGTGCAGGAAGAGCCCATGGATACAGATCAGAGCACCAGTGTCATCAACTCTATTCAGTCAGAAGTAGCTAAATTTCAGATGCTGATTGAAGAAGAAAATCAGAAATTGAAACGGTACAAGGTGCGTTTATCTAAACAAATACAGCTGATAACTGTTTAACGCAGTAAAGCGGATCAAAATGTGAATAGTTATAACGTATTTATAAGATGACAAATAAATCTATAAAAAGTAATGATAACTTTGTTTCTGGGGGACATTCCTGTGTGTACATCTGCCATTCCCGATGGGGGCTGCTCACATTCCCAAGTATTTGTAATGGTCATGTCATAAGTGATAGGAGCAGAATTAGGTAATCGGCGCATCAAGTCTCCGCCATTCAATCACGGCTGATCTATCTCTCCCTCCTAACCCCATTCTCCTACCTTTTCCCCATAACCCCATGACACGGTACTCATCAAGAATCTATCAGTGCCTTAAAAAATGTCCATTGATTTGGCCTCCGCAGCCTTCTGTGGCAAAGATTTCCACAGGTTCACCACCCTCTGACTATAGAAACTCCTCCCCATCTCCATCCTAAAAGAATGTCCTTTAATTCTGAGGCTATGACCTCTAGTCCTAGACTCCCACTAGTGGAAACACCCTCTGCACATCCACCGTATCCAAGCCTTTCACTATTCGGTACGTTTCAATGAGGTCCCCACTCATGCTTCTAAACTTCAGCGAGTACAGGCCCAGTGCTGTTAAATGTTCGTCATATGTTAACCCACTCATTCTCTGAGATCATTCTCGTAAATCTCCTCTGGAACCTCCTCCGGGCCAGCACATCCTTCCTCGGATATGGTGCCGAAAATTGCTCACAATACTCCAAATGCGGTCTGACCAGCGCCTTATAGAGCCACAGCGTTACATCCCTTTATTTGTATTCTAACCAGCGTGAAATAAATTCTAGCATTGCGTTTGCTGTCCTTGCTACAAATTCAACTTGTAGATTAACTTTTTGAGAACCCTGCACCAGCACTACCAAGTTATAAATGACTATATAATCGGATCATTATTTGACATAGGGTATATATAAATCACGCTGTTGGCATCCTGAAGTCTTGCTTCAGGAGTGTGGACTGGTACAAAAGCATTTTGCAGTTATCCCAGACTTTTCCCAATATTGTTCAGGTGAACTGTCTTGGCAGCCGCAAAGATATGTAGAAACATTACGTTTTGGTATTATTGTCACAGGGAAAAGCTTTGTTTGCATGCTATCCAAACAGATCAGAGAACACTATACATAAATACAATCAAGCCAAACTCCAGTACAATAGATAGAGCAAAGGGGAAGATACAGAGTGCAGAATATACAGTGGCCTCCATAATGTTTAGGACAAGGACCCATCATTTATTTATTTGCCTCTGTACTCCACAATTTGTGATTTGTAATAGAAAAAAATCACATGTGGTTAAAATGCACATTATCAGATTTTATTAAAGACCATTTTTTATACATTTTAGTTTCACCATGTAGAAATTACAGCTGTGTTTATACATAGTTCCCCCATTTCAGGGCACCATAATGTTTGGGACACATGGCTTCACAGGTGTGTTTAATTGCCTTCTTAATGCAGGTATAAGAGAGCTCTCAGCACCTAGTCTTTCCTCCAGTCTTTCCATCACCTTTGCAAACTTTTATTGCTGTTGATCAACATGAGGACCAAAGTTGTGCCAATGAAAGTCAAATAAGCCATTATGAGATTGAGAAACAAGAATCAAACTGTTAGAGACATCAGCCAAACCTTAGGCTTTCCAAAATCAACTGTTTGGAACATCATTAAGAAGAAAGAGAGCACTGGTGAACTTAGTAATTGCAAAGGGACTGGCAGGCCAAGGAAGACCTCCACAGCTAATGACAGAAGAATTCTCTCTATAATAAAGAAAAATCCTCAAACGCCTGTCCGACAGATCAGAAACGCTCTTCAGGAGTCAGGTGTGGATTTGTCAATGACCACTGTCCGCAGAAGACTTCATGAACAGAAATACAGAGTCTACACTGCAAGATGCAAACCACTGGTTAGCCGCAAAAATAGGATGGCCAGGTTACAGTTTGCCAAGAAGTACTTAAAAGAGCTACCACAGTTCCGGAAAAAGGTCTTGTGGACAGATGAGATGAAGATTAACTTATATCAGAGTGATGGCAAGAGCAAAGTATGGAGGAGAGAAGGAACTGCCCAAGATCCAAAGCATCCCACCTCATCTGTGAAACACGGTGGTGGGGGTGTTATGGCCTGGGCATGTATGGATGCTGAAGGTACTGGCTCACTTATCGTCATTGATGATACAACTGCTGATGGTGGTAGCATAATGAGTTCTGAAGTGTATAGACACATCTGCTCATGTTCAAAAAATGCCTCGAAACTCATTGACCGACAGTGCATTCTGCAGCAAGACAATGATCCCAAACATACTGCTAAATCAATAAATGAGTTTTTTTAAAGCTAAAAACTGGTCAATTCTTGAGTGGCCAAATCAATCACCCAATCTGAAATCAATTGAGCATGCCTTTTATATGCTGAAGGGAAAACTGAAGGGGACTAGCCCCCAAAACAAGCATAAGCTAAAGATGGCTGCAATACAGGCCTGGCAGAGCATCACCAGAGAAGACACCCAGCAACTGTCCATGAATCGCACACTTCAAACAGCCAAGCAAAGGATATGCAACAAAATACTAAACATGACTACTTTCATTTACATGACATTGCTGTGTCCCAAACATTATGGTGCCCTGAAATGGGGGACTATGTATAAACACTGCTGTAATTTCTGCATGGTGAAACCAAAATGTATAAAAATGGCCTTTATTAAAATCTGACAATGTGCACTTTAACCACATGTGATTTTTTTTTTTTTCAATTACAAATCTCAAATTGTGGAGTACAGAGGCATATAAATAAATGATGGGTCTTTGTCCCAAACATTATGGAGGGCATTGTGGTTCTCAGCATTGTAGCGCTTCAGTTCCATCGACAAAGTGCAATGTCCATAACGAGGTTATGGTGAATCGGACAGAACCCTAGCTTATGGAAGGACCTTTCAGAAGCCTGATAAGAGGGGAAGAAGCTGTTCCTGCATACCTATGGTGGTGCTTTAGATCTACACTAGATGTATATAACCTTATCCAGTCAGGGACGCTTGTCCCATGGGTAGGATGTAGTCCCAAATCTCCCAAGCTCCCTTGTTGATGACCCTGGACTTTTTCTCTGAAACTATGTTATGTAATGCTGTAAATCTATATTCCACACTGTGGTATTTTTCTCTTTGCACTGCCTGCTGTACGTGTATGGGTTGACCATACTTGTACGTAGCATGATATTTAATTTGGTTCTACAACACTTTAAATGTAATATGTGCTAATTCTGACTTTGTGCTCAATTTTTTTCCAGATTGAAAATGTCAGAAGAAAACATAACTACCTACCCTTCATCATGGAATTGTTAAAGACTTTGGCAGAACACCAACAGTTAATACCACTAGTAGAAAAGGCAAGTGACTTTGACACTGAAAATAATGCTTATTTCCTGGCAATGTAGACAAAGCAGTGTAAATCCATCAGTCTAGTGTAAATATCAATTCCATGAGGCTGTATCTGCCTGTCTAATAGAGATGTGAAGAAAGCTTGTTCACCGTATACATATCATGCATGTGATTCACAAGAGATGCTTGGGGAAAGTTATATAAACAAAACAAAAGCATTATCCTCGCAGCAAGCAGATAAAAAACAAGTAAATGAAATCTATAGAACCACTGTATTAAGATATATGGACAGATATATGGATAGGAAGGGTTTAGGCAAATGCAGGCAAATAAGACCAACCCAGGATGCCAAATTGGTCGGCATGGACAAGGTGGGCTGAAGAGCCTGTTTCTGTGCTGTACAGCTCTATGACTATACTTTCTCCTCATTCAACTGGTGGTGGAGAAAGTGCAAATCTCTAAACCGCACTCTTGTGCATGTCCAGCCATCTGCCTATCAAGCCCCCTCCCCCCCCCCTCCTCTGCTAGGCTTTGTCCTGCCTCTCCCCCCTTCCAGATTTCTCTCACTAACCCCCCCCCCCCCCCCCGCACAATCTGTCTGAAGAAGGGTCTCGACTGTCATTTACTCCTCCCCTTCCTTAACCCTCCAGCTGTCTCCTCCCACCCTCCCATCAGCCCGCCCTCGGGCTCCTCCTCCCCTTTTCCTTCTTTCTTCCCCCCCCACCCCCCATCAGTCTGAAGAAGGGTTTTGGCCCGAAACGTCGCCTATTTCCTTCGCTCCATAGATGCTGCTGCACCCGCTGAGTTTCCCCAGCAATTTTGTGTACCTGTCATTTATTCATGTTCTCCAGTGGTGCTGCCTGACTTGCTGAGTTACACTGCCACTTTGTGTCCTTTTGTGTATTGACCAACATCTGCAGTTCCTTGTTTCTGTTAGCTCTTGTGTATGCTCTTCATTTTGGTTGCGGGGTGGGGGGGAGAGAGAGAATGAGAGACAAGTTAGAACTGAAGCAGAAAGATTTTGGTGATTGGGAACTGCACACTTCTGTCACTGAGGTGTACACCTCAGATCAGGTGAGCTTAAGGAAATGTGTTGTGCACAAAATCGGCTAACCTTAATGTAACGTAGCCCACACCAATCCCATATCATGCTTTAGATCAAACTTGCGTGTTTTGGCATGGAGTATGTACATCATCTTTCAGACAGGTAACAGCCATACCATGCAAATTTGTTTTTCATTTGTATTTCATCTACATTTGATGTATACAACTGTAAGCATATATTTTAGTATAACCTCGAGAATACATAATGTGCCCGGGTACTGACTTCACCACTATTGAAAGGATCTACAGTAGGCAGCCAGCATCATCAAATACCCGCACCTCCCTGGCCATGCTCTCATTAAACATACCATCGGCAAGAAGGTACCAGTCTTAAAACTGACCTCCAGGTTCAGGATTAGCCTCTTTCCAACACGACAAACACCAACTAAACCTCAAACATCTTGGTGCACTAGGAACTTTGGACTTTTGATTTACATTAATATTGGGTTTTTAGAAATCTATTGAACTTTCTTTTGTTTGTATTATCTATGAGTGTTGTTTACAGACCTGTTAAGCTGATGCAAGTAAGAATTTCATTCTTCCATTTTCATACAGACATATGACAATTAAACATGTGCATGTTGACCACCTTGAACTCTTCAATAAATTCAAAGAAAGCTAAATGCAGGTTGCAGTTGAAGTGGTGTAAATGCTCTGCAGCTTGACTGACTAATTAATATAATTAAATGTTCAAAAGGGTGTGCACAACTTTTTGCAGCACAGTAAATCCCCATTGTGTGTATATCATTAAAGGCTTGGATAATAAGTTCCAGTTCCAGACAGTGAGATATTGAAAACCAGCAAGTAATTGGGAGAGATGTCTTGTTTTAGCAAAACACCGAACACAATTTCAATTTTTGTTTTTTTTGAGCGGCACAGTGGAGCAGCGGGAGAGTTGCTGCCTTACAGCGCCAGTGACCCAAGCTCAATCCTGACTATGGATGCTGTCTGTAGGGAGTTTGTACATTCTCCCCGTGAACTGTGTGGGTTTTCTCCGAGAGCTCTGGTTTCCTCCCACACTCCAATGTCGTACAGGTTAATTGGCTTTGGTAAAAATTATGAAATGTCCCTTGTGTGGAGGATGGTGTTAATGTGCAGGGATCGCTGGTCGGCATGGTCTCGGTGGGCCAAAGGACCTGTTTCCACTCTTTATCTCTGAACTAACTGAACAAAGTGCTGAAGGAACTCAGTTGGTCAGGCAGCAACTGGGGATGAATGGTCAGTCTTAAGAAAGGTCCCAACCGAAATGTTTGTTCATTCCCTCTACAGATGCTGCCTGACCCACTGAGTTCCTCCAGCCCTTTGTATTTAGTTTCAGATTCCAGCCTCTGCAGTTTTTGGCATCGTCTTTGTTCTGTATGCTTTCTCTTCTCTGGTACAGAATGACATCAAACGTTGGGATGCAGAAAAGTAAAATGGTGCTTCTTGTTGGTTTCACATGATGGAATAATGTGTTTGTTCCTCAATGCAGGCAAAAGAAAAAAACAACGCTAAGAAAGCTCAAGAGGCCAAGTGAATCTTGTTCCTAATAACTTTTGACCATTTGCTGCTGTTAGTTCTGTTCTAAGAAGTGAACTCGGCTCGACTACCAGTGGTCTTCTCAAAGCACACTTGTATTTGGAATTATACATCTCATACAAGTCTGTTAATTGTTCCTCATTTGCATTATTTGCATGCATTATATACCATGTTTAATACAAGTGAGATTTTTTAAACACAGATTTCCCCCATGCAAATTTTTCAAAGTGCTGCCAACATTTTACGACCCAGATTTTAAAGTCGCTTTTTTGTCTTGTGTTGAGTAATGCAATTGATTTAGATGCATGTCAAGGTAATAAATGCTAAATAAAAAAATATTATTTACAAAAAAGCCAGTGTTTGAATCTGATCTCACAACTGATTCCAGATTTATATTGTGAGTATTGTAGGTTGAGCTTCTATTATTGTGATCGAAATCACGCTTCATGTATTTTTAAGCAACTCTGTGGCTCAATATTTTCGGGAATAGTAATCAAGTAAGTAAGTAGTGCCTCGAGCACATAAATAGGTTGTTGTATTTAAAAAAGCACAAAGTGCTAGAGTAACTCAGCAGGTCAGGCAGCATCTCTGAAGGACATGGATAGTGACATTCTAGTTCAGGAGGACCCTTCTTCAGAAGCTATAACCAGGTTGTTACAGACAGCAAAACCCCACAAGAGATTTGTTTAATGTTTTTACTTATTAATGTTCTCTTCTGTTCCCAGAAGCACAAACACTTCCAAGGATTGATTTCTGAAAATAAGAATTTGGTCTATTTTTATTCCCTAACTGTACGCATCGCTGAAAGAATAGCTTAAGAACTGATCATAAGATCTAATCTGCAGTTTTGATTTGTAACCAGTTGTTTTGAAAGATGTCTGTCAGCCCAGAAAATGTCATGGTGTCTTTATTTGATCCTGCTGTTTTTGAATCAAATTGTTTATTCTATTTTAGTTATTTAAATTCCATCACATTCAGATCCAACACAGCCAGTAAACAGCACTGGGATTGAGCAATGCTGTATGAATCTTATGTGCATGGAGGAGGGAATTGTTGTTTTAAACTTTAAAAGCAAACTTTTTTCTTGGAATAGCCAGAAACTGCAGATGATTGTTCACCAATATAGACCCAAAGTGCTGGACTAACAGCAGCTTAGGCAGCATCTTTGGAGAACGTCTTTGTGCGGCACAGTGGCGCAACGGTAGAGTTGCAGCCTTACGGCGCCAGAGACCTGGGTTCGATCCTGACAGCGGGTGCTGTCTGCCGGAGTTTGTACATTCTGCCCTGTGTCTGGAGAACATGGACGTGATGTTTCAGGTTGATATCTTTCATGCTTGTGAAGGTTCACTCCTTAATGCAATACTGCAAACTAGTTGCTGGAAGTTTGAGTAGAAAACAAAGTGTGAGAGGAACTCTGCGGGTCAGGCAGCATTTTTATAAGGCTGCATTTGGCGGATACGGTTCTGATCGCCATGTTACATTAGAGATGTGGAGGAGAAGATGCAGAAGAAATTTACCAAAAGGTTGTATGCATTACAAGGATATTAGCTATAAGGAGTTTGGACAAATTTGGATTGTTTTCTCTGGAGCATTGGAGGTTGAGGGGAGATATGATAGAAGTAAATACAATTAGAAGATGAGAGTCTGAACCTTTTCCCTAGAGTGAAAATGCCAAGTAATAGAGGATGGTGAAAGGGGCAAAGTTTAACTGAGATATACTGGACAACTTTATTTTGTGCAGAGAGTGGTGTGTGCCTCAAACGTGCTGCCAAGGGTGGTGGTGGTGGTGGAGGCAGATACAATAGTGGTGTTTAAGAGGCTTTTAGATTGCCATATGAATTATGTAGGAAATGGCGGGATATAGATCACGTTCAGGCAGAGAAGATTAGTTTAAACTTGGCCCCATGTTCAATGCGGACTTTATGGGCTGAAGGGCCTGTACTATCCTGTTCTATGGTCTATCTGTGGAAGGAATTGACAAGATAATTCGGATTGAGATGCTTCTTCAGACTGATGATCTGGTGAACATCCTGTAGAAACAAGGAACTAAAGACGCAGGTTTACAAAGAAATAAGACACAATATGCTGGAGTAACTCCAGCAGGTCAGGCAGCATCCCTGGAGTACATGGTTAGGTGATGTTTTGGGTTGGGTGCTGCCTTGCCCCCTGTGTTTCTCCAACACTGTCTAGTAAAGAGGTATCTTAGCTTAAATTAGCACCGCAGTCCTTCAGCTGACCATTGGATGGCACTAGAGTAGCTTGGGAGGGAAAAGTACAGATCAA
Source organism: Amblyraja radiata (assembly GCF_010909765.2). Classification (NCBI taxonomy): domain Eukaryota; kingdom Metazoa; phylum Chordata; class Chondrichthyes; order Rajiformes; family Rajidae; genus Amblyraja; species Amblyraja radiata. Next base: position 10,774,716 of record NC_045965.1, read on the forward strand.
TGGTACACAAAAATGCTGGAGAATCTCAGCGGGTGCAGCAGCATCTATGGAGCGAAGGAAATAGGCAACGTTTCGGGCCAAAACCCTTCTTCAGACTGATGGGGGATGGCGGGGAGAAGAAAGGAAAAAGGAGGAGCCCGAGGGCTGAGGGATGGGAGGACACAGCCCGAGGGCTGAGGAAGGGGAGGAGACAGCAAGGGCTAACAAAATTGGGAGAATTCAATGTTCATGCCCGCAGGATGCAGACTCCCCAAGGTGCTGCTCCTCCAATTTCCGGTGTTGCTCGCTCTGGCCATGGAGGAGACCCAGGACAGAGAGGTCGGATGGGGAATGGGAGGGGGAGTTGAAGTGCTGAGCCACCGGGAGGTCAGGTTGGTTATTGCGGACCGAGCGGAGGTGTTCGGCGAAGCGATCGCCCAACCTCCGCTTGGTCTCACCGATATAGATCTGCTGACATCTAGAGCAGCCGATGCAATAGATGAGGTTGGAGAAGATGCAGGTGAACCTCTGTCGCACCTGGAACGGCTGCTTGGGTCTTTGAATGGAGTCGAGGGGGGAGGTAAAGGGACAAGTGTTGCATCTCTTGCGGTTGCAACAGAAAGTGCCCGGGGAGGGGGTGGTACGGGAGGGAAGGGAAGAATTGACAAGGGAGTTACTGAAGGGAGCGGTCTTTGCGGAAGGCAGACGTGGTGGGAGATGGGAAGATGTGACGAGTGGTGGGGTCACGTTGGAGGTGGCGAAACTGACGGAGGATTACTTGTTGTATGTGACGGCTGGTGGGGTGAAAGGTGAGGACTAGGGGGACTCTGCCCTTGTTGCGAGAGGGGGGATGGGGAGATAGAGCAGTGTTGCGGGGTATGGAAGAGACCCTGGTGCGAGCCTCATCTATGGTGGAGGAGAACCCCCTGAAGAATGAGGACACTTCAGATGTCCTGGTGTGGAACGCCTCATCCTGGGAGCAGATGCGGCGTAGACGGAGGAATTGGGAGTAGGGGATGGAGTCCTTACAGGAAGAAGTGTAGTCCAGATAGCCGTGGGAGTCAATAGGTTTATAGTGGATGTCGGTCAGAAGTCTTATCACCTGCGATGGAGATCGTGAGGTCAAGGAATGGTAGGGAAGTGTCGGAAATGGTCCAGGTGTATTTGAGTGCCGGATGGAAGTTAGTGGTGAAGTGGACGAAGTCAGTCAGTTGTGGGTGCAGGAGGTGCACCAAAGCAGTCGTCGATGTAACGGAGGTAGAGGTCGGTCGGGGATGGGGCCCTGGTACGTATTGAACAAGGATTGTTCGACGTACCCGACAAAGAGGCAGGCGTAGCAGGGAGGTCAGAACCCGTGTTGGACCGGGCAGTGTTCACCACTGTTTGCAATCTTCTTCGCTCCTGGACATTCAAGTTGCCGAACCTGGCTGTGATGCAACCAGTCAATATGCTCTCTACACCTGTAAAGGTTCAAGAGAGTCCTCTGACATACCGAGTCTCCACAATCTTCTCAGGAAGTAGAGGTGTTGATGGGCTTTCTTTATAATTGCATCAGATCTTCAGAAACTCAGCTGGACAGGCAGCATCCCTGGGTGGAAGAAATGGGATTTCCTTGCTGTATGACTCTGATACTCTCAGGCAAAACCAAAGTAAGTGAAACCACCTGAAGGAATTAAAGTCTTTCCCCAGAACATCCAGGAGTGGTTGTTACCACATGTTAAGGGAAATAATCATTTTTTGGCTGAGTAATGTTGAAAACAATTTGCACCCATTTTATTCATAATATAAAATACTGTATGCCCATTTCATTTGTAAAGAATTAAAAGAACCAGCAGGTGGCAGACCTTTCAAGCAAATCAAAGTTTAAGGATTCCCTTCATTTATCTCTGAAAGAAAATGTTAGTTACAATGCAGAGACTTATTTGCACATCTGTTATACTTACTTAAGGGCCTGTCCCACGATGTGAGTTTAGCCAAGAGCTCTCCTGAATTAAAAAAAAAATCAAACTCGTAAATACGTAGAATGTACGTAGCGGGTACGTTAGAGCTCATGTACGTCTCGTAGCGGCTCGTAACGCTAACGGCAGGTACTCGGGAAATGCGATAAACTCGTGAAACTCGTGAAGTTTTTTCAACACTGAAAAATTTCCAAGAGTAAAAAAGTACTGGCGATGAATTACCACGAGTTTGATTTTTTTTAACTCGGGAGAGTTCTTGGGTAAACTCGCATCGTGGGACAGGCCCTTAAGGAGTAGGCTAAACGAAGCTTTTATTAACGTGTGCATGATGTACACGACTCCACCTCAATTCCTCTCTATGGAATCAAATTTTAGGCACTGTGGAGTTATTCACACTTAGTTTTAGTTTCTGGAGCTGAAAGCGCTGTAAAGCAGAAACTCTACCGCTGTTCCGTTTAGTTTGGCTTAGCTTAGTTTATTTAACTTGGCTTGGTTTACCTTAGCTTATTTTAGCGTCACATGCACTGAGGAACAGTGAAAAGCTTTGATGTTGCTTGCTATCCATTCAGTGGAAAGAGTATTGGTGCAGAACGGTGGCACAACGGTGGAGTTGTTGCCTTACAGCACCAGAAACCCGAGTACGATCCGAACTGCGGGTGCTGTCTGTACGGAGTTTGTACCTTCTCCCCGTGACCACTTGGGATTTCTCTGGGAGATCTGTTTCCTCCCACACTCCAAAGACGTACAGGTTTGTAGTTTATTGGCTTTGGTAAAATTGTAAATTGTCCGTAGTGTCTAAGATAATGCGAGTGTACAAGGCTCACTGGTCAGCATGGACTCGATGGGCGAAGAGCCTGTAACTAAATTAAAGGAGGAGGAGGAGGTAAATGAGGCAGTTGTTATAAACAACATTTAGACAGGTACATGGATAGAAAAGGTTTAGAGCAGGGGTGGGGAACCTGCGGCCTTCTAGGCCATTAAGTGCAGCCTTTTGAATGAATCCAAATTTTGTAGAACAAATCCTTTTATTTTTATTAATATGTTTTTGTTCATCTTTTATTATTTTTATTTTCATCTTAAATTGAACCTATTTAAAACACCAAAGAGTAAAAGAAGATTCAACAAAATAATCCTCCCCGACTGACGGCCACAGTTAAAACATTAGTAAGTCATGAGGGCGATTTTAACAAAATATGTACATTTTGAAGTCTATCTAATTGAGGTTTCTTGGATGCGGCATTATTAGATTACTGCTAGGATGCGGCATTCCAACCTGAAAAGGTTCCCCACCCCTGGTTTAGAGCTATATGATCAAAATACAGACAAGTGGGACGTGGTGAGACCACACGTGGAGTATTGCGTACAGTTTTGGTCTCCTAATCTGAGAAAAGACATTCTTGCCATAGAGGGAGTACAGAGAAGGTTCACCAGACTGATTCCTGGGATGGCAGGACTTTCATATATAACCATATAACCATATAACAATTACAGCACGGAAACAGGCCATCTCTGCCCTTCTAATCCGTGCCGAACACGTATTCTCCCCTAGTCCCATCTTCCTGCACTCAGACCATAACCCTCCATTCCTTTCCCGTCCATATAACTATCCAATTTATTTTTAAATGATAAAATTGAACCTGCCTCCACCACCTTCACTGGAAGCTCATTCCACACAGCTACCACACTCTGAGTAAAGAAGTTCCCCCTCATGTTACCCCTAAACTTCTGTCCCTTCATTCTCAAGTCATGTCCTCTTGTTTGAATCTTCCCTACTCTCAGTGGGAAAAGCTTATCCACGTCAACTCTGTCTATCCCTCTCATCATTTTAAAGACCTCTATCAATTCCTCCCCTTAACCTTCTGTGCTCCAAAGAATAAAGACTTAGATATGAAGAAAGACTGGATAGACTCGGCTTGTACTCGCTAGAATTTAGAAGATTGAGGGGGGATCTTATAGAAACTTACAAAACATTTAAGGGGTTGGACAGGCTAGATGCAGGATGATTGTTCCCGATGTTGGGGAAGTCCAGAACAAGGGGTCACAGTTTAAGGATAAGGGGGAAGTCTTTTAGGACCGAGATGAGAAAAACATTTTTCACACAGAGAGTGGTGAATCTGTGGAATTCTCTGCCACAGAAGGTAGTTGAGGCCAGTTCATTGGCTATACTTAAGAGGGAGTTAGATGTGGCCCTTGTGGCTAAAGGGATCAGGGGGTATGGAGAGAAGGCCGGTACAGGATACTGAGTTGGATGATCAGCCATGATCATATTGAATGGCGGTGCAGGCTTGAAGGGCCGAATGGCCTACTCCTGCACCTATTTTCTATGTTTCTATGTGTAGATGATGCATCTTGGTCAGCATAAGCATGTTGTGCCGGAGGGCCTGTTTCTGTTCTGTTTGTCTCTATGACTAATAAATTGTCCGTTATACTTGGTAACCAGACCATAACATTGCAACCTAAAGTATGTAGTACTACCTCTACAAAGCCCATGGTATTGAGTATTGGCTTATTATTGTCACGTGTGTGCTATCTAGTCAAATCTTAGCCCACACGAGTACCATCAAGCCAATCTCTCCTAATCCAGACAGCACCTATCTCTCCACTCAATCTTCTTCTCCCCTCCCCATCCCCTCCCACTATGGACTGGCACCCATTTCTCCCCTTTCCCCTTTCACCTACATTCCTACCTCTGGATTGACAAGTCGCACCGCCTCTCTCCAATCTCACCTTTTGCCTTTTCATCCCAGGCCACTGTCCAAGCATCTGCCAATTAAAACTCCTCCCCATCCCCTCACCTGTATTCACCTATCACTTGCCAGAATAGACACAAAACGCTGGAGTAACTCAGCAGGTCGGGCAGCAGTTCTGGAGAAAAGGAATAGTTAACGTTCCGGGTCGAGACCCTTCATCCTTCTCTCCAGAGATACTGCCTGACCCGCTGTTACTCCAGCTTTTTGTGTCTATCTTCGGTTTACATCAGCATCTGCAGTACCTCCCTATAAGTTGCCAGCTTTATCTTCCCACCCTAACCACATTCAGTCTGAAGAAGGTTCCCGACTCAAAACGTCGCCTATCCATGTTCTCCAGAGACAATCTGTTACTGAGTTACTCCAGCACTTTGTGTCCACCTTTCATTTGCCACGCTTTGTCTGTATCTTTGCCCATCGCTTTTCCTGATTTCTCCTCCCAGCCACAATGAATCTGAAGAAATACCCTGACCTAAAACGTCACCGCTCCATGTTCTCCAGAAGTTCTGCTTGACCCGCTGAGTTACTCCAGCACTTTGTGTCTTTTTTGGCATTCTCTTAAACCTTTTCTGCACCCTATCCAACGCCTCTCCATCCTTTCTGTAATCATGTGTTTCGATGAAACAAATTTAAAAATGAGAGCAAAAAAGAAAGATTTTGTTTGTGCATCCACTTCCCACAGATAATTTGTGGGCCTGTTTGTTGCAGCCTATTTTAAAACAACACTTTATTCTTTCAGAATGCATAGAAGATGATTGTTATCGGGAAGAATTATTTTTAACCTTGCCATTTGAGCTTCCAGAATGAATGCAGTCACCAGGCAGTGCGGTCTACAAAATATTTATTGCATACGCACCTACAACTATGTTTTACATTCAACAATTTTTTCTATTTCCGTCATGCCAAGCCTACCATTCTCCATCTGAATTGGCGGCACAACTTTTCAATTAGTATAAAGCCTCAAGTCAAGAAAAGTACGGCAAGTGCTAGAATAACCCAGCGGGTCAAGCAACATCTCTAGATATGGATCACATGCAGGCAGAAGAGATTTTATTTTAATTTGGTATGTTCAGCACAGACTTTGTGGGCCAAAGACCTGTTTCTGAGCTGGACTGTTCCATGTTCTGTGTCGTGTTGGTGACTCATATAATTTAAGGGCAGCACGGTGGCCCAGCGGGTAGAACTGCTGCCTCACAGCGCCAGTGACCCGGGTTTGATCCTGACCTCGGGTGCTGTCTGTGTGTGGCGTTTGCACGCTCTGCCTGTGACTGCTCCAGTTTCCTCCCACATCCCAAACACGTGCAGTTTTGTAGATTAATTGGCCTCTGTAAGTTGCTCTTAGTGTGTAGGGAGCGGATGTGAAAGTGAGATAACATGGAATTAATGTGAATTGGTGATCGATGGTCGGCACGGATTCCGTGGGCCGAAGGGCCTGTTTCCTTGCTGCATATTTCAATCAATTAAACAATATTCTTTTTTCCACGTCTTATTACTCTAATTCGTGTCAGCATAGTTGATATCCTTATCATTTCTTCCCTCTTATTTTGGCACATCTCGCATTTATTGGTTCATCTCCTTAGTTTGAGGAACTGCTGTATGCTGTACGCACTCCCGGCAATGTGACTTCCTCTGTCTAGTTCCTTCATACACCCCATGTGGCCACGTTGAATGTGCCAGCTTAATTATAGCTACAATCAGTCCTATAACCAGCCTTGACCTTTATGTGTTTATGAATGTTTCCTCATGTGGTTCACTAATTTGCTTTCATGTCTTCCCTACGTTCCTACAATTTGGGCGGCACACAGTGGTGCAGTTGGTAGAACCGCTGCCTCACAGCGCCAGAGACCCTCACAGTCCAGGATCCAATCATGACCTCGGGTGCTGTCCTTGTGTGTGGAGTTTGCACGTTCTCCCTGTGACCACTGGGGTTTTCTCCGGGTGCTCCAGTTTCCTCCCACGTCTCAAAGGCGTGCAGGTTTGTAGAATAATTGGCCCTCTGTAAATTGCTCCTAGTGTGTAGGGAGTGTTTGTAAAATTGTGATAACAAAGACCTAGTGTGAACAGGAGATCGCTGGTTGGCGTGGACTTGGTGGGCCAAAGGACTTGTTTCCAGGCTGCATCTTTAAAGTAAACTACACTAAATCTCCTTTTCAACTTTGACCCTTGGTTTTCTTCGTTTCCTCAGTATGTCTGAAAACTCTGAAGTTATGTGCCATTTCAGTGTTCTTTCTACCAATGTTTTCGTCAGACTACGATAACATTATCTCCCCACTTTTGTGCCTTCAGCTTATCCACCTTTTTTTCTGAGAAGATTTATGAGGATGTTGCCAGGTCTCAAGGGCCTGGGCTATAGGGGCAGGCTGAGCAGGCTAGGGGTCTTGAGCGTAGGAGATTGATGGTTGATCTTGCAAAGTTGGTATACGATCATGAGAGGAAAAGAATGCACAGGGTAGGGGAATCAAAAATAAGAGGATATATCTTCAAGGTGAAAGAGGCAATATTTAATGTGAACCTGAGGGGCAACGTTTCACGCAGAGGGTGGTGGGTTTATGGAACGAGCTACTAGAGGAGGTAGTTGAAGCAGGTACAATTAGAACATTTATAAGTTACTTGGACAGGTACATGGATTGGAAGATTTAGAGGGATATGGGTCAAATGCGGGCAAATGGACTAGCTAGATTAGATGGGGCATCTAGGGCAGCATGGCAGCAAATGGCCTGTTTCATGCTGTATGACTGACTGTTGCAGACAATGAGATGATGATGAACAGAAACCTACCATGTTCTCCAGAGATGCTGCCTGAGCCGCTGAGTCACTCCAGCACTTTGTGTCTATTTATGAGAAGGACAGTTGGGTGATAATCAGCAGGATTGCATTTGTCCTGTGAACAGAACATTCCTGGGCATCTGGGTCATTTCGGCTAAAGGCACAGCCAGTTCATACAGTGGGAACCACAGCTGGGCTGTGTCAATGATGCTGCAACATGGATAACACTGAATCGCCTCCAGACTGCCTTCTTTGATGGTTCTTCGTGGAAAGGCAAGATGGATTGCTCAACATTTCTGGCTGACTATGGTTGTGACTTCAATGACTCAATCACTTTAGTTTAGAGAGAGCGGCTCGGTGGTGTAGCAGTAGAGTTGCTGCCTCAAAGCGGCAGAGACCCAGGTTCAATCCTGACTATGGGTGCTGCCTGCATGGGGTTTCTGTGCTCTCCCCGTGACTGCGTGGGTTTTCTCCGGGTGCTCCGGTTTCCTCCCACACTCCAAAGACGTGCAGGTTTGTACGTTAATTTGGCTTTGGTAAAAATTGTAAATTGTCCCTAGCCCGTGCTAGTGTGTGCTAGTATATGGAGTGATCACTGGTTGACTTGGACTCAATGGGCTGAAGGGCCTGTATCCACGATGTGTCTCCAATCTAAACTAAACTAAGATGCAACATGAAAACTATCTTGATAATGTAAAGTGTATTGACACAAAATCCTGAAGTAACTCAGCGGATCAGGCAACATCCCTGGAGAACATGGATAGGTGACGTTTCGGGTTGGCACCAGATCCAAGAGTATTGTTTGATTCAAAGATACAGCATGAAATCAGGCCCTTCGGCTCATCGAGACCAAGCCAACTATAGATAACCTGCTCACACACGTTCTATGTTATCCCACTTTCTTATCCACTCCCTACACACCAGCGACAATTTACAGAGGCCAACTAACCTACACACTCACATGTCTTTGGAACGTGGCCGGAAACCGGAGCACCCGGAGGAAACCCACGTGGTCTCGGGGAGAACGTGCAAACTCCACACACAGACAGCACCCAAGGTCAGGATTGAACCTGTGTCTTTCGTGCTGTGAGGCAGCGGCTCTACCAGCTGCACCACTGTGTCGCCTAGTATTTCTTTAGCAGGGAACAGTAATAAAATAAAATCATCTCTAAATGTCCGTAGAAAATAATTATTCGTAACTATGCAATGAAATAGGACCAAGAGTAGTCCATCTGACCCCTCGAGCCTGCTCTGTTATTCAATATGATCGTGGATAATCTACACTGGCCACTTCTGTGCCTGTTCTCTGTTCTAAAATCTACCTGTCCCCATTATATCTCCATGATCTAACCTCCTGGGTGGAGAATCCCAGAGTTCCACCACCCTCTGGGCCAGGTGTGGACAACTGGGACCAGCTTACGTTGGCAGGAGGCTGAGAGACGATCGTGTTGAGGCGAATTAGATCATGAAGGGATTTTTCCCCTGGGTAGAGAATTCTAAAACTAGAGGGCACAGGTTTAAGGTGCGAGAGGAAAGATTTAAAGAGGATCTCGGAGGCAAATGTTTAACCCAGAGGGTAGCCCGTATCTGAATGAGCTGCCAGAGGAAGCTATAGAAGCGGACACAATTATTACCTTTAAAAGACATTTGGACAGATTTATAGATCGGAAGGATTTAGAGGGCTATGAGCCTAATGCAGACAAATGGGATTAGCCCAGTGTGCCAACGTGGGCTGAAGGGCCTTTCAATTCTGTACAGCTCTGTGACTATAAGACTTTACATCCCTGCAATCCTCTATCAATGTCGGCTTGTGACCAGTTGTTAGGAAGTGTATAATTGTTAGTTCTTCCTCCCAGTCCTATCCATCCTTATTTGTACAGTCTGTGGATTTAACCTTCCCTGGAAAAACTCGCTGTTCCCAGTGTTGTGTGGGGAGTCACCTCAACCTTGCACTTTTCTGCTCTCTGTTCAAAGTAAGGACAGAAAAGTGTGACTTGTTTACACCAGGTATTGTGTCACCAAATACACTGATGTCGCAGGTAAACGAGAGGCTGAGATACGCAGACAGAAATGCATTCCCACGTTCAGTCCAAGCTTTGAGTCAATTGATGTCAGCTCCAGAGTTCCTGAACTGAGAAAAAGTGAAACCAGCCATGGTTCCCATTTCTGTTCAATGTCCCGTGTCAGCGGCTTCTGTTGTGTCATTCTTTGGCTTGGAGTTGCAAGCTGTAGGTCTAGGTCCCATGTGAGAGACTTGAATACACAATCTTGGCTGACACGAAATGTACTGATACACTGTCAGCACTAACTGTACTGAGGAAGTGGTCCACTTTCAAGAATGTCATGTTTTTCACCAGATGTCAAACCTCTCGAGTGCCCATAAAGGATCTCATGATACTATTTTGAAGACAAACAAGAAATTGTAGACAGTTGTAGATGTAGCCCAGCCCATCACTCCAGACCAGACCTACACATCATGCTGCCTCAGAGAAGCAGTCAACATAATCAAAATCGTCTGAAGAAGGGTCTCAACCCAAAACGTCACATATCCATGTTCTCCAGATATGCTGCCTGACCTGCTGAGATACAAGCACTTTGTGTCATAGAGATAGAGTCATACAGTGTGAAAACAGGCCCTTCGGCCCAACTTGCCCACACCACCGGCAAACAGGTCCCAGCTACACTAGTCCCACCTCCCTGCACTTGGTCCATATCCCTCCAAACCCGTCCTATCCATGTATTCATAATACATAATTCAACATAATCAAAGACTTGTCCCATTCCCGGTCATCCCTTCTTTTCCCTTGTCCCATCGGGCAGGAGGTACAGAAGCTTGAAAGCACGCACCACCAGACTCAGAAACAGCTTCTTCCCATCTGTTATCAGGCTTCTGAACGGTCCTAACCTCTAGGGTACTGTCCGATTCACCTCTACCCCATTGTGGACATTGGACCTTGTCTCTGGAACTGGTGCGCTACAATGCTAAGAAGTATATTCTGCACTCTGTATCTTCCCGAAGATATACCCAAAAAGCTGGAGTAACACAGCGGGACAGGCAGCATCTCTGGAGAGAAGGAATGGATGACGTTTTGGGTCAAAACCCTTCTTCAGACATCTCGACCCAAAACATCACCCATTCTTTGGTTTAAACCAGCATCTGCAGTTCCTTCTTACACATTTCCTCTGTATCTTCCCCTTTGCTCTACCTATTGTACTTGAGTTTGGCTTAGTTGTATTCATTTATGGTATTATTTGAACTGAATGGATAGTTTGCAAAACAACGCTTTCAAGCCTGTGATAAGGTGCCACATGGGAGGCTGTTTAGGAAGATGAGAGCCCATGGTATCAACGAGCAGATGCTAGCATGGATAGGAAGTTGGTTGGATGGCAGAATGCAAAGACTGGCAATAAAGGGGGCATGTTTTGGTTGGCTGCCAGTGACTAGTGGAGTTCCGCAGGGCTCAGTGCTGGGGGCCTCTGTATCACATTGTATACTAATGACTTGGATGAGGGAAGAAGGATGTGGCCAAGTTTGCGGATGAAACAAAAATGGGTGGAAGGGCAGGTAGTGTAGAAAATCAGGGACTCTGCAGAAGCACGGATAGGTTGGGAGAGTGGGCAGAGAAGTGGTAGATAGACTATAGTGTAGCAAAGTGTGGACTCATGCATTTTGGTAGTAGGAATAAAGGCATGGATTATTCTCAAAATGGGGAGAGAATCCAGAAATCGGAGGAGCAAAGGGACTTGGGAATGCTGGTGCAGGATTCTCAAAAAGTTAATCTGCAAGTCGAATCAGTAGTAAAGAATGCAAACACATTTATTTTGAGAGGGCTTGTATACAAAAACAAGGATATATTGCTGAGGCTCTATGAGGCGCTGGTCAGGCCACATTTTGAATATTGTGAGCAATTTTGGGCACCATATCTGATGAGAGGATCCAGAGGAGGATTACAAAAATAATCCCAGGAATGATTGGGTGAACATATGATGAGCGTTTGATGGCACTAGGCCTACATTTGCTGGAGTTTAGAAGAATTAGGGGGGGACCTCATTGAAACGTACAGAATAGTGACTATGTTTCCAATAGAGGTCGTAGCCTCAGAATTAAAGGATGTTCTTTTAGGAAGGAGATGTGGAATTTCTTTAGTCAGAGGGTGGTGAATCTATGGAATTCCACAAGAGGCTGTGGAGGCAATGCAGTGGATGTATTTAAGGCAGAGATAGATAGATTCTTGATTAGTACAGGATGGGGTTAGGAGAGAGAAATAGATCAGCCATGATTGATTGGCGGAGTAGACGATGGGCCCAATGGCCTAATTATACTCCTATCACATGATCTTATGGTCCCTAGGATGTAGGATAGTGTTAAGGGCCTGTCACACGAGCATGCGACTGCATGCGGCTAGCGCGACCTAACGTGGTCGCTTGAGCCGTACGGTCTCGCGGGGCCGGTCCCACTTCGATCGCCGGAGCAGTATGGAGTTGTGCGGAGCTGGTCCCGACATCGCGCGGGGCTCCGAAAAACTGACCTTGTTCAAAAATTCCGCGAGGCAACAGCCTGCCGGCTAGCAGCCGCCTCGACGCCGTAGGCACCGCCTCGACGGGCGTGCGCAGCGTCTCGACGCCGTACACAGCGTCTTGACGCCTTACATCACGCGCGAACTTCCCGCGGACTTCGCTTGAACTTCACGTCAGTCACTCGACCTCCGCGCGGCCCCCGCTTCCGGTTTGGTCGCGCTCGCCGCATGCAAGTCGCATGCTCGTGGGACAGGCCCTTTAGCGTACAGGGATCGCTGGTCGGAGCGGACTCAGTGTTTCCGCACTGTACCTCTGAACTAAAAAGTTAAACCTTGGTGACGGTGAGTACAGGAGTTTGAGAACCCCGTGACCACCAGGTTCAAGAGCATTCTTCCCACCAACCATCATCCTCTTGAACATTGCACAACCCTCATCTCAAATCTACCTCAGTAACTATGATCTACTATGATCAGTGTTAGCTGTGAGGAGGATGCTAGGAGGCTGCAAGGTGACTTGGATAGGCTGGGTGAGTGGGCAAATGCATGGCAGATGCAGTATAATGTGGATAAAAGTGAGGTTATCCACTTTGGTGGCAAGAACAGGAAAGTAGGCTATTATCTGAATGGTGGCCGATTAGGAAAAGGGGAGATACAACGAGACCTGGGTGTCATGGTACACCAGTCATTGAAAGTAGGCATGCCAGTGCAGTAGGCAGTGAAGAAAGTGAATGGTATAGAAACATAGAAAATAGGTGCAGGAGTAGGCTATTCGGCCCTTCGAGCCTGCACCGCCATTCAATATGATCATGGCTGATCATCCAACTCAGTATCCCGTACCTGCCTTCTCTCCATACCCCCTGATCCCTCTAGCCACAAGGGCCACATCTAACTCCCTCTTAAATATAGCCAATGAACTAGCCTCAACTGCCTTCTGTGGCAGAGAGTTCCAGAGATTCACCACTCTCTGCGTGAAAAATGTTTTTCTCATCTCGGTTCTAAAGGATTTCCCCTCTATCCTTAAGCTGTGACCCCTTGTCCTGCACTTCCCCAACATCGGGAACAATCTTCCTGCATCTAGCCTGTCCAATCCCTTAAAAATGTTGTAAGTTTCTATAAGATCCCCCCTCAATCTCCTAAATTATAGGGAGTACAATCCGAGTCTATCCAGTCTTTCTTCATAAGAAAGTCCTGACATCCCAGGAATCAGTTTGGTGAACCTTCTCTGCACTCCCTCTATGGCAATAATGTCCTTCCTCAGATTTGGAGACCAAAACTGTACGCAATACTCCAGGTGTGGTCTCACCAAGACCCTGTACAACTGCAGCAGAACCTCCCTGCTCCTACACTCAACTCCTTTTGCTATGAATGCCAACATACCATTCGCTTTCTTCACTGCCTGCTGCACCTGCATGCCTACTTTCAATGACTGGTGTACCATGACACCCAGGTCTCGTTGCATCTCCCCTTTTCCTAATCGGCCACCATTTAGATAATAATCAGCTTTCCTGTTTTTGCCACTGAAGTGGATAACCTCACATTTATCCACATTATACTGCATCTGCCATGCATTTTCCCACTCACCCAGCCTATCCAAGTCACCTTGCAGCCTCCTAGCATCCTCCTCACAGCTAACACTGCCCCCCAGCTTCGTGTCATCCGCAAACTTGGAGATGTTGCATTCAATTCCCTCGTCCAAATCATTAATATATATTGTAAATAGCTGGGGTCCCAGCACTGAGCCTTGCGGTACCCCACTAGTCACTGCCTGCCATTCTGAAAAGGACCCGTTTACTCCTACTCTTTGCTTCCTGTTTGCCAGCCAGTTCTCTATCCACATCAATACTGAACCCCCAATACCGTGTGCTTTAAGTTTGTATACTAATCTCTTATGTGGGACCTTGTCGAAAGCCTTCTGAAAGTCCAGATATAACACATCCACTGGTTCTCCCCTATCCACTCTACTAGTTACATCCTCGAAAAATTCTATAAGATTTGTCAGACATGATTTACCTTTCGTAAAGAAAGCGAATAGTATGTTGGGAAGTTCTGCTGCAGTTGTACAGGGTCTTGGTGAGACCACACCTGGAGTATTGCGTACAGTTTTGGTCTCTTAATCTGAGGAAAGACATTCTTGCCATAGAGGCAGTACAGAGAAGGTTCACCAGACTGATTCCTGGGATGGCATGACTTATGAAGAAAGACTGGATAGACTCGCTGGAATTTAGCTTGTACTCGCTGGAATTTAGAAGATTGAGGGGGGTCTTATAGAAACTTACAAAATTCTTAAAGGGTTGGACAGGCTAGATGCAGGAAGATTGTTCCCGTTGTTGGGGAAGTCCAGAACACGGGGTCACAGTTTAAGGATATGAGAAAAACATTTTTCACACAGAGTGGTGAATCTGTGAAATTCTCTGCCACAGAAGGTAGTTGAGGCTAGTTCATTGGATATATTTAAGAGGGAGTTAGATGTGGCCCTTGTGGCTAAAGGGATCAGGGGGTATGGAGAGAAGGCAGGTACAGGATACTTAGTTGGATGATCAGCCATGATCATATTGAATGGCGGTGCAGGCTCGAAGGGCCGAATGGCCTACTCCTGCACCTATTTTCTATGTTTCTATGTTTCTACTGGGGACTTGGTTACGCTTGACATTTGTACACTGTCCAAGTGATGGAAGGGGTGAGTGCATTATTGCCTGGGCTTGGGGTGGTACGCAGGGTATATATAGATAGTGGTGAATCTCTTGACTGTTGTTGGGGCCTCATTTACCCAGGTAAATACACAGGTATTTTGTAGAAACAAGACGCTCACACTCACACACGCACTATCACACACAGAATCTCTCTCTCATGCACACTCAGGCAGTCACATACACACACTCACATACACACTCCCACATGCTCACTCTCACACACTCACACTCACACACAGAATCTCTCTCTCATGCACACTCAGACACACACTCACATACACACACTCACATGCACACACATGCTCTCTCACACACGCACTTACACACATACACCCACACCCACTCGCACTTACACATGCACACACATTCTCTCTCTCTCTCTCTCACACACACACACACACACACACACACACACACACCACACACACACACACACACACACGCACACGCACACACACACACACTAGCAGGGTGACTCTGAGCATCATCTCTCAGTGCAGCAGAGTGAACTCTCACCTCCTGGAGCTGTCACCCAATTCCTCATCACCAAAAAACCGCATTGAATCTGTTAATCAGAGGAAGGAGAGAAGTTACCCCCATCACCGATGTACTTTAACACCAACACACTGAGATTAAATGTTAAATTTGATCTGCATAAAGGGCTGACGTGGACTCAGGAGTGAAGTGACTGCCTTTCAAACTAAAGAACTTCATGATTGCAGTGACAGATTATTTTGCATCTTGCCTCTCCTTCCCCTCTCTTCCTCTTTGATTTTCTCATCTCCTGCAATTTTGCATTTCTCCTTTTTGCCTTGTCTCGTTTTCCTACATTCTATTTCCTTATCCCCTAATCATTTATTGATTCACATTCTTAATCTCCATCTATCTCAATCGGCTATTTCTCTCATTTCTCAATTTCTTCCAAGCTTTAACTTTGTCAGAGCAAGTTTTCCTGTTCAGTCTGAAGAAGGCACCCAAGCTGAAACTTCACCTACCTACGTTCTCCAGAGATGCTGCCTGACCCGCTGAGTTACTCCAGCACTTTGTCTCTTCTTTTTGTAAACCAGCATCTGCAATTTCTTGTGTCTCCAAGGGTCCTTGTTTCTGATGGCTTTGGAGAATATGCTTTGAGCCAGAGATAGAACCTCTGACCTGTTTTCAATTATCAATTCATCTGCTGCCAATTAGCATTCTTTGAAGGAAGTTTCAAAGTTCAAATGTTTGTCTAACTATTTTGTAACAATTCCTGAAAAGCTGACAGTGTAACCAGACACGGCTCCAATGCCGCCTTTATAGGCCATTCTCACGGGGCGACTTGACGCAAGATGTAACCAGAGTGAAGTGGTCGTGGTCTAGCACGATATCACACAATATAACGGGGGGTAGATAAAGAGTTCCCACGGGTACTCGGCATTTCTGTTATTTGTGCGAGTGACTTGTCCGTCTCCCGAGCTTTCCCATTAAATCTTGAATGAACATTGTGAACTGTGAAGTGTTGTAAAATCACCACGTGGCACAAATGGTGTCACTTTTTTTTCCCACACACTATAAATATCCTCCCTTGGTTGAATTGGCTCATTTGGAGACATGCCTATACTAAGTAGTTTCGAGTACAGGATGGTGGTTTTTTTCATTGACGCGCTGTATGCAGCAGCCCACTATGTGCATCGAGGACGCTTGCGTGAAGGCAGAAGGGTGAGATTAATTAAAAAGAGAATTAAGAGGAAGTCTCACTGGGTGAAGCCCATCTTTCAACGGAGACCTCTATTTGGACAATATGATAAACTGCTTAATGTGCTGTGCGAAGAGGATAAAAGTGCATTCACAAACTTTGTCAGAATTTCACCCGAGCTCTTTAATGAGCTGAAGAATAATTTGGGACCTCTGCTGAAGAGGACTGACACAGACATGATTCCAACTTCAAACACAGAGCGTGTAAAAGCTGTCTGCCACTTTTTTACTTTGCATCTACAGGGCACAGACAGACGTATAAGAGAAGTTTAAGTTAACTGCAAAAACAGCACTTTTACATCTATAGCAATGTATGTATTTAAATCATGGATAACATTAAATGGTTTTCCTGTTGATGTACTAATATATCGTTATATATACTCACATGAGCACCCGGGATACTCCGTAGCCTTCGTCTTCAGCAGGTTCCGTTTTTCCTCCCTGTTTTTATAATCCTCTCTGGATTTATCGTAGAGAGTTTCGTTTAATTGGTACCGTTCTACAAGTTCCCCCTCTTGTTCCCTGGTGAAGTCATATGGCCTTACCTTCTGCCATCTTCCCTTTATATACGCGTCTGTTGAGGCTATTCTTACAACGGCTACTGGGGAGGCAATCTGAAATCCACCTTGCTCACCCTCTCCCTGCTCCAAGGAGCCCACAGGCAGTGTTATCTGTGGCATCTCCTGTTGCCTCTCCACCTGTCTCTCTTGCTGCGTCTCCTCCTCATTATCCTGCATGGCAAAAACCTTTCTGACATGCTTTACCCCCTTTCTTTGAGCTTTTCTGGGAGGGATCTCTGCAAGTGTTCCAGTGAAAAAGATTCTCCAACAATGATAATGAGGTGGGACGTCCTCGATGGACACGTGTTCCATTGGCGATATTGAGACCACCTTTTTTACTCACCTTCTGTCCCCTCTGTCCAGCTTCCGGGTTCACCGTTCGCAGGAGTTCCCACGGTAAACGCAAGAGTTATTACGGATATCGCACTGGCCACTACGTCCATATAATGTTTCAATCTTCAACCACAAGTGTACAAGTCACTCTTGGAGAAATTCAAGCTTGCTTGAATTTTCTCCCGAGTCACCAAGTTACACGAGTACCTGCCGTTAGCGCCACGGTGGTCCACGAATGCCGTACGGTTATCGCACGGGGTTCCCACGATGTTCAACTCTGGTTAACTCTTGCGTCAAGTCGCCCCGTGAGAATGGCCTATAAGGTTTCACCGTTGTTGGACAAACAACAGGTGAGTCAGAATGTAGGAGGGAGATTGAAAATCTGATTGAATGGTGCCAGAGCGCGGAGCCCGCGGTCGACGGAGCCGATGGAGCCCGCGGCTGGGGCCTGGGCCTGTGGGGCCCGTGGCTGGGGCCTGTGTCGGCGCCACAGAGGCATCTGGAGAGGACCCGGCGGTGATAGTGGAGAGGTTGGTATGGCGGTCGATGATGGCACCAGATGAGGACGGACCATGTGGGAGTGATGACGTCGCTGTTGAAAGGAACAAAGGAGGACCCAGCGTGGGAACCCCCCCCCCCGTGAGGGACGGAGAGGGGGGAGAACAAAGGGGGACCTGGCATGGATACTTTGTAACTTTGCAAGCACCCTTTATGTGGTCACTATGTGCATACCGTGGGCATGCGAGCAAAGAATTTCACTGTGACTTGTCATGTGTGACTATGATGTATTCATTTATTCAAACCTTGCTCTTGATGTCACAAAGTCCTGGGAGCTTTGGAAGGGAAAAGTCCAGGATCCACGAACCTGTCTTCATCGAAGGTGGTTGGCAGTGGGCAATAAATTCTTGGTTGAGGATCTGCCCTGGACCCACCGCATTGATGCAATCATGAAGAAAGCCATCAATTCCTCTACTTGCTTGGAAGATTGAGTACATTCGGTATCTTGACAAATATTACTTGTAATTTCGGCAGTTGCACGGTGGGTAGCATGTTGATTGCATCACGACCTGGTTCGGCAACTCTAACACCCAGGAATGAAGAAGGTTACATAAATTGGTGGACACTGCCCGGTCCATCACAGGTGCTGTCTTCCCCACCAGCGAAGGGATCGACAGGAGGCATTGCCTCAAAATGGCAACTAATATCATCAAAGACCCACACCACCCTGGCCATGCTCTCATTTCACTCCTGCCATCAGGAAGAAGTTACAGGAGTCTGAAAATCGTGACTATCAAGTTCTAGAACAGCTCCTTCCCAACAGTCATCATCATACAACACAACACTAACCTCAATTTTGATTGACCATCTTCAGTTGCACTAAATACTTTTTTTTCCCCACTAATATTGTGGTTATTCATTTATTTAATTTTTATGTATAATATATACTATCTATGTGTATTGTCTTTACAGGCCTGTTATGTTGCAGCAAGTAAGAATGTTATTGTTCTGTTGTTGGTACCCAGGGCAGTTAAAGGGCCTGTCCCACTTTCCTGAGTTACTCACGAATTCTCCCGAGTTTTCCCCTTGATTCAACCTCTGAGAATGTCCGTAGCGAGGCCGTAGGATTCCGTAGATATGTCGTTGCGGCTTGTTATGCCATCCGTAGGTACTCGGGGCATCAGGTGTCGGGACGTTTTTTCCAGCATGTCAAAAAAGTGCACGAGTAAAAAGGTAGTCGGGAGGAGGAGTTCGTAGATCACAAAAATCGTGATTTTTTTTTTTAAGGTCCTTTCAACTTGATAGAGGACTCGGGAAAGTGGGACAGGCCCTTTCCCACTCTTGACTCATTACTCTCTTGAAAAGCTAGGCTCTCATTTCTGGACAATACTGCCTTGTTCCTTACAATTGAACCAATTTTTGTCCACGTATCTACTAGTTCACTTTAACATCACACCTTACAATATGTTAAGGGTCTGGTACTAAGGTTTCGCTGACTGACATCTGCCACAGAGGGCTCTACATTTTGTCTCCTCCACTGTGAAATCTCCTCGAGGTATACCTACTTTAAAGAAGTTCTCCTCCTCTCTCCGACGAGAGGTTTGCAACAGCCTCTCTCGCTGTTCCCCCGCTGCGATTCCTCCTGCTCCCCAGCTCCACAGATCATCGTTGCTGGCTTTGATTAGTTCTCATACCTTTCGCTCATTTGTTCTTTGTACCTTTACATACCTCTGGTTTCACTCCCTCATGACTCTCAGTCTGAAGAAGGGTCTCGACCCGAAACGTCACCTATTCCTCCCCTCCAGAGATGCTGCCTGACCCGCTGAGTTATTCCAGCATTTTGTGTCTAACCTATGAGTCACTCCAGCTTTTGATTCGAACCAATAGGCGCCAACTTGTCCATTCGGGAACATCTTGTCCCATAATGTCAGCAATGAGGTTGCCTGGAGGCTGAACACTTAAGGGCTTGTCCCATTTGGCCGTCATTTGTGTGTAATTTACGCAACATCATTTACGCGTCACGACGTGCGTGTCATGGCTCGCACTTGTTGCGCGCATGGTGCGCGATGACATAGGCAGTGACACGCGGTTGCGCGCGGCGTCGCAGGATTTTGTGATGTACAAAATCTTTGCGCGATATCTGTGTGACGCGCAAATGATGGCCAAGTGGGACAGGCCCTTCACTCCAGTGGTCCATCATGTGCATCAAATACTAAGTGATGGAAATTAGTTCACATCGAACATGGGTGTTGACAACTGTTCCCTTTAGTGGCATTGAGTTCAACTTGTACACGGATGTCAATACTGTGGTGGAATAATCCCAGTAAGAAGAGAACACCAAGCAAACAATAGTCGGTCGATTGAATCTCAATAACAATGACTGTGAACATACCCTGAAGGTAAATTTATGCAGCAGCACCGTGAGACATGTATCCCACACTCACAGTGGAATAAGCCTGGGTCACGTGGAATGGCGAATGGAATTTAGCTCTGACCACCAGTGTGATCTGTTGCACCTCGGTGTGTCAAAGCTGGGCAGAACTTGCTCAGTAAAAGGTCGAGCCCCGGAGAGTGTTGCAGAAACGAGAGATCTGGGCGTACAGGCGCAGGGTTCCCTGAGAGTGGAGAGTCAGATGGACAGGGTGGTGAGGAAGCCTTTGGGCATGCGAAGGGTGCTGTCTACATCCTGCCAACAACCAGAGAGCGGCCCTGACCTCCCATCTACCTCACTGGAGACCCTCGGACTACCTTTAATCGGACTTTACTGGACTTTATCTTGTTGGACTTTTATCTTGCACTAAATGTTATTCCCTTTATCCTGTATCTGTACACTGTGGACGGCTCCAGTGTAATCATGTATAGTCTTTCCACTGACTGGATAGCTAGCACGCAACCAAAAGCTGTTCACTGTACACGTGACAATAAACTAACCTAAACTAAACAAAAAAAATGACTGGGTCCAGAGGTCAGGTATCGTGATGTAATAATAATAATAATAATACATTTTATTTATGGGCGCCTTTCAAGAGTCTCAAGGACACCTTACAAAAATTTAGCAGGTAGAGGAAAAACATGTAAGGGGAATGAAATAAATAGTAGAGACATGACTAGTACACAAAGTAAAGACAGAATACAATTCAAAACACAATATGAGGCAATTAATGCACAGATGAAAAGGGAGGGGGACGTGGGGCTAAGGATAGGCAGAGGTGAAGAGATGGGTCTTGAGGCGGGACTGGAAGATGGTGAGGGACACGGAATTGCGGATCAGTTGGGGGAGGGAGTTCCAGAGCCTGGGAGCTGCCCTGGAGAAGGCTCTGTCCCCAAAACTGCGGAGGTTGGACTTGTGGATGGAGAGGAGACCGGCTGATGTGGATCTGAGGGACCGTGAGGGTTGGTAGGGGGAGAGGAGGTCAGTGAGATATGGGGGGGGCCAGATGGTGGAGGGCTGCACGTCATTGGTGAGACCATACTTTTATTATTATGAAAGTAAGTTCATTTACAGGTACAAAATGACAACTAAAACACCATTTTAAGGAGATGATAATCTAGAAAAAATTTAGCAAAATGGCTTGTGTCATTTTCCAACCTGAAGGAACGATTCTTCCATTAGGACCGTGTGGGTTTCCTCCAGGTGCTCCGGTTTCCTCCCACATGCCAAAGACGTGCAGGTTTGTAGGTTAATTGGCATCTGCAAATGGGTAGGATAGAACTTGTTTACGGATGATCAATGGTCGGCGCAGTGGGCCGAAGGGCCTGTTTCCACGCTGTATCTAAGGATATCTCTAAACCAAGGCTATCTGCAATGCACTCCTACTTCCCCCTTGATGTCTGGAGTGAAACTTTAAAAAAAAAAATTTATATTTTTATTAGAAGCAAGCACATAATAAAAACATTTCATGAATATCAGTCGTACATTAATAATATTATCAGTTTTGTATTGATTCTGCTTTTAGTTTTTTTTTTATAGATAGAGAGTAAGAGAGGGCGGGAAAAGGCATGATAAAGAAGAATGGAATAATTTACTAATAATACATCATTGGATGATAGGTTCGTAAATTATAAAGTTTAACTTTTCATCTAATCCTGAGTTCAAGCTTCAGTTAGGTTCCCGTGCTGAACCAATCTACCCCTTCAAATAGTCAATAAACGGAGACCATATTCTGACAAAAAGTTCTTGTTTGTCCATTAAGACAAGATTAATTCTTTCCAAATGTAAGGTCTCCGACATTTCCCCAATCCATATTTTAAATGTGGGGGTTATAGGGCCTTTCCAAAATTGTAATATTAATTTTTTCCCAGATTATACTATAGTCGAGAAAGTTTCTTTGGCTTGTTGTAAGTGTTAAACTTTGTTCTGATATTCCTAGTATTATTAGTTTTGAGTCGGGATCCAACTTCAGAAATTATTCTAAAAATATCAATCCAGAAATTTTTGATTTTTATACAATTTACAAAAGTAAATTAAGTTAGCCTCTAAATGCTGACATTTATTACAAATAGGAGAGATATGTGGGAAGATTCTATTTTGTTTTGTTTTAGAGTAATGTAATCTATGTAATACTTTAAATTGTATTAAGGCATGTCTGGCATTTAACGAGCATTGATGTATATATTGTAGACTTTTGTCCCAAATATCTTTCGTTATAGGTTAGCCTAATTCATTTTCCCATGTGTGTCTATATAATTCCGTCGATGGGACCTCGCTATCTAAGAGGGTGTTATAAATACGTTATTAATTTTTCTGTATTAGGATGTTTATTCAAACATTCATCAAGGATTTCTGGTTCCCTAGTCCTATAATCTTGTGTATTAAATTTAAGTTGTAGATATCTGAAAAAGTTATTTGAGTGTAGTCCGTAAATCTGTTGTAACTCCTGAAATGAAAGAAAAGTGCTTTTCCTATAAAGATGTCCCATCTTTTTAATTCCATAATTTTTCCATTGTGTCTGGGGTGGAACGTCTTTGGCCTGGTGATTTGTCACTCCTTATTGCCACTATTTTCCTTATTGCTATTATTGTGCTTATGTTAATTTGGTGTGCGTGGCCAGGCCTGATACAATCTTTATTTCTTGGGCTGGCTTGTCCCTCTGATGTAAACGCTGACTCGATGTAATCATTAATTCAGGGTCACTTGGCCACAGACGGCAGGTGCTGTGTAAATCTCGCTGGAGCTGAGTGCGGACTCTGAGGTCACCTCCTGTTGCCCGACCATCTCGGCCTGCTCCCTGTTCCTGGTTAATGATCATCCAGCCACCACTGTCTCCCAACTTAGTGGGGTGGCAGGGTGTTGTTTTGCAGCAGTAAAGTTGCTGCCTTACAGCGCCAGAGACCAGGGTACGATTGGGGTGGGAGATTGCAATCTTCACGTGGTCCGCGCTGTTTTGACGAATGAAATCAACCAGGCATGCACAATCAAAAAAGATCACATAGAACAAGTTGTTCTACAACTTTAGGCTGTGCACGCCATACGCAAGAAGAAGAAGGGTACGATTCTGACCTCGGGTTTGCAACGACCCCTTAATCTGTATACTGTGGGCGGCTCGATTGTAATCATGTCTAGTCTTTCCGCATGCAACAAAAGCACCTCGACACACATGAAACTAAACTAAATGTTCTCCCTGTTTTCTCCAGATGTTCTGGTTTCCTCCCCCATTCAAGAGAAGGCTGTGGAGGCCAAGTGAATGGATATTTTCAAGGCAGACATAGATAGATTCTTGATTAGTACGGGTGTCAGAGGTTATGGGGAGAAGGCAGGAGAATGGGGTTAGGAGGGAGAGATAGATCAGCCATGATTGAATGGCGTAGACTAGATGGGCCGAATGGCCTAAGTCTGTTTCCATGCTGTATCTCTAATGCCACGAGCATGTCTAATGTAGAAACATAGAAAATAGGTGCAGGAGTAGGCCATTCGGCCCTTCGAGCCTGCACCGCCATTCAATATGATCATGTCTGATCATCCAACTCAGTATCCTGTACCTGCCTTCTCTCCATACCCCCTGATCCCTTTAACCACAAGGACCACATCTAACTTCCTCTTAAATATAGTCAATGAACTGGCCTCAACTACCTTCTGTTGCAGAGAGTTCCAGAGATTCACCACTCTCTGTGTGAAAAATGTTTTTCTCTTCTCGGTTTCCCCTTTATCCTTAAACTGTGACCCCTTGTCCTCGACTTCCCCAACATCTGGAACAATCTTCCTGCATCTAGCCTGTCCAACCCCTTAAGAATTTTGTAAGTTTCTATAAGATCCCCCCTCAATCTTCTAAATTCTAGCAAGTACAAGCCGAGTCTACCCAGTATTTCTTCATATGAAAGTCCTGACATCCCAGGAATCAGTCTGGTGAACCTTCTCTGCACTCCCTCTATGGCAAGAATGTCTTTCCTCAGATTTGGAGACCAAAACTGTACGCAATACTCCAGGTGTGGTCTCACCAAGACCCTGTACAACTGCAGTAGAACCTCCCTGCTCCTACACTCAAACAAAGAAATTGGAAGACAATTGTCCCTCTGATGTAAACGCTGACTCGATGTAATCATTAATTCAGGGTCACTTGGCCACAGACGGCAGGTGCTGTGTAAATCTCACTGGAGCTGAGTGCGGACTCTGAGCGGAAGAGAGTGTTAGTAGAGATAACTTGATTGGGTATCTTACATACCATTAGGGTAGCTTACAACAAAACGGGAATGTTATATTCTCCAATTTTGGGTAATCTCTAGCCAAACTACCCCCCCCCCCCCATTACTCCCCCCCACTGTCCCCCTTTCTTTTCACTCCCCTGTGCCCCACCTGAACTTCCCTCCATAACCCCCCCCCCCCCCCTCACACTACTTTCTTTCTTCTGGCTTCACAATCTGCAACTCCTCAAACCTTTCTCACACCTGCTGTTCTTATCACTGGCCTTTGTTCTTCCAAAAACAACCCGTACAACTACTGTCTCCTCCCACCCTCCCATCCGCCCGCCCTCGGGCTCCTCCTCATCCCCTTTTCCTTCCTTCTCCCCCCCACCCCCATCAGTCTGAAGAAGGGTTTCGGCCCGAAACGTCGCCTATTTCCTTCGCTCCATAGATGCTGCTGCACCCGCTGAGTTTCTCCAGCAATTTTGTGTACCTCCGTACAACTACCACTTACTTTGCCCAACCTCTCCCCTTTTCCAGCTTTCTTTTCCTCCCCTGCAATCAGTCTGAAGAAGGGTCCCCACCCGAAATGTCACCTCTCCATGGTTCTCCAGAGATGCTGCCTGACCTGCCGAGTTGCTCCAGCACTGTCTATTTTAGGAATACGACGCTCTGTGGAAGTGGATCTTCTGATAGTAAAAACGTGGCTTTAATTCAGGTGCAGATGCAACCAGTTGATTACACGCACTCGAATAAATTCCCGAAATGTCAATAGAACAGGCTTCCATTCTAGCTACTCTGAGAATTTGCCCGAAGAGATAGTACATGTCTTGAGAATGCACAGTGACGCTCGGCATTGCAGTGTATATAAAAAGAACATGCTTAACAAGTCCCTGGGTGTTGACTCACAATAAAAAAACCAGAAAATCAACAGCAGTATGAGATATAAATATACAAATGCCGTCGTATTTTTAGAGCTCCTTCCATTTCGTAAATAGTTTTTCGTAAATGTAATTGTTACGTGCAAGGCCCTGTGTGATTTAACAATTATTTATTTAAACAGTACTGCACGGCGCATTTTGCACTAAAAAGCTACATTTGCAGAGTGGAGGTGTCGATTTATATGGCAAGAGCTTCAACAAGCTCCATTCGCCGATAAAACCCTCAGGTAACCATTTGAAATAGATTTTGCAGGGACTTTGAAGGGTTGACAGTCAGAACCTTTTTCCCCAGGATGGAAATGTCAAAGTCGCATTCCACATTCCAACCAGCCTCCGGGTGAAAGAAGACCACAATATTCAAGTGGGAATAACTCAGTGGGAAAGGTAGCATCTCTGGATAGAAGGAATGGCTGACGTTTTGGGTCGACCCAAAATGTCACCCATTCCTTCTCTCCAGAGATGCTGCCTGCCCTGCTGAATTACTCCAGCATTTTGTGTCTATCTTTGATGTAAACCAGCATCTGCAGTTCCTGTTGAACAATCCCTGTTCCAGGCGTACACTGGCCCTATCCCCAAACTCTATCCCCGTTACATTGATGAATGCATCGGTGCTACCTCCTGCACCCATGCAGAACTCATGGACCTCATCAACTTCACCACCAATTTCCATTCTGCACTCAAATTTACATGGACCATCTCCGACACCTCCCTCCCCTTTCTTGACCTCGCAGTCTCCATCACAGGAAATGGACTATTGACTGACGTCCATTAGTTCAAGTTCAAGTTCAAGTGAGTTTATTGTCATGTGTCCCTGTATAGGACAATGAAATTCTTGCTTTGCTTCAGCACACAGAACATAGTAGGCATTTATAACAGAAAATGGGTTATTAATAATCAGAGTTTTGTCCGAGCCAGGTGGACTGTGAATGATGGCTGTGGGGAAGTAGCTATTCCTGAACCTGGTTGTTGCAATCTTCAGGCTCCTGTACCTTCTACCCGAAGGTAGCAGGGAGATGAGTGTGTGGCCAGGATGGTGTGGATCTTTGATGATACTGCCAGCCTTTTTGAGGCAGCGACTGCGATAAATCCCCTTGATGGAAGGAAGGTCAGAGCCGATGATGGACTGGGCAGTGTTTACTACTTTATGTAGTCTTTTCCTCTCCAGGGCGCTCAAATTGCCGTACCAAGCCACGATGCAACCGGTCAGCATGCTCTCTACTGTGCACCTGTAGAAGTTAGAGAGAGTCTTCCTTGACAACCGACTCCCCGTAATCTTCTCAGGAAGTAGAGGCACTGATGAGCTTTCTTGATAATTGCATTAGTGTTCTCGGACCAGGAAAGATCTTCAGAGATGTGCACGCCCAGGAATTTGAAGCTCTTGACCCTTTCAACCATCGACCCGTTGATATAAATGGGGCTGTGGGTCCCCCTCCTACTCCTTCCAAAGTCCACAATCAGTTCCTTGGTTTTGCTGGTGTTGAGGGCCAGGTTATTGCGCTGGCACCATATGGACAGTTGCTCGATCTCTCTTCTATACTCTGACTCATCCCCATCAGTAATACACCCACAACAGTGGTGTTGTCAGCGAACTTGATGATGGAGTTCGCGCTGTGACTGGCTACGCAGTCATGGGTATAGAGTGAGTACAGCAGGGGGCTGAGCACGCAGCCTTGAGGTGCTCCCGTGCTGATTGTTATCGAGGCAGACACATTTCCACCAATACGAACAGACTGGTCTGTGAATGAGGAAGTCGAGGATCCAATTGCAGAGGGATGCGCAGAGACCCAGTTCTGCTAGTTTGGTAACCAGCTTGGAGGGGATGATTGTGTTAAATGCCGAGCTGTAATCGATGAATAACAGCCTGACATATGAGTTTTTGTTGTCCAAGTGGTCCAGAGCGGAGTGGAGGGCCAGCGAGATCGCATCCACCGTTGATCTGTTGTGGCGGTAAGCGAACTGCAGTGGGTCCAGGTTTTTGTCGAGGTAGGAGTTGATTTGCTCCATGATCAACCTCTCAAAGCACTTCATCACCACCGGTGTTAGTGCCACTGGTCGATAGTCATTGAGGCACGTCACCTTACTCTTACTATAATTGATGCCCTTTTAAAGCAGGTGGGGACCTCAGACCTCAGAAATGAGAGGTTGAAAATGTCCGTAAAAACTCCAGCCAGTTGGTCCGCACAGGTTTTTAGAACACGGCCGGGTATACCATCAGGTCCAGGTGCTTTTCGGGGGTTCACCCCTCTGAAGGATTTCCTGACGTCGGCCTCTGTGACTGAGACTGAAATACCATCACAGCGAATGGGGGATCGGGAAGGCACATCAATATTCTCCCTATCAAAGCGTGCGTAAAACGCATTGAGCTCGTCAGGGAGTGATGTTTCGCCGACATTCGAGCTGCCTCCTGCTTTTGCCTTGTAGGAGGTGATTGCATTCAGGCCCCGCCACTGCTGCCGAACATCTGTCTCATCCTCCAGTTTGGAGCAGAAGTCCCTTTTGGCCTTTTTGATGGCCTTACCAAGGTCGTATCTGGACTTCATCTAGGCCACTGTATCAGAGTGCGGATCTCAAAGTTCATCCATTACAAACCCATTGACTCCCACAACTATCTTGACTACACTTCTTCCCACCCTGCTTTCTGCAAAGATTCTATCCCCTACTCCTAATTTCTCCGTCTACACCGCATCTGAATCCAAGATGAGGTGTGCCATACTAGAACATCCGAGATGCCCTCATTCTTTAGGGAACGGGGGTTCCCCTCTCCCATCATAGATGAGGCCCTCACTCGTGACTCCTCAGTACCCCACAGCTCCGCCCTTGCTCCCCCTCCCCCTCCCCCTAGTCGCAACAGAGACAGTCCCCCTAGTCCTTACCTTCCACCCCATCAGCTGTTGCACACATAATCCTCCGACATTTCAGCCACCTCCAACGGGACCCCACCGCTAACCACATTTTCCCATCCCCACCCCTTTCCACAGAGACCATTCCCTCCGCAACTCCCTGGTTAACTAATCCCTTCCCACCCAAACCACTCCCTCCCCAGGTACCTTCGCCTGCAACCTCAGAAGATGCAACACCTGTCCCTATACCTCCTCCCTCGACTCTGTCCAGGGACCCCGACAGTCCTTTCAGGTTAGGCAGAGGTTCACTTGCACCTCCTCCAACCTCATCCACTGTATCCGTTGTTCAAGATGTGGACCCTTATACATCGGCGAGACCAAACGCAGACTGGGCGATCATTTCGCAGAACTCCTTCGCCCAGCCCGCCTGAACCAACCTGGTCTCCCGGTTTCTGGACACTTTAATTCTCCTTCCCATTCCTACACAGATCTTTCTGTCCTCGGTCTCCTCCATTGTCAGAGTGAGGCTAAATGCAAATTGGAGGAACAGCATCTCATATTTCGCTTGGGCAGCTTATGAATATTGATTTCTCTCACTACAGGTAGCCCCGGCATTCCCTCTTTCTCTATCCCTCCCCCACCCAAGTTGCACCAGCTTCTCTCTTGGAATGCCAGCCCTCAACATCCAGGAGTTAGCTTTGTGAATGTCCTTTGCGCTATCTCAGTGTTATCACGTCTTTTTTTAATTAAAGGGAAATCAAAACTAGAATGTGGAGGCTTTGAAGAGGGTGCAGAAGAAGTTGAGCACAACGCTGCCTGTAGAGGGTTTTAGCCATAAGGGGAGGAGAGGTTGGGCAAACATGGATTGGTTTTCTCTGGAGTATGGGGGGTTGAGGGAAGACCTGATAGAAATATATCAAATCATGAGAGGCACAGATAAGGTAGACAGTCAGAACCTTTTTTCCCAGGTTGGAAAAGTCAAGGAATTCGATGGCATAGCTTTAAGTCGGGGGTGGGGGGGGGGGGGGGGGGGGGGGGGGGGGGGGAGGGGGGGGGGGGGGGGGTAGGGGAGTTTAAAGAAGTGCGGGGAAGATATTTTACACAGAGGGTGGTGGGTGGGTGCCTGGAACGCGCTGCCGGGGGTGGTGGTGGAGGCAGTTACGATCGTGGTGTTTAAGAGGCTGTTAGATAGGCATGTGGATAAGCAGGGAATGGAGCGATATCGGTGATGTGCAGGCAGATAAGATTAGACGTTCCCGGCAATTGTCCCTCAGGAAAAGGTTTACCTTTATCTGCTCTTTTAGGTGCATATTTCATCCAGGCAATTGTTTCATTCATTTATAATTATCTAAAGATTGAATCGCAAGAAGTTAATCATTAAAATGAAAGAGGTTACAAATTAAAACAGGAGTCAAATATTTAGCCATTGCCAGTCAGGGTCTAAACGTCCAAAACTATATTTAGCAAAATTATCCACTTGTTTTTAACATTGAGTGAATGGGTACATTCATCTTTTAAAGGGCTGTGCATTGGGTTATGGTGTGGCCAGCTTAGAGGGCCACAGAGTGATGGCAATGAGATGCACATGGTCCCTACCTGGTCAAAGAGCGCATTTCGCTTTCAATCTGTACATTGGTCAACAGTATATAGAACATAGAACGTAAAACATAGGACAGTAAAGCACTGAAACAAGGGTCTCGACCCGAAACATTACCCACTCCTTCTCTCCAGAGCCTGAGATTACTCCAGCATTTTGTGTCAATCTTCACGGAAACAGGCCCTTTGGTCCACAGTATCTGCGTTAAACATGATGCCAAGGTAACCTAATCTCTGTCTGTACGTGATTCATATCCCTCCATCGCCTGCATATCCATGGGCCTATCTAAAAGCCTCTCAATCACCACTACCATATTTGCCTCCGCCACCACCCCTGGTAGTGTGTATCAAGCACCCATCACTCTGAGTGAAAAAACTTGCCCCTTACATCTTCTTTATGCTTTGCCCCTCTCATCTTATTGCTGTAGTCACTAATGTTGGACATTTTCACCCTGGGGAAAAAGTTCTGACTGTCTGCCCTATCTATGCCAAATTGATTCAGAATCAGAATTTGATTAAATCTGATTGATTGTGATAGGATTCTGAATCAGTCTTTCCAGACTGGACTCAGAACAGTCTTTCCACGCATTTGCTATAAAGGCAAGCAGGCAGTAGGGAGTTTAATTTATTTAGTATAAATTAGAGATTGAGATACAGCATAGAAACAGGCCCTTTGGACCAGCGGGTCCACGCCAACCAGCGGTCTTTGGAGTGTGGGAGGAATCCGGAGAAAACCCATGCAGGTCACGGGGAAAATGTACAAACACCACACAGACAAGACCCATGGTCAGGATCGAACCCAGGTCTCTGGCGCTGTAAGGCAGCAACTCTACCGCTGCGCCACCCTGCTGCCCCTAGTTGGATGAGCATGGTGTGAGAAGGTATTTAGAGGATGCCTCGCCCATGCTGGTGTTGTTTAATGACCAAGGCAGGGATAATATTTGCTGAGAGATCTCGACAGGACGATGAGAGTGGAGAACTGAAACTGGGCAGCAGTATTTTGCCAGGGAATGCAAAGTTTAAAGAAGGAGAGGAATAGTTCGGGTAAACACAGAGTCTAGTGCCCAGAGTAGGGGAATCGAGAACCAGAGGTCAGAGGTTTAAGGTGAGGGGGGAAAGATTTAATGGGAACCTGAGGGGTAACTTTTTCTACACAAAAGGTGGTGGTAGTATGGAACAAGTTGCTGGAGGAGGTAGTTAAGGCAGGCTCTATCGCACCGTTTAATAACATTTAGACAGGCGGAACATGGATAGAGAAGGTTTCGAGGGATATGGGCCAAAGGCAGGCAAGTGAGACTAGTTTAGATGGGGCATGTTGGTTGGCGTGGGCAAGTCTGCATGATTCTATGACTCTAAGGATCCCAACCCTGTCCATTCCCTCCACAGTTGCTGCCAAACCCACCAAATTCCTCCAGCACTTTGTCTTTTGCTCGAAGGAAAGCAAAGTGCAATTAAGGCAAGAACAAAAAAGTCAAAGTAAAAAAGAGTTAAATGCAAACAACTATTTATTCTATATTTACTTATTCTGCGCTTATATTGTATAATGGAAACTGGTTTAGCTGGTGGTTAGGGATGTTTATTTTCGTTGCATCTTACTGCAGGGAGTTTTTTTTATATCTTTAGGAATGTTGGCAAGAAATTTGATGTTTATCTTACCCGAGATGGTTGCAGGACAATAATGCAGGGTAAAATATGCAAGGAAACAATTGACTTTGCATAAAATATGAGATTGAGATGCAGATTAAATGTCAGTTCTATGCTGCTGAACATTAGGTGGGAGCTATCATTTGGCATGCATCCAAAAATATGTACTAATTTGCTTCTAAATTGGACACTCCCTGCAATTTTGTACATCCAGCATACCATAAAAGATCAGATGGATTTTGAGCGATCAAAAACATATCACTCAAAGTTGTGTCCTAATCACAATAAAGCAAGAACAATTATCCAGTGATAGAACCCATGATTACCAAACTCGCCGAATAGTGGAAGGCTTGGATAGAGATGAAGTGGAGAGGATGTTACCACTAGTGGGAGAGTCTAGGACCAGAGGTCATAACCTCAGAATCAAAGGACGTTCCTTTAGGAGCTAGATGAGGAGGGATGTCTTTAGTCAGAGGGTGGTGAACCTGTGGAATTCATTACCACAAAAGTCTGTGGAGGCCAAGTCAATGGATAATTTTACGGTGGCGATTGACAGAATCTTGATTAGTACAGGTATCAGGGTTTATGGGGGGAAGGCAGGTGAATGGGGTTGAGACGGAGACATGGATCAGCCATGATTGAATGGCAGAGTAGAATTAATGGGCCGAATGGCCTAATTCTGCTCCAAGCACTTATGAACATGAAAATATTTCATACCACCGTCAAAATTTGAGCAATTTCATTTGAGTGCCACCTCCAATGGCTTAGTAAACATACACCCATATTATGTTTCGCACAGAGTTTGTTCCATGACTGATGCAATTCAGAATGTAAGCGGTCAATAGTTAGAAGATAGAACTCAGAACAGAACAGCACAGGTACAGGCCCTTAGGCCCATAATGTCTGTGCCAAAGTAAACTAATCTCCTCTGCCTGCATGTGATCCATATTCCTCCACTCCTTGCATTTTCATGTGCCTTGCTTAAAGCCTCTTACTGTAAATGCCACTATCGTATCTACCTCCATCACCACCCCTGGCAGCGCATGCCAGGCACCCACCATTCTGCCCTTTCAACTGCCCCTCTCACCTTGAAGCTGTGGCCTTTCTGACATTTTCAGCCTGGGAAATAGATTCTGACTGAATATATTATCTACTGTATGCCTCTCGTAATTTTATAAACTTCCACCAGGTCTTCCCTCAGTCTCCGACACTCTAGAGAAAACAATCCAAGTTTGTGCAACGTCTCCTAACGACGAAAGCCCTCTCATCCATCATGCACCATTCTGGTAAACCTCCCCTGCACCCTCTCCGAAGCCTCCACATCCTTCCTGTGATGGGGGCGACCAGAACTGCGCACAATACTCCAAACGTGGCCTAACCAAAGTCCGATCAAGCTGCATCATGACTTCTTGAATCTTATACTTAATGCCACAACTGATGACGGCGAGCGTGCCATATACCTTCTTTACTGCTTATAGCACTCGTATTAACATTTTCAGGGAGTTATGGACTTGGACCACAAGATCTCTCTGTACATCGATGCTGTTAATACTGATAATATTTCAAGTAGGGTGGCGATAAGAATGAAGGAAACATTAGCAATATAATTTCAGCTCCTTGATCTGTTCTTGAACATTGAAACCATCTTAGTTTAGTTTAAGGTAGACAAAATTTCTGGAGAAACTCAAGAAGTTTAGTTTAGTTTAGAGATGCAGCATTGGAAGCAGGTTCTTTGGCCCACTGAGTCTGCACCGACCTGTTCACACTGGCTCTATCTTACACACTCGGGACAATTTTACAGAAGCCAATCAACCGACAAACCCGCACGTCTATGGAATGTGGGAGGGAACAGGAGCATCCGGAGAAAACCCACGCGGTCACGGAGAGAATGCACAAACGCTGTAGTCAGGATCGAACCCGGGTCTCTGGCGCTGTGAGGCAGCAACTCTACCACTGCTCCACTGTGCCACATCCCAATTCTCTCTGATTGCTGATGAAGGGGAACTTAATCCAGTTGGACATCAGTGTAATATAGTGAGTGTTCTTGTACATTTAGAAAGATAGTGAAGCATTCTGCCCTATTTGAGCACAGGTTATGACATCCCAGTTTAAGGTAAGATGAGAGGTGTTGATATTGTAAACAAATATCAGATATTGGACTCCAAGCCGTTGTGATGAGCTGGGGCTGATCACAATAGAGCAGGAATAATCAGTCTGAAGAAGGGTCCCGACCCGAACATATCCATGTTCTCCAGAGATGCTGCCTGACCCGTTGAGTTACTCCAGCACTCTGTGTATTTAATTGTCTGGTGTAGCCTGAGTTAAAGCCTTATTTTGAGGGAAAGATAAAGCCAGCCAATAAATGAATAGACAGAAAGCGGTGGAGAAACTCAGCGGGTCAGGCAGAATCTCTGGAGGGAATGGATAGGTTACGTTTCAGGTCAGAACCCTTCTTTAGACTAGTAACTCGGTGAGTCAGATGAGTTAGACTAGTAACCCGCTGAGTTACTCCAGCACTTTTGTCTATTTTTGTTTTTGTAAACCAGTATTTGCGGTTCCATGTCTCCACATAAATGAATAGGCATCTCTGTCCACTAGCCAAAACTTCAGTATTGTAAGTGTTTGAGCTCATTTTAGAAAGCCAGCAGCTTATCTAAGCCAATAGAAAGATTGAATAGAATAATGAAATATGATTCTATCAAATCAAACAGCCTTCTTTGTACCTATGAACATTCCTCAATGTGTATGTTGCTTCTTAACACATTAGACTGTATACACTATAGACAAAGAATGTCAGAAACAGACAAGAACTGTTTTTGGGTTTATCTCTCACAAAGTTTTCTTTAAATAGAAAAACTGCATGTAACCACATTGTACAGAGGAAGTCTTCCTGCAATCCATTGTGAGCACTTAAAAAGTCAAATGTTTTTAATATGATCATGCTAGACTCAACCTAGGCAATTAGGCTATTTAACACTACAACCTCCAAATAAGCTCTGAACTAGATAGACTATTATTGCACTGTTATTGTTTTTGAATGTGTACGTATGTGTGCTTGCATGCATGTGTGCGCATGTGTATATGGCTATGTGTATATACACATACACCAAACGTTTTTTTCTTGTTTATTATATTGTTTACAGTGTACTACATTTACATATTCTGTCGTGCTGCTGCAGGTAGGAATATCATTGTTCTATCTGGGCCATGTGACAATAAAACACTCTTGACTCTTAAGGGCCTGTCCCACAGTATGAGCTAATTCAAGAGTTCTCCCGAGTTTCCCCCGATTCTAACTCGGAGATTGACAGTAATGGCTGCTCCTAGGTACTCTGGGCTCTCGTGGACATTTTTCAACATGTAGAAAAATCTTCACGAGTCTTCCCGTGCTTACCGCGTTTCCCGAATACCTGCCGTTAGCGTTACGAGCCGCTAAAAGACGTCCCGAGCTCCGACGTACCCGCTACGTACATTCTACGTACTTACCACGAGTTTCTTTTTTTTTTTAACTCGGGAGAGCTCTTGAATTAGTGGGACATCTCCTTTAATCTTGCGTACAATTCCAGTTTCCTGTCTAATCTACGCTTTCTATTCCCCTAAAGTTTAAAAAGTCATTCTTGGCTTTGAACACATTTTGACTCTACCTCGATTGCTCTTTGGGCTGGAGAACTTCAAAGATCAACAGAGAGAGAGAGAGAGTGTTTAACTGTTATATGTACTGAAACAAAGCAAGGAAATGTCTACTTCCAGCAGCATAACATGTCTACAAACACAGTATTAATAGGTAATAGAGAATAGGGCAGCACAGTGGCGCAGCAACTCTACCTATACGTCACTGTGCCACCCACTCCCCCTGTATTTCACTTAGACGACCAACTGGCTTGTCTTGAGACCACCTTTCTGGGTTCCAGACTCCGCCACCAGTGGAAATGCAGCTTCTACCCTGTAAAGGCCCCTCAAAGCCTTACATTCCATGAAGAATGCACTCTAATCTGGTAAACTCTGGAGAATGTAGACGCCATGGCACGATGACGCAGCCAGAGACTCGGGTTTTATCCTGACTACGGGTGCTGTCTGTACCTTCTCCCCATGACCTGCGTAACTTTTCTCTGGGTGCTCTGGTTTCCTTCCATATTCCAAAGAAGTACATGTTTGTAGGTTAATTGACAGCGGTAAAATTGTAAATTGCGTCTCGTGTGTATAGGACGGTGTTAGTGTGCGGGGATCGCAGGTCGGTGCGGACTTGGTGGGTCGAAGGGCCTGTGCCCGCACTGAATCTCTAAACTAAACTAAATAATTTGCTTAATCTTTCCTAATAAGACAAATGCTTTATCCAGAAATTTGATTATTGAGGGCATGGCTTTGAGTTGAAAGGGGCAAAGTTTAAAGGAGATTTTTACACAGTGGGTGGTGGGTGCCTGGAATGCACTGCCAAGGGTGGTGATGAAGGCAGATACGATAGTGGCGTCTAAGATGCCGTTACAGATGCACACAGATAAGCTGGGAATGGAGGGATAGGGGTCATGTGGAGATTAGAGTAATTTGGCATAATGTTCGGTATAGACATCGTACCGACGGACCGGGTCCTGCATTGTACTGTTCTATGTTCTAAGGCCAAATGACCAGACATTTAGATAGACACAAAATGCTGGAGTAATTCAGCAGTTCGAGGAGCATCTCTGGAGAGAAGGAACAGGTGACATTTTGGGCCAAGACCCTTCTTCAGACTGAGAGTCTCCTTCTCTCCAGAGACGCTGCCTGTTCCGCTGAGTTGCTCCAGCATTTTGTGTCTATCTTCGGTGTAAACCAGAATCTGCAGTTCCTTCCAAAACATTTTGTCTGCCCAGGCACTTAATTTGGATCGATGTGTTGGCTAAACTGCAAGGACCCAGATTTGGAGTTTAGTTCGTGGAATTCTTTAATTTTTAAGTACATCCGTCAAAGCTATGATTAAGCAATCACGGTGTGCAAGCCAACTTTGGGTTCACTGACTGCTTTGCACTTGCGGTGAGCTCGAGCCAATGTGTGCTGGGAACACTGAGGCAGCAGCCCACAAAGAAGAGGATGTGAAGTGTTCTCTTCTGAGAACTGTCACAAAATGTGGCATTGGGTGAGAAAGTCATCTGAGGGATGCACGGATCTTTATATCTTCTCCTGCAGGCGAGGACTTTATTCCTTCGGGGGGCAGGAGGATGAAGGGCGGAGGTGTACAAAATCATGAGAGGAATAAGTTTATACGTTCACAAGTTTTCAGAGCAGAATTCGGCCATTCGGCCCATCAAGTCTACTCCACCATTCAATCATGGCTGATCTATCTCTCCCTCCCAACCACATTGTCCTGCCTTCTCCCCATAACTCCTGAACGGATAGGGTGAATGCACAGAATTCTTTACCCAGCGTTGGGGAATCGAGAACCAGAGGACATAGGTTTAAGGTGAGGGGGGAAAGATTTAATAGGAACCTGAAGGGTAACTATTTTACACAAAGGGTGGTTGGTGTATGGAACGAGCCAAGGGAGGAGCTAGCAGATGCAGGAACTATCATAACGTTTAAAAAACATTGAGACATATATATAGATAGGACAGGTTTAGATGGATATGTGCCAAACGCAGGCACAAACAGCGATAGGCCCAGCATCGATCCCTGAGGCACTCCAATAGTCACAGACCTCCATCTGAAAAACAACCTTCCACTTCCACCCTCTGCATCCTTCCATGAAACCAAGTCAACATCCAAATTGTAGCCGATAAATTAATTCACATTGAGCTGAAAGGCTTGTCAATTGTTTGAAAACTCAATCAACCCTTTGGAGCAAGTTCTAAACAAGGACCATATGTGTCATTTCCATATCAATGATGTGTCAATACACCTTATGTGACGTTGGATATTGTAGCTATTTGAGTGAATATATTGAGATTAAAATAAAATAAGACTGTACAGCACAAGAACAGGTCCTTCAGCCCACAATGTCCATGCCAAGTTCAACGAATCTCTGCCTACACGTGATCCATATCCCTCCATTCCCCACACATCTGCCCATCTAAGAGCCTCTTAAACATCACCATCTTGTCACACCATGTTGACCCACTTTCTCATTCACTGCCTGCACACAGGGGGCAATTTACAGAGGCCAATTAACCTACAGACCCACACGTCTTTGGGATGTGGGAGGAAAATTGGAGCACCCGGAGAAAACCCACGCGGTCATAGCAGACTCCACGCACACACAGCACCGGAGGTCAGGATCGAACCCGGGTCTCTAGCGCTGTGAGGCAGCGACTCTACCAGCTGTGCCATTGTCCTGCCCCTCTTACGGTGAAGAAACCCAGTGTGTGTGTGTGTGTGTGTGTGTGTGTGGTGTGTGTGTGTGTGTGTGTGTGTGTGTGTGTGTGTGTGTGTGTGTGTGTGTGTGTGTGTTTGTGTGTGTGTGTGTGTGTGTGTGTGTGTGTGTGTGTGTGTGTGTGTGTGTGTGTGTGTGTGTGTGTGTGTGTGTGTTTGTGTGTGTGTTTGTGTGTGTGTGTGTGTGTGTGTGTGTGTGTGTGTGTGTGTGTGTGTGTGTGTGTGTGTGTGTGTGTGTGTGTGTGTGTGTGTGTGTGTGTGCTCCTTAAGGAAGGTCATAGATGACGATTATACTTCTGCAATGTATATAGTCAATTGATAAACAAAAGTCAGTTCCTAAAGGGAAGAATTTTCCCTCTGATCATCAGCGCTAAAAATATGCAGGATAACAACCCACACTACAATTGTCTCTCTATTTAGTTCTTCACTGAAATCCACATCATGTTTCCATGAAATTTCTCTCCCTCTAGCTTTACATTTCACTCCTCCTCTTCCTTCACAACCTATTGTCTCCTTTGCATCTCTGCCCATTAAACCCTTCTCCCACCTCACCTGTATCCACCTATCACTAGAGGAAGGGTCTCTACCCAAAACATCACCATTCCTTCTCCCCAGAGATGCTGCCTGTCCCGCTGAGTTACTCCAGCATTTGATGTCTATCCACCTATCACTTGCCCTGCCCCCCCCCCCCTTCAGCTTTCTCCCCAGTACTACACTAATTCTGAAGAGGCACCCGACCCAAAACGTCATCCATCCATGTTCTCCAAAGATGCTGCCTGACCTGTTGAGTGACTCCAGCACTTTGTGTTTTACACAGAAAAATGAGTCAGACAGAGAGTGTGGACAAAGCACTGATGTCCCAATGAAGCCTCAAATTCACCACCCTTCTACAAGAATAGCTCTTTGATTTACTGTGTTTGATTTACTAGTTTTAAACATACTGTATATTTAGTGGACTGTCAGTAAAGACTTAAGTGGCTTCTGCACAGAGGCTTTTATGAGCAAATCACAGAGACCAGACCAGACTCCCCACCACTGACTCCATCTACACATTTACAATATATATTAATGATCTGGATGAGGGAATTGAATGCAATATCTCCAAGTTTGCGGATGACACGAAGCTGGGGGGCAGTGTTAGCTGTGAGGAGGATGTTAAGAGGCTGCACGGTGACTTGGATAGGCTGGGTGAGTGGGCAAATGCATGGCAGATGCAGTATAATGTGGATAAATGTGAGTTTATCCACTTTGGTGGCAAAAACAGGAAAGTAGACTATTATCTGAATGGTGGCCGATTAGGAAAAGGGGAGATGCAATGAGACCTGGGTGTCATGGTACACCAGTCATTGAAAGTAGGCATGCAGGTACAGCAGGCAGTGAAGAAAGCGAATGGTATGTTAGCATTTATAGCAAAAGGATTTGAGTATAAAAGCAGGGAGGTTCTACTGCAGTTGTACAGGGTCTTGGTGAGACCACACCTGGAGTATTGCATACAGTTTTGGTTTCCTAATCTGAGGAAAGACATTCTTGCCATAGAGGGAGTACAGAGAAGGTTCACCAGACTGATTCCTGGGATGGCAGGACTTTCATATGAAGAAAGACTGGATAGACTTGGCTTGTACTCGCTAGAATTTAGTAGATTGAGGGGGGATCTTATAGAAACTTACAAAATTCTTAATGGGTTGGACAGGCTAGATGCAGGAAGATTGTTCCCGATGTTGGGGAAGTCCAGAACAAGGGGTCAAGGGGTCACAGTTTAAGGATAAGGGGGAAATCGTTTAGGACCGAGATGAGAAAATCATTTTTTACACAGAGAGTGGTGAATCTGTGGAATTCTCTGCCACAGAAGGTAGTTGAGGCCAGTTCATTGGCTATATTTAAGAGGGAGTTAGATGTGGCCCTTGTGGCTAAAGGGATCAGGGGTATGGAGAGAAGGCAGGTACAGGATACTGAGTTGGATGATCAGCCATGATCATATTGAATGGCGGTGCAGGCTCGAAGGGCCGAATGGCCTACTCCTGCACCTATTTCTATGTTTCTATGTTTCTATGTTACACTACACGCTGTCTCGGGAAAGCAGCCGACAGAGTCAAAGACTTGTCTCACCCTGGTCATTCCTTCATCTCTCTGCTCCCGTTGGGCAGAAGACACAGAAACTTGAAAGCACACACCATAAGATTCAGGATCAGCTTCTTCCCCTCTGTTATCAGGTTTCTGAACCGTCCTTCCATTAGCTAGGGTACTGTCCGATTCACCTCCACCCCATTGTGGACATTGGACTTTGTCTCTGGATCTGATGCAACGCTACAATGCTGAGAACTATATTCTGTACTCTGTATCTCCCCCTTTGCTCTACCTATTGTACTTGAGTTTGACTTGATTGTATTTATTGATAGTACCTTATGTAAATTATAACCATGTCTCTTCTCACTCTGATGCCATGTCTGAAGAAGGGTTTCGGCCCGAAACGTTGCCTATCTCCTTCGCTCCATAGATGCTGCTGCACCCGCTGAGTTTCTCTAGCATTTTTGTGTACCTTCGATTTTCCAGCATCTGCAGTTCCTTCTTAAACACTGATGCCATGCTTTGCAACTGTTCCCAGGAAAGACTAGTTTTACCTCCTCTTGTGGTACAACCTCCGGCTAATTCTGCTCAGGGCCCAATTGTAAACATTATGAATTTGATTTGCTGGAATTAGCTTCCCACATCTCAAATGCACTGTTGGCTCATTGACAATTGGACTCATAAGACAAATGGTGCCCAAGCAAAAAATATTGCTTGCTCCTCTAAAACTAGTTATTCTTGCATCAGTTAACGCATTAAACCAGAGTACGTTGGACCAGTTGGCAAAATCTGCCTGACTGAAACTTCTTGGTTCACTTGATACAACACAGCTATCGGGATGCAGTACAGTTTGGTTTGGGAACAGCACCATCCAAGTCCGCAAGAAATTGCACCGAATTGTGGGTGCAGCCCAGACCATCACACAAACCAACCTCCCTTCTATTGATTCCATTTATACCTCACACTGCCTCGGCAAAGCCAGCAACATAATCAAGGATGAGTCATACCCTGGCCACTCCCTCTTCTCCCCTCTCCCATCAGGCAAAAGGTACAGAAATGTGAAAATGCACACCTCCAGATTCAAGGACAGTTTCTTCCCAGCTGTTATCAGGCCGAATCATCTTACCACAACCAGAGAGCAATTTTGAACTACTATCTACCTCTTTGATGACCCTCAGGCTGTCCTTGATCGGACTTTGCTGGCTTTACCTTGCACTGAACCTTATTCCCTTACCATGCATCTATACACCGTAAATGGCTAGATTGTAATCATGTATGGTCATGACGTCTGTTGACAGGTTCTTCCGGACCAACACCTTTGACCACAAGTCCATCGGGCAGTGGTCAGCACGGAATGTCCTGCAGGCACTGCAGGGAAAGGACTCGATGGATCCGGTGGCGTGGTTCCCAGAGCAGACTGCCCAGCTCGCCTGGCAAAATGCCTCATCGCCAGAACTGACCAACAAGCACCAAGACCTGGCTTGGCTGGCGGTGAGGGGAGCCCTCTCAGTTAGATCCTTCCTGCACCGTCGGAACCTCACTACCAGCGCACGCTGCCCCCGGGACGGTTGCTATGGAGAGGAGACGGTTGCCCACCTCTTTGCAGAGTGTGGATTTGCAAAACGAGTCTGGAGAGGTATGAAAGGGTCCCTGGAACGATTTATCCCGAACAGCTCCGTCACAGAGGACTCTGTGATTTACGGACTGTTCCCAGGGACACATTCAGAGACTGACATCGAGTGCTGCTGGAGGGTCATCAACTCGGTGAAAGACGCTCTTTGGTCTGCCCGAGCGTTGCTCACCACCCAGCAGAGCGAGATGTCCGTCAGGGAATGTTGCCGACTGGCCCACTGCAGACTGCAGGAGTACGTGCTAAGGGACTCGCTGAAGCTTGGTGCAGCCAACGCCAAGGCTCGGTGGGGGAGGGCCACAGTCTAGGGTCCTTCCGCTGCTGGACATGGGGGGCACAGTATGGTGGAGACGCCCCTCAAATTAAATTAAGGGAAGGTATCCCACACCAGAGGGCCACATGAGTGGCACGGGTGGGGGACATTTTTTGTGGAACCTGAAATGTCAGATGGAAATTTTCGCACTGTGTACACATTGTATATATTTATTACTTGAACAGGGACCACAGAGTGGCACTGGTGGGGGACTGTTTGGTGAAATTTGACAAATGTAAAAAAAATTGTACTGGAAAAAGTTTGTATAGTCTCCGAAAATGTCGGATGAATTTTGTTTGAATGGTTCAGAAATTGTATATATTTACCAATTGAATAAAGTATATTTTGAAATAAAAAAAAAAATAAAAAAAAAGTATGGTCTTTACGGTTGCCCACCTCTTTGCAGAGTGTGGATTTGCAAAACGAGTCTGGAGAGGTATGAAAGGGTCCCTGGAACGATTTATCCCGAACAGCTCCGTCACAGAGGACTCTGTGATTTACGGACTGTTCCCAGGGACACATTCAGAGACTGACATCGAGTGCTGCTGGAGGGTCATCAACTCGGTGAAAGACACTCTTTGGTCTGCCCGAGCGTTGCTCACCACCCAGCAGAGCGAGATGTCCGTCAGGGAATGTTGCCGACTGGCCCACTGCAGACTGCAGGAGTACGTGCTAAGGGACTCGCTGAAGCTTGGTGCAGCCAACGCCAAGGCTCGGTGGGGGAGGACCACAGTCTAGGGTCCTTCCGCTGCTGGACATGGGGGGCACAGTATGGTGGAG
Source organism: Amblyraja radiata (assembly GCF_010909765.2). Lineage (NCBI taxonomy): Eukaryota > Metazoa > Chordata > Chondrichthyes > Rajiformes > Rajidae > Amblyraja > Amblyraja radiata. The sequence continues at coordinate 10,817,260 of NC_045965.1, forward strand.
ACGCCCCTCAAATTAAATTAAATTAAGGGAAGGTATCCCACACCAGAGGGCCACATGAGTGGCACGGGTGGGGACATTTTTTGTGGAACTTGAAATGTCAGATGGAAATTTTCGCACTGTGTACACATTGTATATATTTATTACTTGAACAGGGGCCACAGAGTGGCACTGGTGGGGGACTGTTTGGTGAAATTTGACAAATGTAAAAAAAAATTGTACTGGAAAAAGTTTGCATAGTCTCCGAAAATGTCGGATGAATTTTGTTTGAATGGTTCAGAAATTGTATATATTTACCAATTGAATAAAGTATATTTTGAAATAATAAAAAAAAAAAAAAAAAAAAAAGTATGGTCTTTCCACTGACTGGATAACACGCAACAAAAGCTTTTCACTGTGCCTAGGTACACGTGACAATAAACTAAACTGAACTAGCACAGTACAGCACAGGATCAAGCCCTTCGGCACAATGTTTGTGCTGAACATGATGCCAAGTTGAACTAATCTCCTCTGCCTGCTCGTGATCCATATCGCTCCATTCCCTGCTTATCCATGTGCCTATCTAAAAGCCTACTAAATGCCACTACCATGTCTGCCTCCACCACCATCTCTGGCAGTGCTTTCCAGGCACCCACCACCCTCTGTGTAAAAAATCCTGCCCCTCACATCTCCTTTAAACTTTGTTTTATCTTGGTTGTCATGGGCGTTGGGCCGAAGGGTGTGTTTCCGTGCTGTATGACTCCATGACTCTATAATTAGTGTGACAATAATCAGTTTTTAAAGGAGTGATGCCTAAAATTGTGTACCTGCCTGCTAAACTTATGTTTCTTTTGGTTTTCAATTGTCTTGTGTTAGATTAAAACAAACAAGAATCTTGTAATCTGTACATTGTCCCTCACGATTACAAATGGTATATTTCTGTTTGCGCTACTCATGTTAGTTTAGTTTTGAGATACAGTGCGGACACAGGCCTTTCGGCCCACCAAGTCCGTGCCCACCAGCGATCCCCGCACACTAACCAAGCCATTTAGCATACTTCTCCTTCTTGCGTATGGCGTGCACAGCCTAAAGTTGTAGGTCAACTCGTTCTATTTGATCTATTTGTTTGTGCACGCCGGGTTGATTGCATTAGTCGAAACGGGTGAAGGTTGCAATCTCCCACCCCAATTAGCCTACAAACCTGTGCGTCTTTGGAGTGTGGGAGGCAACCGGAGCACCCGGACAAAACCCACGCAGGTCACAGGAAGAACGCACAAACTCCGTGCAGGCAGCACCTGAGGTCAGGATCTAACCCGGAACTCTGGCACTGTGAAGCAGCAACTCTGGGGCCCTGTTTGTTTACACGGATCAGTTGTGGTTTAAAATCAGCTGATGAGGCTGATAATCTTACCACCACCATTTCCCTGTCACAAAACGTCCTGTACCATGCTGTACATGATGTGTGTTCTCAGTCAGTGCTTCTCCCCTGATGGGCGTGGATAGGAGTGTGCATGACTTCACACCATGTGGTAGCTGGTTGCAAAATAGAACATCTTCACCCTCGCTCAACGTCTCATTGTTTACCCTGAAAGAGTGATCTTTTACTTCTCCTCCGCAATGTGTTCTTGCTTGCGGTGGGAACCTTTTGTCTTGCAAACGAAATGCCCAACATTTCCAAGATATTGAATCTAATGATATGATGGTGAGCCTCGTAGGTCATTTATTATGCAACGTACTTGGAAAGGAATGTTCTCTTTCATTAACCACTGCCCCAAATAGTAGCTATTTTGGAAATGAAGTAACAGAGTACCTATCAATAGTCAAATACCTCCAGGTCTGAGTGAGCTATAATAGACCTGGGTGTGGCTAATGTTCTTTTCATTGAACAGGTTAGACAGGCTTTCTAAATATGATCAAAGACACAAGAAGCTGCAAGAAACTGCAAGAAACATAGAAAATATGTGCAGGAGGAGGCCATTTGGCCCTTCGAGCCTGCACTGCCATTCAATGTGACCATGGCTGATCATCCACAATCAGTAACCGTGCCCGCCTTCTCCCCATGTCCCTGGCCCCTAGAGCTCTATCTAACTCTCTATTAAATTCATCCAGTGAATTGGCCTCCATTGCCATCTGTGGCAGAGAATTCCACAAATTCTCAACTCTCTGGGTGAAAACGTTTTTTCTCATCTGTTTCAAATGGCCTCCCCTTTATTCTTAGACTGTGGCCCCTGGTTCTGGACTCCCCAATCATTAGGAACATTTTTCCTGCTGAAGAAACTGGAATAGAATCATAGAATCTCATACAGCACGAAAGCAGGCTCTTCGGCCTAATTTGACCAAGATGCCCCATCTAAGCTAGTCTCATTTGCACGTGTTTGGCCCATATCCTTTTAAATGCACACCTCCAGATTCAACTACAGTTTCTTCTTAGCTGGTATCAGGCAACTGATCCATTCTGCCACTAACTAGAGCAGTCCTGGCCTACCATCTGCCTCATTGGAGACCCTCGGACTATTTTTAATCAGACTTTATTGGACTTTATCTTGGACTAAAGATTGTTCTCTTTATCCTGTGCCTGTACACTGTGGATGGCTTGATTGTAATCATGTATGATCTTTCTGCTGGACAGATAGCACGCAACAAACAAGGAACTGCAGATGGTGGTTTACAAAGACACAAAATGCTAGAGTCACTAAGCGGGTCAAGCAGCATCTCAGGAGAACATGGATAGGCAACAGTTTGGCTCGAGACTCATCTTGAGATCACAGTAGAAGGGTGCCGACCCAAAACTTCATCTATCCACGTTCTCCAGAGATGCTTTTGTACATTGTCTCTGGAGTTGAATCACCACCCCACAACACAGAAATGCACACCACACAGTAAAAAAAAAAATCTAGAGGAACTCAGCGTGTCAGGCAGCATCTGTGGAGGGAAATGGACAGACAACATTTCAGGTCAAGAAGGGTCCCGGCCCGACCCTATCCTTTTCCCTCCACACATTCCTCTAGATTTAAAAAAAATTCAATATGTCGTGTGTGTTTCTGTATTGTGGGTGGTGCTTCAACTCCAGAGCCAAAGTACAAAAGTTTAAAGTTACACACTTGGGAACAACATCAACCAGAGAAGATTTTAAACCAGGGAATAACCAGCTTTAGACGTGACCAGCATCTACCGGAGAAGATATTGAACCAAAGTTACTTGGGGTATAATCAAATATATTAGCTGATAAACAAGAGACATAAACTATCATGTGCTTGGCCTATGTTCACCTTTCAACTGACTTGGCTAAAACCGGGTGTATAAATGTAGTTACTATCTGACCCTAAGGCCATTCTCAACTATGGCCCACCCTTTCTAACCTGCAATTTGTAGCCTGTGATCTTGCTACATTCCTCCGCACACCCTTGTTCTGCACAGAAATTAATCTATTTTTAGGTTTCACATACTATCCAGTTGTTTTTGAGAAGCTCCTGAAGGGCCATGTCTTTGATGCTTCCCACTTCATCGAGAACCATGTGTGTTTAATTGTCATACGTACTGACAATGGAACCATGAAATTCCGACTTGCAGCAGCTTAACAGACCCGTGAATGCAATGCACACGGATAACAGGCAATAAAAAATCAATAAATCAAGAACAAAAATCCAATCATTGGAGCCCCTCGGAGTTCATTGGAGATCCTCAGACAATCTTTGTCAGACTTTACCTGGGTTTGTCTTGCTGTAAACATTGTTCACGTTATCATGTATTTGTGCACTGTGGACGGCTCGAATGTAATCATGGATTGTCTTTCTGCTGACTGGTCAGCACGCAACAAAAAGCTTTTCACTGTACCTTTGTACACGTGACAATAAACTAAACACAAACTCAAACCCAAACCCCAATATGAGTGCAAAAACAGGTGAATGGATGTCCTTAATGCAACCAAAGCTAGTCCATAATTCACAGTTGAGGTTAGTGTTGTGTAGTGTTCAAGAGCCTGATGGTTGTTGGGAAATAGTTATTTTTGAATTTGGAGTAACTCAGCGGGTCAGGCAGCATCTCTGGAGAACATGGATAGGTGACGTTTTAGGTCGCGACGTTTATTCCGATTAGTCTGGGGCTTCTGACCCGACACATCACCGATCCATGTTCTCCAGTGATGCCATGGATTTTAGGCGCCTCTACTTTCTTCCCGATGGCAGGAGTGAAATGAGAGCGTGGCCAGGGTGGTGGGTCTCTGACGATGCTGGCTGCCTTTTTGCAGCAGTGCCTCCTGCAGATCCCTTTGATGGTGGGGAGGTCAGTACCCTTGATGGATCGGGCAGTGTCCACCACATTTTGTAATGACCTTCATTCCTGGGCCTGCTGGACCAGGCTGAGATGTAATCAGTCAATATGCTCTCTACCGTACATATAGAGATAGAATCATCGAGTCATACAGCGTGATAGCAGGCCCTTCGGCCCATCTTGCCAATGCCGACCAACATATCCCATCTACATTAGTCCTGCCCGCCCGTGCTTGGCCCATAATCCTCTAAACCTATCCTATCCATGTGCCTGTCCAAATATCTCTTCAATGTTAGAACTGTAGAGGTTCAAGAGAGATAGACACAAAATGATGGAGTAACTCAACTGGTCAGGCAGCGTCTCTAGAGAAAAGTAATAGGTGTGTTTGGGGCAGGCACCCTTTTTCATAATGAGAGAGGGGAGGAGGGCCCTTCCCCGCCAGGTCGCTGTGACAAGACTCCAAATGGATCTTCAGTTTGCTGGGCTTCATGCTCTCGTGGCTCAAAACCTTGGCACAGATCACACATTGCGGCTTGACCACGGATTTTTGAACAATGCTTGTGAAGCCAAACTTGAGAAATGCTTCACTATACGTGTGCTTCTTGGCAGACATGGTTCACAACACACACAGTTCGTGGGCGTATACGTACGCGCATACGCAACCAAAATACTGTGAGTGGTATTTTTACTAGAATGTTGCCTGGGTTTCAGCAACTAAGTTACAGAGAAAGGTTGAACAAGTTAGGGCTTTATTCTTTGGAGCGCAGAAGGTTAAGGGGGGACTTGATAGAGGTTTTTTAAATGATGAGAGGGATAGACAGAGTTGACGTGGAAAAGCTTTTCCCACTGAGAGTAGGGAAGATTCAAACAAGGGGACATGACTTGAGAATTAAGGGACTGAAGTTTAGGGGTAACATGAGGGGGAACTTCTTTACTCAGAGAGTGGTAGCTGTGTGGAATGAGCTTCCAGTGAAGGTGGTGGAGGCAGGTTCGTTTTTATCATTTAAAAATAAATTGGATAGTTATATGGATGGGAAAGGAATGGAGGGTTATGGTCTGAGCGCAGGTATATGGGACTAGGGGAGATTATGTGTTCGGCACGGACTAGAAGGGTCGAGATGGCCTGTTTCCGTGCTGTAATTGTTATATGGTTATATGGTATGTACCTTTGTTAGGTTCCTAAAAATAGGCTCAACAAATTGATATGTTATTTATGACCCCATCATGACTCCGGAAAAACCCCAAACGACCCCCATGAAGGATACGACCCCCAGGTTAAGAACCGCTGTACTGGTCAGATCCTTGAACCTGTTCCCTTGTAACAGCACATATATTTCAATAGGAAGAGTTTATAGGGACATGGGCCAAATGCAGGCACATGGAGTCATTACAGGAAGGTTGTGGAGGCTTTGGAGAGGGTGCAGAAGAGGTTTGCCAGAATCCTGCCAAGGTCAGAGGGTATGGTTGTGCAACAAGGAGTGGTTGGACAAACTTGGATTGTTTTCCCGAGAATGTCGAGTGCTGAGGGGCAACCTGATAGAAGTTTATCAAATTACGAGAGGCGTAGATAGGGCGGAGATAGAGTAGAGATCAGAATCTATTTCTCAGGGTGGACATGTCAAGGACGACAGGACACAACTTTAGGGTGAGAGGGGCAAGGTTTAAAGGAGATATGTGGGTCAGGTTTTGTTACACAGATGGTGGAGGGTGCCTGGAATGGGCTGAAATCCTTGGGGGGGGGGCTGTCCCCCCATGTTTTGTGAGGTGGAGGACAATCCCCCCCCATTGACCTGTCCCCCCCATGGCGCCCAGGTCAGCTCACCTGCCCCACACTCCAAAGACGTGCAGGTTTGTAGGTTAAGTGCTTTGGTAAATTGTAAATTATCACTAGTTTGTTGGATGGTGCTAGTGTATGTGGGGATTGTTGGTCGGCACGGACACGGTGGGCCAAAGGACCTGCAGTTCCCAGGTCGCCTGCGCGCCCAGGTCGGCTCGCCTGCCCCGGGACTGGCCGTAGCGACAAGGTCAGCTGGCAGGTCTGGCTGTAGCGCCCAGATCGCAAAAACGAATTGAAAAAAAATACGCCTGCGGGCCGGATGATTTCGGGTTACGGGCTGGATGCGGCCCATGGGCGGTGGGTCGCGACCCCTGTCCTAGATGTTCGGCCTCATTGTGTCCCCTCCCCATGTTTTAAAAGCTATTTCCGCCCCATGCCCAGGGGTGGTGGTGGAAGCAGATATGATAGTGGGATTTAAGAGGCTCTTAGATAGGCACATGGACATGCAGGGAATGGAGGGATATGGGCACGTGCAGGCCGAAAGGATTAGTGCTTTATATTTGGTACAGTCAAGGCCTGTCTGGGCTTTACTGTTCAATGTTATCCTTAGACAGTAACAACTTGTCCTAGGCTCATCTCTTTCAAGGACATGCATCCTGCTACTAATCTATCCAGTCCTATTTGGGAGTGGGGCTAACACCAATACACAGGATTTAAAAAAATGATTTATACTTAAAATTTAGGGACTTTAAAATTATTTCTGTTCGGATAACTGATATGCACTGATCTATTGTTTAATTCATTCAGGAGCAGAAAGTTAGGGAGATGTCTTCTCTCAGTCCCTCTGTAGCTGACATTACTTTAGACTTTAGAAAAACAGGCCCCTCGGCCCACCGAGTCCGCGCCGCCCAGCGTTCACCCTGTGCTCTGCACTATCCTACACACCAGGGACACTTTACAATTAACGGAAGCCAATTAATCTACAAACCTGTACATCTTGTGGGAATGTGGGAGGAAACCGGAGCAACTGGAGCAAACATACACGATCCCAGGGAGAACGTACAAACTTCATTCAGACAGCACCCCTAGTCAGGATTGAACCCTGTCTCTGACGCTGTAACAGCAACTCGATAGCTGCACCACTGTGCCACCCCATTCCATATTTCCCCAAGAGTTGAAATGATTGCGTTTGCTTGGGTTGTTTTTAACTTGTGGTGGATATAATTTATTTTGGACAGAATGATTAGTTTAGAGATACGTCATGGAAACAGGCCCTTTGGCCCTTCGAGTTCACGCTGACCATCGATCACCCGTTCACTGTAGTTCTATGTTTAATTTAGAAGATTGAGGGGGGATCTTAGAGAAAATTACAAAATTCTTAAGGGGTTGGGCAGGCTAGATGCAGGAAGATTGTTCCCGATGTTGGGGAAGTCCAGAACAAGGGGTCACAGTTTAAGGATAAGAGGGAAGCCTTTTTGGACCAAGATGAGAAGATCATTTTTTACACAGAGAGTGGTGAATCTGTGGAATTCTCTGCCACAGAAGGTAGTTGAGGCCAGTTCATTGGCTATATTTAAGAGGGAGTTAGATGTGGCCCTTGTGGCTAAAGGGATCAGGGGGTATGGAGAGAAGGCAGGTATGGGATACTGAGTTGGATGATCAGCCATGATCATATTGAATGGCGATGCAGGCTCGAAGGGCCGAATGGCCTACTCCTGCACCTATTTTCTATGTTTCTATGTTATCCTACTTTCTCATCCACTCCCTACACACCAGGCACAATTTACAGAGGGCCAATTAACTTACAAACCCGCACGCTTTGGGATGCAGGAGGAAACCGGAGCACGTGGAGGAAACCCACCAGGTCACAGGGGGAACGTGCAAACTCTACACACAGACAGCAACCGAGGTCAGGATCAAACCCAGATCTCTGGCGCTGTGAGGCAGCGGCTCTACCCGCTGTGCCACTGAGGCGCCCCCAAGTAGTCCCAGTCCAATTTACAGTACATTATCACTCAGTTATTTTTCTTGATATATCCTGACCTATTTAGCCCTCATTTAAAATCTCCTCATTAATAATAAAGCACCTTGTTTATTCTTAATGAGGAGAATCATGAATAATTAACGCAGTGATGATGATTGATGACAATCTTTTGTGAAACGTAGCACGTCCCTTCTCAGGATGAAATCCAACACTTTCCCACGAATAGGTTACAAGGAATTAAAAAGCATGTTATTAAGGTCCACCAACTGGTTTAACTTTCCTTCTGTGGTTGGAAAGACTTCTGAGAAAGTAGTCAAGGATTTTAGTCTGATATGCAAATGTTATTAATGCTTTATGGCAAAACATTATGGGGAAAGATGTATGTGTAGGATGGAACCACAGAAGCCAAACGCAAAATTCTGGCGTAACTCCGCGGGGGCAGGCGGCATCTCTGGGGAGAAGAAATGGGTGGCGTTTTGGATCGAGACCCTTCTTCTCGACCAGAAACGTCACCCATCCAGAGATGCTATGCTGCCTGTCCTGCTGAGTTACTCCAGCAATTTGTACCTATCTATGGCGAAAGATTTAATAGGAACCTGAGGGCGAGCTGCCGGAGGAGGTAGTTGCAGGAACTATCACAAGGTTTCAAAAACATTTCGACAGGTACATGGATAGAATAGGTTTAGAAGGATATAGGCCAAACACAAGCAGATGGGACTGGTGTAGATGGGACATGTTGGTCGGCGTGGGGAATGTCATATGTTTTAGGAGCAGAATTAGGCCATTTGGCCCATCAAGTGTACTCCACCATTCAATCATGGCTGATCTATCTTTCCCTCTCAACCCCATTCTCCTGCCATCTCCCCATAACCCCTGACACACGCACTAATCAAGAATCTGTTAATCTCCGCCTTAAAATTATCCATTAATTTTGTCCTTTCTGCCGTTAGTGACAATGAATTCCATGTATTCTTCACCATCTGACTAAAGAAATTCCTCCTCAAGTTGGGCCAAAGGGCCTGTTTTCATGCTGTATAACTCTATGCAATGCAATAGGTTTATAGGTGGCCTTCAAGATCATCGACGACACCACCGTTGTTGGACGAATCACAGATGATGATGTGTCATCGTATAGAAGTGAGATCGATCGACTGAACAATTGGTTGCAGCGACCTGGCTCTCAATGTGAGCACATCAAAGCCTCTACTACTTGAGAAGATTGCGGAGATTCGTTACAACTCTCTTGAACCTACAGGTGTACAGTAGAGAGCATACTGACTGGTTGCATCACGGCCTGGTTCGGCAACTTGAACGCCCAGGAGCAAAGAAGACCGCAAACAGTGGTGAACACTGCCCAGTCCATCACCGGCTCTGACCTCCCCACCATCGAAGGGAATTGCAGGAGTCGCTGCCTCAAAAAAGCAGCCAGCATCATCAGAGACCCACACCACCCTGGTCACACAATCATTTCACCACTGTCACCGGGAAGAAAATTTAGGAGTCTGAAAACTGTTAAAGAACAGCGTCTTCCCTACAACCATAAGGGTATTGAACACTACAACCTCCACACTAAACTTTTTTTCTTGTTTATTATATTGTTTACAATTTTTACATATTCTGTTGTGCTACTGCAAGTAAGAATGTCAATGTTCTATCTGGGACATATGACAATAAAACACTCTTGACTCGACCCTCTTGATCATTTATATATATATATTCAATGGTATATGGACACACTGATCTGTTCTGTATTATTCATGCCTACTATATTCTGTTGTGCTGAAAGCAAAGCAAGAATTTCATTGTCCTATCTGGGACACATGACAATAAACTCTCTTGAATCTTTCAGCTGCTGACATTGATTGGATGTGAAGTACTTTCATCTCCTCATCAAATTCACAAAGGTTCAAGCCGGACAATTAGAATCATATAGCTGTACAGCATGGAAACAGGCCCTTCAGCCCATCTTGGTCATGCTGACCACGTTGGCTACTTCCATTTGCCTGCATTTGGTCCATATCCTTCTCAACCCTTCCTGCCCATATATCTGTCCAAATATCTTTTAAAATTGTATCCACCTCTATAGTTTCTGCTGGATGCTCGTCCCAGATACGGACTACCCGCTGAGTGAAAAAAGGTTACCCCTGAGGTCCCTCTTAAGTCTTTCCTCTCTCACCTTAAGCCCGTTCCCGCTACTTTTAGAATTCTCAGTTCTTGGAAAAGGACAGGTTTAGAGGGATATGGGACAAACACAGGCAGGTGGGACACGTGTAGATGGGGCGTGTTGGTCCGTGTGGGCAAGTTGGGCTGAAGGGCCTGTTTCTGTGCTGCATGTCTCCATGTCTCCATGACTCTATGACTCTATAACTCAAATGTCTCCAATGAGGTAGATGGGAAGTCAGGTCCGCACTCTAGCTGGTGAGCAGACAGTTCAGTTGGTTCCAGAGAGCATTAAGTTGTGCGTTTAACAATAACATGGCAGATTTTGCAGGAATTGTCTTCCAGATGTTGGGAGAGTCCAGAACCAGGGGTCACACGGTTTAAGAATAAGGGGTAGGCCATTTAGGACTGAGATAAGGAAATACTTTTTCACCCAGAGAGTTGTGAATCTGCGGATTCCTCTCCCACAGAAGGCAGTGGAGGCCAATTCACCGGATGTTTTCAAGAGAGAGTTGGATGTGGTTCTTAGGGCTAATGGGATCAAGGAACATGGGTAGAAAGTAGGAACGAGGTACTGTTTCTGGCTGATCAACCATGATCATATTGAATGGCGGTCCTGGCTTGAAGGGCCGAATGGACTACTACTGCACGTATCTTCTATGTTTCTGTGATTTTGGACCTCAGCCAGGCTGACAGTGAAGTGAGCAAAGGAAGGCTTGTCCTCCCTTAACCAAGTAGGTGTTGGCCTTGATAGAGAGATGGGAACGTACTCTGTTGTGTGGACATGTGCCAAGGAATGGAGATGTTTGCACTTGGGTGTGGCAGCATCCTGTTAGAGCTGTTGTGACATTGAAGTGGGAGTGTGAAGGCATTAATCGCTTCATTTCAAATGGCATTTCACCTGTTATGGAACCATTGCTTTTTATCCCATTTTACTCCGCTGGGTAAAGGAAGAGGAGCTCATCCCCGGGCGGTGATTACACCACAGGAACGATTGATTTTGGTGACCTTATAAGAATGAGCCATGAATCAACTCTGGGCCCTTCCTCTCTGAGGGATGCTGAGGGATTTCCAGCATCTGAGCTGATTTGAAACCACGTCGCGGGAAGAAACCATTAAGCCTGTCTTTATAGAGCCATGCAGCACAGAAACAGGCCCTTCGGCCAAACTCGTTCATGCCGACCAAGACGACCCATCTACACTACTCCCATTTGCCCGAATTTGGTCCATATCTCACGTATCATGGATACTTTTCATTTAATAAGTTATAGGAGCAGAATTAGGCCACACGGCCCATTAAGTCTATGCCACCATTCAATCATGGCTGATCTATCTCACCCTCTCAACCCCATTCTCCTGCCTTCTCCCCATAACTTCTGACACCCGTACTAATCAAGGGTCTGTCAATCTCCACCTTAAAAATATCCATTGACTTGGCTTCCACAGCCATCTGTGGCAATGAACTCTACAGATTCACCACCCTCTGACTGAAGACATTTATCTTTAGGAATTTGGGGAACAAGGACATGGCAGACCAATTGAATAACTACTTTGGTTCTGTTTTCACTAAGGAAGACATAAATAATCTGCCGGAAATAGCAGGGGACCGGGGGTCAAATGAGATGGAGGAACTGAGTGAAATCCCGGTTAGCCGGGAAGTGGTGTTAGGTAAATTGAATGGATTAAAGGGCAATAAATCCCCAGGGCCAGATAGGCTGCATCCCAGAGTACTTAAGGAAGTAGCCCCAGAAATAGTGGATGCATTAGTGATAATTTTTCAAAACTCTTTAGATTCTGGAGTAGTTCCTGAGGATTGGAGGGTAGCTAATGTAACCCCACTTTTTAAAAAGGGAGGGAGAGAGAAAACGGGGAATTACAGACCAGTTAGTCTAACGTCGGTAGTGGGGAAACTGCTAGAATCAGTTATTAAAGATGGGATAGCAGCACATTTGGAAAGTGGTGAAATCATTGGACAAAGTCAGCATGGATTTATGAAAGGTAAATCATGTCTGACGAATCTTATAGAATTTTTCGAGGATGTAACTAGTAGAGTGGATAAGGGAGAACCAGTGGATGTGTTATATCTGGACTTTCAGAAGGCTTTCGACAAGTAAGAGATTAGTATACAAACTTAAAGCACACGGTATTGGGGGTTCAGTATTGATGTGGATAGAGAACTGGCTGGCAGACAGGAAGCAAAGAGTAGGAGTAAACGGGTCCTTTTCACAATGGCAGGCAGTGACTAGTGGGGTACCGCAAGGCTCAGTGCTGGGACCCCAGCTATTTACAATATATATTAATGATTTGGATGAGGGAATTGAATGCAACATCTCCAAGTTTGCGAATGACACGAAGCTGGGGGGAAGTGTTAGCTGTGAGGAGGATGCTAGTAGGCTACAAGGTGACTTGGATAGGCTGGGTGAGTGAGCAAATGCATGGCAGATGCAGTATAATGTGAATAAATGTGAGGTTATCCACTTTGGTGGCAAAAACAGGAAAGTAGACTATTACCTGAATGGTGGCCGATTAGGAAAAGGGGAGATGCAATGAGACCTGGGTGTCATGGTACCCCAGTCATTAAAAGTAGGCATGCAGGTGCAGCAGGCAGTGAAGAAAGCGAATGGTATGTTAGCATTCATAGCAAAATGATTTGAGTATAGGAGCAGGGAGGTTCTACTGCAGTTGTACAGGGTCTTGGTGAGACCACACCTGGAGTATTGCGTACAGTTTTGGTCTCCTAATCTGAGGAAAGACATTCTTGCCATAGAGGGAGTATAGAGAAGGTTCACCAGACTGATTCCTGGGATGTCAGGACTTTCATATGAAGAAAGGCTGGATAGACTCGGCTTGTACTCACTAGAATTTTGAAGATTGAGGGGGGATCTTATAGAAACTTACAAAATTCTTAAGGGGTTGGACAGGCTAGATGCAGGAAGATTGCTCCCGATGTTGGGGAAGTCCAGAACAAGGGGTCACAGTTTAAGGATAAGGGGGAAATCTTTTAGGACCGAGATGAGGAAAACATTTTTCACACAGAGAGTGGTGAATCTCTGGAATTCTCTGCCACAGAAGGTTGTTGAGGCCAGTTCGTTGACTATATTTAAGAAGGAGTTAGATGTGGCCCTTGTGGCTAAAGTGATCAGGGGGTATGGAGAGAAGGCAGGTACAGGATACTGAGTTGGATGATCAGCCATGATCATATTGAATGGCGGTGCAGGCTCGAAGGGCCGAATGGCCTACTCCTGCACCTATTTTCTATGTTTCTATGTTTCCTATCCATGTACCTGTCCAAATGTTTTTTATATGTTGTTACTTGGACTTTATCTTGCACTAAACATTATTCCTTTTATCCTGCATCGGTACACTGTGGACAACTGGATTGTAATCATGTGTAGTCTTTTCGCTGACTGTATAGCATGCATCAAAAAGCTTTTCACTGTACCTCAGTACATGTGACGATAATAGGCTAAACTGCTTCTGCTGCTGTTGAAGGTGAGACGTTGCGTCGCGCCAGGGTTTTGGGCCTGTCCCACTTTGGCCGTCAGTTACGCGACAGGCCGTTGGCGGGCGAAGATTTTGTTCACTTCAAAAATTTCGGAGCCCCGCGCGATGTCGCGCACAACTAAATACCCCTCCGCGCTTCTTAGTGGGACCGGCCCCGCGCGGCCATACGATGCCCGTGCGCCTCAACGCGAGCACGAGGTTTTGTAATTTGCGTGCCAAGGACACGTAAGTGGGACAGGCCCTTTAATGTTGCGTTACCAAAGGAAGTGTTTGAGGCAGGTACAATAACAACATGTGGACATATCCATCACCAAATGTGTATAGAAGTTACCACTCAGGGTCCTATTAAATCTTTCCCTTCTCAACTTAAACCTATGTTCCCTGGTTCCTGATTCCCCTACGCTGGGTAAAAGACTCTGTGCATTCACCCCACCAATTCCCCTCATGGTCTTATACACCTCTATCAGATCACCCCTTCGTCTCCTGTGCTCCAAGGAATAAAGTCCTAGCCTGCCCAACCTCTACCCGTAGCTCAGGCCCTCGAGTCCTGGCAACATCCTCGTAAATCTTCTCTGCACTCTTTCCAAGGCTAATAACATCCTTCCTACAGCAGGGTGACCAAACTAAACACAGTACTCCAAATGTGGTCTTGCCAACGTCTTGCACAACTGTAACATAACACCCCAACTTCTATACTCAATCCCTGATGAGTGAAGGCTAATGTCAAGCCTTTTCGACCACTCAATTTACCTGTGGTGCTACTTTCAGGTACCTGCACTCCTAGATCCCGCGACTCTACCACTCTCTACAGGGACCTACCATTCACATGTTACTCATTGCTTGTAGACCGATTGATTCCCAAGGTGCCAATGATTCCAGGAATGAGTGGGTTAGCATACGATTAGTGTTTGACAGCACTGGGCCTCTACTCGTTGGAGTTTAGGTTGAGGAGGGACCTCATTGAAAGGTACAGAATAATGAAAGGCATAGATAGAGTGGATGTGGAAAGGATATTTCCACTGGTGGGAGAGTCTAGGACCAGAGGTCATAGGCTCAGAATTAAAGGGCACTCATTTAGATAGGGGGCCAGGAGGAACTTCTTTAGTCAGAGGGTAGTTAATCTGTGGAACTCATTGCCACAGAAGGCTGTGGAGGCAAAGACAGGATATTTTTAAGGCAGAAATAGATAAATTCATGATTAGAACGGGCATCAAGGGTTATGGGGAGATGGCAGGAGAATGGGATTAGGAGGCAGAGAACAGCCATGATTGAAAGGGTGAACTAGGGTAATGCCTCCCGCGTCTTCAAGGTCGACTGCAGGAGGTGCCCCCGGGGCACAGAGACGGCCGGGCGAGGAGAGGAGAGGGACGTCGGTTCACGGGAACTGCTCCAGTACATCGTGCGCGCGGGTCGACCGGACTTTGAAAATGGCGCCAAAAATTGCGGCACCCGCATGTGTACTATATACCAAAAACAATTCACTGCGCAGATGCTTACGTGACAAATAAATCACTATTGGTCCATTGAACTCTTGAACTGTTATGTTTCCTTTTCAAGTATTTTCCCAATTAACTTTGAAAGTCACTGTCGAATCTCAGCTACCATTTCAGAGAGCGAATTCCAGAATTGCTTTGCGTAAGAAGGAACTGCAGATGCTGGTTTACACTGAAGAGTAGCACTTTGAATGGTTAAATGTGGAAACCAGTGTGAGAAGTACTGAGAATGGATACGAAATGCTGGAGTAACTCATCTAGGACAGGCATCATCACTGGACAGTGATATCCCCAATCCTCACAGTAGCAATGAAGATGTTATTGGAGTAAGATTCCTCAAGAACACAGAAGTCATGTAGGTCACACCTCGAGTAAGTAGCAATGCCGTATTTGTTGTGGCATACTGCAGCAACAAGCTTGAAGCCATAGATACATGGCTTGGAAGCACATGAGGTATCAGCGATGTGCTTCTCTTGTAGAAGGAGGACATCAGCATTAAGGTCCTTGGCAGATCTTGAGATATATTCATTCTTTGCCCTGGACATTCCGTCCACATTTAGCTGGTAGAGGCGTAGAGATTACCCGAGGCTGCGGGGGTTTTTGCCCTGGGAAAGGCCGTTTGGGTTACGAGTCACTGGTGGCATGGTCAAAAATGACACCAAAACACTACATCTATTTGTTTGTGCATTCGCTCACTGAGGCTTTTCCCTGGTTGCATCAAAACCATCCACCCAGTAACTGATGCAATCCTGGCCTGGATGTCTTCCCCTTGATCTACAACTTTAGGCTGTGCACACCATACGCAAGAAAAAGAAGCATCTCTGGAGAGAAGAAATTGGTGATGGTCACGACCCAAAACATCACCCATTCCTTCTGTCCAGAGATGCTGCCTGTCCCGCTGACTTACTCCAGCTTTTTGTGTCTATCTCCAGAATTACTGTTTCTAATGTAATCTGAAGCGAATGAAACTTGCCATTCAAGCAGCCCTGCATGAATTATAACCAACAAATTCTCTACAGATGGAAGCGCGACGCGGCAAACTCGGTGCACGAAGCCGGAGGCATAAGGGCGGCTGCTGGAGGGTTTGCGGTGGTTGCGGGCGGTGGTGTTGGCGGAGACGGCCGCGGGAGGCCCTACAGCAGCCGGGCGAGCGTGCGGATCAAGCGCAGCCTGCAACAGCTGCATGGGGCGGCGGTAGAAGGAGCCAACGGCATCTAGCTGCGCCAGGCCCACCCCTACTCATCAACCCAGTACCGCCCAGACACCGGGCCTTAACGTGAGAAGATAAGAAGCTGCACATCTCCTTGGGTCATGTACAGACTTTACAGAAATTTGGAAGTTGCAAGATGGCACCAGGACATGGTGAGTCTCTGCGTGCTCAGTGGGTCAACCGTCGTACCTCTCCTCTCCCCACCACCCGCAGCCCACCTTGAGGATGTGGAAGGTAAGACCCCCTCTCCCGGTTCTTCCTCAAGATTCAAGATTCAAGAGAGTTTATTGTCATGTGTCCCAGATAGGACAATGAAATTCTTGCTTTGCTTCAGCACAACAGATGATAGCAGGCATGAATACAGAACAGATCAGTGTGTCAATATACCATTATATAAATATATACACACATGAATAAATAAGTAGATATAAACAGTGCAAATAAACAGATAATGGGCTATTAATGTTCAGAGTTTTGTTTCAGTTGAGTTTAATAGCCTGATGGCTGTGGGGAAGTAGCTATTCCTGAACCTGGACGTTGCAGTCTTCAGGCTCCTGTACCTTCTACCTGAAGGTAGCGGGGAGATGAGTGTGTGACCAGGATGGTGTGGGTCCTTGATGATGTTGCCAGCCTTTTTGAGACAGCGACTGCGATAGATCCCCTCGATGGAAGGGAGGTCAGAGCCGATGATGGACTGGGCAGTGTTTACTACTTTTTGTAGTCTTTTCCTCTCCAGGGCGCTCAAGTTGCCGAACCAAGCCACGATGCAACCAGTCAGCATGCTCTCTACTGTGCACCTGTAGAAGTTAGGGAGAGTCCTCCTTGACAATCCGACTCTCCGTAATCTTCTCAGGAAGTAGAGGCGCTGATGAGCTTTCTTGATAATTGCATCAGTGTTCACGGACCAGGAGAGATCTTCAGAAATATGCACGCCCAGGAATTTGAAGCTCTTGACCCTCTCTACCATCGACCCGTTGATTTAAATGGGACTGTGGTCCCCTTCCTACTCCTTCCAAAGTCCACAATCAGTTACTTGGTTTTGTTGGTGTTGAGGGCCAGGTTATTGTGCTGGCACCATATGGACAGTTGCTCGATCTCTCTTCTGTACTCTAACTCATCCCCATCAGTGATACGCCCCACAATAGTGGTGTCGTCAGCGAACTTGATTATGGTGTTCGCACTATGACCGGCTATGCAGTCATGAGTATAGAGTGAGTACAGCAGGGGGCTGAGCACGCAGCCTTGAGGTGCTCCCGTGCTGATTGTTATCGAGGCTGACACATTTCCACCAATACGAACAGACTGTGGTCTGTGGATGAGGAAGTCGAGGTTCCAATTGCAGAGGGATGCGCAGAGACCCAGATCTGAGAGCTTGGTAACCAGCCTAGAGGGGATGATTGTATTAAATGCCGAGCTGTAATCAATGAATAACAGCCTGACATATGAGTTTTGTCCATTGTCCAGTTCTATTGTCCAGCATCTGCCGCCGTTGGACTACCTCCACCTCCTCTCCGGTTGCCGGTCATCGGGGGTGAGCAGGAGACGAGCCTCGGACTGTTCCACAAGAGAATCTATGCACTCATGTACCATACAACTTGACAGGATAACACGCAGAACAATGGGGCGTCACGGTGGTGCAGCGGTAGTGTTGCTGCCTCACAGCGCCAGGGTCCCGGGTTCGATCCTGACTACGGGTGCTGTCTGTCCGGACTTTGTACGTTCTCCCCGCAACAGCATGGGGTTTCTCCAGGTGCTCCGGTTTCCATATAACCATATAACAATTACAGCACGGAAACAGGCCATCTTGACCCTTCTAGTCCGTGCCGAACACATAATCTCCCCTAGTCCCATATACCTGCGCTCAGACCATAACCCTCCATTCCTTTCCCATCCATATAACTATCCAATTTATTTTTAAATGATAAAAACGAACCTGCCTCCACCACCTTCACTGGAAGCTCATTCCACACAGCTACCACTCTCTGAGTAAAGAAGTTCCCCCTCATGTTACCTCTAAACTTCAGTCCCTTAATTCTCAAGTCATGTCCTCTTGTTTGAATCTTCCCTACCCTCAGTGGGAAAAGCTTTTCCACGTCAACTCTGTCTATCCCTCTCATCATTTTAAAATCTCTATCAAGTCCCCCCTTAACCTTCTGCACTCCAAAGAATAAAGCCCTAACTTGTTCAACCTTTCTCTGTAACTTAGTTGCTGAAACCCAGGCAACATTCTAGTAAATCTCCTCTGTACTCTCTCTATTTTGTTGACATCCTTCCTATAATTAGGCGACCAAAATTGTACCCCATACTCCAGAATTGGCCTCACCAATGCCTTGTACAATATTAACATTACATCCCAACTTCTATACTCAATGCTCTGATTTATAAAGGCCAGCACACCAAAAGCTTTCTTTACCACCCTATCTACATGAGATTCCACTTTCAGGGAACTGTGCACAGTTATTCCCCGATCCCTCTGTTCACCTACATTCTTCAATTCCCTACCATTTACCATGTTTCCTACCACATCTCAAAGACGTACAGGTTTGTAGGGTTAATTGGCTTCTGTAAATTGCCCCTAGTGTGAAGGAAAGTGCTAGTGCACGGTGTGATCGCTGGTCATTGCCGACTCGGTGGGCTGAAGGGCTGTATCTCTAAACTACACACGCAATTCGCCGTGTCTCCGTCCACATTACAATACATAACTATGGGAACAATGAGAGGGAGTTGCATGTGAGCCTGATGTCAGTCCACACATACACGTTAGCTTTCACTCTTTATAACTTTAACTGACGAAATTAATCAGAAATGATTAAATACCATTCGTGACCTCACCAGCTGCAGTATTTTACAATCCCAACGATGCTTCAGAGTTGGTGTGACACAGATGCACGATGGCTACATGAAAGCATTAACGCTCCACAGAGTGGTACACCAGTTTGGCGTTGCAGCCTTGAAGCATGAAGGACTTGTTTATGCCTCCTTGGGAAGTCACATTGTTGTCACAAGAAGTGGATTCGGGGTTATAAATGGCAAAAGAAAATGGAACAGGCGTTCACAGTTTGGAAAGGAAATTTCTTCCCGTAATATAAATTCAAGGAGCATGGTTTAATCTGCAGCTGTGAATACTCAGTGTTCTTCCCTGCGTTCGCTAGGCTGCATCAAAAAAAGTTTAACGTCTGTCTAGAATCAATTGCATGTTCGACCTGACAAGTTTATTTCTAACAATAGTAAACAGTTTGGTCGCTCGGCAACATCCTTTGACTTAGTAACACTTTGCAAACCAAACTAACGTCTGTGCCCAGGGCTGGCAATCTCCGACTGTTGCTGACGTATACTCTCCGACCCTGCCCAGCCCGGCCCTTTGGTTTTCTGGAGAGTTTTGAGATACCTCTGTGGGGCGGCTTAATGGCTCAGCGGGTGAAGCCATAGAGTGATTCAGTGTGGAAACGGGCCCTTCGGCCCAACTTGCCCACAACCGGCCAACATGTCCCACCTACACTCGTCCCACCTGCCCGTATCTTTGGTCCATATCCCTCTAAACTTGTCCTATCCATGGACTTGTCTACCTGTTTATTAAACGTTGGGATGCCTCAACTACCTCCTCTGGCAGCTTGTTCCATGCACCCACCACCCTTTGTGTGAAAAGGTTAGTCCTATTAAATCTTTTCCCCTTCACCTTAAACTATGTCCTCTGGTCCTCGATCCACCTACTCAGGGCAAGAGACTCTGTGCATCTACCCGATCTATTCCTCTCATGATTTTTAGAAGGTCATCACTCATTCCTCCTGCGCTCCAAGGAATAGAGTCTCACCCTACAGAACCTCTCCCTTTAGCTCAGACCCTCTAGTCCTGGCAATATCCTCGTAAATCTTCCTTGTACCCTTTCCAGCTTGACAACATCTTTCCTATAACATGGTGCTCAGAACTGAACATAATACTCTAAATGTGGCCTCACCAACTTCTGTACTCAATATAGACACAAAATGCTGGAGTAACACTGCATTTCTGGAGAGAATGAATGGGTGACGTTCAGGGTTGATACCCTTTTTCAGACTGTACAATATATATATATATATATATATATATATGTATATACACAGTCCCCTATTCCTTTCTCAAGAGAGAAACTGAGTTACTCCAGCATTTTGTGCTTATCTTTGGTGTAAGCCAGAATTTCCCCTCTACAACTATCACTATCAATAGACAAGCTACCTATACAGAGAACTTATAAATATACCTATCCCATGTATAACCTATCCCTGATCACTCTCCCATCTACCTTCTCAATCTACGCCCTATCCCTCTCCCTCTTTCTCTCTCTCCTCTCTCCCTCATCACCCCCCCCCCCCTCTCTCTCTCTTATTTACACGTTTATTGGGTTATATACAGAGTATTACATTTACACATGTGTTGCACTGCTGCAAGTAAGAATTTCATTGTTCCGTTTCAGGATATATGACAATAAAACACTCTTGACTCTTATCTTCACCATGACATCCGGAGGCCAATGGGACAAATCTACACTTGGTCAGACCACAGTTGTTTCCAGCCATGTTGACATGGGTTGCTTATCAGCAGGCATTATTGTGCTTATTATCAGCACACATTGTTGCTCAGTGGACAACTGTAACCACACAACTACGTGTCGTTGTGTGGCCTGATTCATCTCGCCACACTTTCTAGATCTTTAACTTTAGTTAATTGTGTCCTTATTATTACCCGTTCCTGCATTCTCCTCAGCTTGTAATGTTGCAACTTTATAGGACTTGGTGAATCTGTGGAATGTTTTGCCACAGAAGGCTGTGGAACCCAAGTCAGTGGACATTTTCAATGCAGAGGTAGATAGATTCTTGATTAGTACAGGTGTCAGGGGTTATGGAGAGAAGGCAGGAGAATGGGGTTAGGAGGGAGAGATAACTCAGCCATAATGGAAAGGCAGAGCAGACTTGATGGGCCGAATGGCCAAATTCTGTTCCTTTCACTCATGACCTTATGACATGCCTTTAGTTAGGCTGCATTTGGAGTATTGCGTGAAGTTCTCGTCACCCCCATTACAAGGAAGGATGTGGAGGCTTTGGAGAGGGTGCAGAGGGGATTCACTGGGATGTTGCTTGGATTAGAGGGCATTAGAGTTACAAGAGATTGGGTAAACTTGGTATGTGTAGGAAGGAACTGCAGATGCTGGTTCATACCGAAGATAGCCACAAAAACTGGAGTAACTCAGCGGGACAGGCAGCATCTCTGGAGAGAAGGAATGGGTGACATTTCGGGTCGAGACCCTTCTTCAGACTGACCCGAAACGTCACCCATTCCTTCTCTGTAGAGGTGCTGCCTGTCCCGCTGAGTTACTCCAGCTTTTTGTGTCTATCTTTGGGTAAACCTGGATTGTTTTCTCTGTAACATCTGAGGTTCATGAGTCAAGAGTGTTTTAATGTCATATGTCCCGACACGGAACAATGAAATTCTTACTTGTTTGAGAGGATACCTGATAGAAATATATAACATTATTAGAAATTGACAGGATAGAGAGAATCTTTATCCCAAGGTAGAGGTGTCAAAGACTTTAAGGTGAGAGGGGCAAATATTAAAGAAGAGGAGGTAGATACGATAAGAGCATTTGCTGGACACATGGATATGCAGAAGGAGATTAGTTTAACTTGGCATCACGTTTGGCATGGACATTGTGTTCCAGTGCTGTACAGTTCCATAAAAGAAGACACAAAGTGCTGGAGTGACTCAGCGGGCCAGGCAGCATCTCAGGAGAACATGGACAGGTGGCGTTTCGGGTCAGGATGCTTCTTCAGGTTGGTACCTAGTCTGAAGAAGGTCCCGCCCCTGCATGTTCTCCGGAGATGCTGCCTGACCCGCTGAGTTACTCCAGCACTTTGTATCTTCTTTTGTAAACCAGCATCTGCAGTTTGTCGTTTCTACTGTACTTGATCTTGATCTAACTAAAACTATGATCTATGTTTTATGTTCTTTTAAAACATTCTATAAAAGCACCCATTAGATCCATGCTGTTTATAAAATTTGATCAATCTTTACATACCATGGTTATGAACCCAACCTTTCAGTAGAGTAGAGTTTAGTTTAAGAAGGAACTGCAGATGCTGGAAAATCGAAGGTAGACAAAAGTGCTGGAGAAACTCAGCGGGTGCAGCAGCATCTATGGAGCGAAGGAAATAGGCAACGTTTAGGGCCGAAACCCTTCTTCAGAGTTTAGTTTAGTTTGGTTTAGTTTAGAGATACAGCATGGAATCATGTCTTTGGGCCAACCCAGATCACTTAGACCATTGATCACCCGCACACTTCTTCTTGCGTATGGCGTGCACAGCCTAAAGTTGTAGGACAACTTGTTCTATTTGATCTTACTTGATTTTGCACGCCAGGTTGATTGCATTCGTCGAAACAGGGCGGACCATGTGAAGGTTGCAATCTCCCACCCCACCCCCACACGAGTTCCATGTTATCCCACTTTAGCATCCTACACACTTGGGGCAATTTGGAGAACCCAATTAACCTTCAAACCTGCACGTCTTTGGAGCGTGGGAGGAAACCGGAACACCCGGAGAAAACCCACGCGGGCACAGGGGAGAATATACAAACTCCCTACAGACAGCACCCGTAGTCAGGATGGAACCTGGGACTCCGGTGCTGTGAGGCAGCAGCACTACCCGCTGCACCACTGTGCCGCCCCTTAGTGCCGTTCTTGAGCCTGACCCTTTTATGGCGGTGGACTGGGAGTTAAATGCATTCATGCTCTTGGTCTGACTGTGCAGGTTGTTATGGTTTGGGATGCCGTGCTTGAAAGGCTGGTGGAAACTATCAACAGGGAACTGAGAGCGTGAGTGTTCTTCCAGCTTTAAACCTGCTCTGTTCTGCTTTAGCTTTGTGGACTGCCAGGAACAATGTTTAGTGTTGCCAAGGTGATAATGAATGGAAACGCATCAGTTTGCAGCACATTCCCATCTTCAACGTTCTCTTTAAAGGCCTTCATCCTAATATGGGTGGGCATATTTTACATCCAACAGCATTTCTTGTGGAAAATTATGGAGCATTCTCCTGCAAAAGATACGGATGCGATGTTCTAAAGCTCGGATTAATTGAAAGATACAGCAGGCTAACAGGCCCTTCAGCCCACCGAGTCCATGCCGACCATCGATCACCCCTTCACACTAGTTCTATGTTATCTCATTTTCTCATCCACTCCCTACACACTAGGGGCAATTTACAGAGGGATAAATAATCTGCAAACCCGCACACCTTTGGGATCCGAAGACGGGCACAAAGTGCTGGAGTAACTCAGCGGGTCAGGCAGCACCTCTGGAGAAAAGGAGTAGGGGTCGAGACCCTTCTTCAGACTGAGAGTCAGGGGAGAGGGAAACTGGAGATAGGAAAAGGTGCCAAGAACAAAGGAAAGGAACAAATCAGAGCCAGCAATGATGATCAAGGAAAGGTGGAGCCCACAATGGTCCATTGTTGGCTGTGGAAGAGATGGTACAGAAGGAATACCAACAGTGGAACAGTGGAATTAGCAGGATGTCTAGGGTTCCATAGGCACAAGGTTGAGGTACACACAGATCTGTCTTGGCATGATTGAATAGTAGAATAAGCACAGGAGGCTGAATGGCCTACTCCAGTGTCTGTTCTTCTGTTTCCAGTATTCATTTAAAATAAATTCCTTGGCTCCTTGAAATCAACCATTTCAGAAAAGTTGCAAGATGGCACCAGAATGTGGCGACACTTTGCATTCTGTTTCAGCAGAGGATCCATTTTAGGTTCAGGTTTATTATTGTCACATGTATCAAGGTACAATGAAGAACTGGCTTTGCATGCTATCCAAAACAGATCAGATATTACTATACATAAATACAATCAAGTTAAACTCAAGTACAATAGGTAGAGCAAAGGGGAACATACAGAGTGCAGAATATAGTTCTCAGCATTGTAACGCATCAGTTCATGTTCATAAGTGATAGGAGTAGAAACCGGCCATTCGGCCCATCAAGTCTACTCTGCTATTCAATCATGGCTGATCTTTCTTTCTCCCTCAACCCCATTCTTCTGCCTTCTCCCCAGTTGCATAGACAAAGTCCAATGTCTGCAATGGGGTAGAGGTGAATCGGACAGTACCCTAGCTTATGGAAGGGCTGTTAAGAAGCCTGATAACAGGTGCGGCACGGTGGCGCAGGGAAAAGTTGCTGCCTTACAGTGCATACAGCGCCAGACACCCAGAGTTCGATCCCAACTCTGGGTGCTGCCTGTACGTCCTCCCCATGACCGTGTGGGTTTTCTCCGAGATCTTCGGTTTCCTCCCACACTCCAAAGATGTACAGGTTTGTAGGTTAAATTGGCTTGGTATAAATTGTAAATTGTCCCTCGTGTGGGTAGGATAGTGTTAATGTGCGGGGATCGCTGGTCGGTGCGGACTCGGTCGGCCGAAGGGCCTATTTCCGCGCTGTATCTCTAAACTAAACTAAACTAAACCAAACAGTGGGGCAGAATCTGGGCCAGGGTCTGTGCTGCTCATGTGTGGTATGGTGTGGTGGACCGCCTGCAGGACAAGCATTTCTGTCCACGTATCTCTGCACAAGTGACAATACCAAAACCATTGAACCATTGAAAGGGATGTGTTTGTGGAATCCATTGCACGGTGTGGGACGTGCAGAGATCGAGAAAGCATTGTTCCACATTTTTGTGATGTTTAAAGCCAGTGTGAGACGTGAAATTTTTCACGGAGGGGTTGACGTGGTGCACTCGGGGCACTGTGAGCCATGACTAATAGAGATAGTACGGATAGCACAATGCCACAGCGGATGTGGGCAGAGGAAGAGGGTGAACAGGGCAGAGAAATGAAACATAGCTGCTAAGGGCCACTTTTCTCAATGTGTCCCACCCTATATCAGCAGTTGTTCAGGGCCCTAGTGAGACCACACCTGGAGTATAGTGTGCAGTTTTGGTCCCCTAATTTGAGGAAGGACATTCTTGCTATTGAGGGAGTGCAGCGTAGGTTTACAAGGTTAATTCCCGGGATGGCAGGACTGTCATATGCTGAGAGAATGGAGCAGCTAGGCTTGTACACTCTGGAGTTTAGAAGGATGAGAGGGCATCTCATTGAAACATATAAGATTTTTAAGGGTTTGGACACGCAAGAGGCAGGAAACATGTTCCCAATGTTGGGGGAGTCCAAAACCAGGGGCCACAGTTTAAGAATAAGGGGTAAGCCATTTAGAACGGAGACGAGGAAACACTTTTTCTCACAGAGAGTGGTGAGTCTGTGGAATTCTCTGCCTCAGAGGGCAGTGGAGGCCGGTTCTCTGGTTACTTTCAAGAGAGAGCTAGATAGGGCTTTTAAAGATAGCGGAGTCAGGGGTTATGGGGAGTAGGCAGGAACGGGGTACTGATTGGGGATGATCAGCCATGATCACATTGAATGGCGGTACTGGATCGAAGGGCCGAATGGCCTACTCCTGCACCTATTGTCTATTGTCTATATCATTGCAGGGATATGGATTATGTGCAGGTAGATAACAGTTGGTCTTGGCATCATGTTCGGCACGAACACTGTGGGCCGAAGGGCCTGTTTCTGTGTTGTAAATGATCTCAATGTGCCAAAGCTGATTCCATCATTGAGTCGGTTTATCAGGCTAAATACAGACGATAGATGCATAGACGACAAGGTAAAATAGCGTGGGCTCATTTTGGTGAATCTGAAGGAATTTAAAGGGGAACTGAGTAACATATTTTTATCATTCAGAGGGTAGTGGGTACGTATTTTAGTTTAGTTTAGAGATACAGCGCGTAGAGAAACAGGCCTTTCATCCCACCGAGACCGCACCGATCAGCGATCCCTGCACATTAACACTATTCTACACTCACTAGGGACAATTTACACTTATACCAATCCAATTAACCTACAAACCTGTACGTCTTTGGAGTGTGGGAGGATACCAAAGATCTCGGAGAAAACCCACGCGGTCACGGGGAGAGCGTGCAAACTCCGTGCAGACAGCACCCGTAGTTGGGATCGAACCGGCGCTGCAAGTGCTGTAAGGCAGCAACTCTATCGCTGCACCACCATGCCGCCCCAAATGCCAGAGGACGTGGCAGAGGCAGGTGCATTGATGATATTTAAAGGAGTTTAGACAGGTGCAGGTTTAACGACATTCACAGGTTCAAAGACGTACGGGTTTATACGTTAATTGGCTTTCGTAAGTTGTAAAGAAATTGTCCCTAGTGCATTGGATAGTGCTAGTGTACAGGGTGATCACTGGTCAGCCTCTTCTCAGTGGGCCGAAGAGCCTGTTTCCACGCTGTATTCTAAAGATTAAAGTCTAATGGACAAGTTAAGAGGGAGAAACAAGGAACTGCAAATGCTGGTTTACCATAAAAAGACACATAATGCTGGAGTAACTCAGTGGACTGCAGAGGAATCCTGACCCAAAATGCGACCTATCCATGTTTTAAACATTAGACTTTACTTTAGACTTTAGAGATACAGCGTGGAAACACGCCCATCGAGTCCGCGCCGACCAGTACACAAGATCACCCCGTACACAAGCACTATCCTACACACGGGGGACAATTTACAATTTACAGAAGCCAATTAATCTGGAAAACCGCACATCTTTGGAGTGTGGGAGGAAACCGGAGCACCCGGAGAAAACCCAGGCGGTCACGTGGAGAACGTACAAACTCCGTACAGATTGCACCCGCGGTCAGGATCGAACCCGGGTCTCCGGCGGCAACTCTACCACTGCGCCACTGCGCCGCCCTGTTCTCCAGAGTAGTTGCCTGACCCGCTGAGTTACTCAAGCATTTTGTGCCTTTATTAGGTCAAGAGGGATACGGGCCAAATGTAGGTAAATGAGACAAGCAGGGAGTGTCAACTATCAGGACTGTCTTATGAAGAAAGACTGGTTAGACTTGGTTTATACTCTCTAGAATTTAGGAGATTGAGAGGGGATCTTATAGAAACTTATAAAATTCTTAAGGGGTTGGACAGGCTAGATGCAGGAAGATTGCTCCCGATGTTGGGGAAGTCCAGGACAAGGGGTCACAGCTTAAGGATAAGGGGGAAATCCTTTAAAACCGAGATGAGAAGAACTTTTTTCACACAGAGAGTGGTGAATCTCTGGAACTCTCTGCCACAGAGGGTAGTCGAGGCCAGTTCATTGGCTATATTTAAGAGGGAGTTAGATGTGGCCCTTGTGGCTAAGGGGATCAGAGGGTATGGAGAGAAGGCAGGTACGGGATACTGAGTTGGATGATCAGCCATGATCATATTGAATGGAGGTGCAGGCTCGAAGGGCCGAATGGCCTACTCCTGCACCTAATTTCTATGTTTCTATGTTTCTATGTTTCTATGAGCTGCACTGAAGGGCCTGTTTCTGGTTTATGTAATCTGTGTTGACGTGTACGCATTGCTCAAAGAGTTAGTGGTGTTTTAATAGTGATTAGTCACTATTGACATGCAGTCAATTGTTTAACATTGGCACACTCCATTACTACGAAGGCTGGACTAAGGAATGGCTGATGGAAGACGCTGTACCCATTCCAGTGGCATTGCCTGTGTCATCGTTAGAGCCAACCCCTTTTTCCATTGTGCAACAGGTAGCCATGAATGAGTCGGCTTGGCTCGGCATTCAGTGCATCACCAGGGTTACCGTCTTATCAAACTCATAATATCTGGAATGAAAAGCTTTAACCAGTGACGAAGGGAAGTAGATAGGTGATTTGATCCTGAGTCACATGAATCATAAATGTCCTCAACTTTACCTTTGGAATGCATGGAGCTAACTGATCGGATTAACTGAATGTACGTGATTACGATCAAACTGTGCACAGTGTACAGATGCAGGATAAAGGCTCTGAACTACAACCTCCAAATAGTCTCAGAGCTATATATACTTGGGGACATAATTTTGCACTATTATTGTTTATTTATTTGTATGTCTGTTTTTTTTAATACATACTGAACCTTTTTATCGTTGTTTATTTTGGGTTTTACAGAGTGCCATGTTTGCATATCAGGTGTGTTTGTTTAGTTTAAAGATACAGGCCCCTCGGCCCACAGAGTTTGCGCCGTCCAGCGATCCCCCACACTATCCTACACTCAAGGGACAGTTTACAATTTTGCTGAAGCCAATTAACCTGCAAACCTGTACGTCTCTGAAGTGTGGGAGGATACTGGAGCACCCGGAGAAAACCCACATGGTCACGGGGAGAAGGCTCAAACTCCCATACAGACAGTACCTGAGGTCAGGATTGAACCCAGGTCTCTGGCGCTGTGAGGCAGCAACTCTACCACTGTGCCACCGAGCAACCAGTTCAGAAACTCACTGTCTGTTTTTTATTGCACTGTTCAGATAGATCATCTCATTTTGTTACACATTAAATTTCACCTTCCATGTATCATGCCCATTTCTCCTGCAATATGTTACATTTCACTTCCTTCCTGAGTCATCCATAAATCCTCAAGTTATGCCAAATGCTTATATTTAAAAAATAAAATTAATTGCCACCTTGGTAAGACCCTTCCGTTTGGTCTGAAAAACAACCATTTGCCACAGCTCGCTGCTCTTTGACTTCCCGCCCTGCCACGGCCCCTGTGAATCTCAGTGAGTTCACTTGGATTTAGTTACCTTTCAGCTGTAGTTAGCTGGCTGGTGAGGGCAGGTAAAATTTGTCTCTGCCTCACTCTCTCTCTCCACCTCTCTTACTCATGCATCGGGCCAGTCTAAGCCCAAACGTGAGTCATTGTTTTGAGATAGAAGGCAGCAACGAGAAAGTGTTGAAAGAAAAACAAACAAAGTTTAGCTTAGTTTGGATCATAAGATCATAAGTGATGGGAGCAGAATTAGGCCATTTGGCCCATCGTCTACTCCGCCATTCAATCATGGTTGATATATCTCTCCCCCCACTAACCCCATGCTCCTGCCTTCTCCCCATAACCTCTGACAGTTTCGAGCTGGAGCATGGATACTGGCCCTTCGGCCCACCCAGTCCGAGTCGACCATCCATCATCCGTTCTCATTAGTTCTATGTTATCTCGCTTTCTTGTCAACTCCCTACACACTGGGGGCAATGAACAGAGGCCAATTAACCTACTAACATGCGCGTTTTTGTGATGCGGGAGGAAACCGGAGCATCCGGAGGAAACCCAAGCGGTCAAAGACTTCCCAAGCCTCACAAGTAGTGAAGAGCGTCAAAAGTGCAGTCACTGTGGTGAAAGGAAGCCAGATAGCAACTATTGCACACTGAGGTTCCTCGATTGTAATCCCAGAAACTGCTTGAATGGACTAAGCATGTGTTAACTTTGCAAGTTTGGCCTCAAAATTCAGCGTCATCGAATCTGTTGCTTGTGCAATGACCCCAATGACCTCTACATTCAGGGACAGCTTCTTCCCAATGACCACATGGTATTGAACACCACGAGCTATAAATAAACTCCGAACTATGAACTGTCTTACTTGCCCTGGGGACGTGCGGCTTTGTTTTGCTTTAGCACTCTATTGTTTTTTTAATTTATTGCACATTGGGCAGCACAGTGGTGCAGCGGTAGAGTTGCTGCCTTACGGCTCCAGAGACCCGGATTCGATCCTGACTACGGGTGCTGTCTGTACGGAGTTTATACATACACAAAATCTGATGATTTTATACACCTCTCTAACATCACCCCTCATCCTACTGCGCTCCAAGGAATAGAGTCCTAGCCTGCTCAACCTCTCCCTATAGCTCAGACCCTTGAGACCTGGCAACATCCTCGTAAATTTTCCCTGTACACTTTCCACCTTGACGACATCTTTCCCATAACATGGTGCCCAGAACTGAACATAATACTCTAAGGGTGGAGGAAGTGAAGAGCTGGAGGTCATAAAAGACCAGGAACAATCAGGGCCGGCCACAAAAGACCTCAGATAAACAATACTCCCCAATACAGGCATCATTCGTGTAAACCTCCTCTGCCCCCTTATCAAAGGCTCTCCATCCTTCCTGTAATGGGGTGACAAGAACTGCATGCACAGCTCCAAATGCAGCCTGACCATAGTCCCAGAGGTGTGGTTTCATGAACATGTCCAGTGGTCTGCTGTGCCTCACACCCACAGCTGTGACTGAGGTCACAACAGATGATGATGATGATGCTGAACGTTGCGTCCAAACCTACACAGTTAACACATGCTTAGTCCGCTGAGCAGTGACTGTGGTAACAAACAAGGAACCTTGGTGTGCTGAAGTTACAATCTCGTTTCCTTTTACCGCAGTGACTACGCTTGTAGAAACATAGGAACATAGAAAATAGGTGCAGGAGAAGGCCATTTGGCCCATCGAGCCAGCCACTGTGATCATTGCTGACCATCCACAATCAGTAACCCGTGCCTGCCTTCTCCCCATACCCCTTGATTCCGCTAGCCCTCAGAGCTCTATCTAACTCTCTTTTAATGAATTGGCCTCCACTGCCTCTGTGGCAGAGAATTCCCTAAATTCACAACTCTCTGGGTGGCACACTTTATTGGTTGTGAGGCTTTGGGGTGTCTTTGACCATGTGGGGGTTTCCTCCAGGTGCTCCAGTTTCCCCCCACACCCCAAAGACTTTGTGAGGCTTTGGGATGTCCTGCGCCTGTCGAGGACTGCAAGCCTTTCTTGCTTTGAAGGAAGGCTGGAAAGAAGTCGTTCAGCAGCGTATCACTCCCCCACCAAGCCTGGGACACAAACGCTTGGGTTGGGAGGTTTATTGGCTGCCATAGGTGTTGGTAAGTGGGAGAATGTGTGTTGATGGGAACGTGAGGAGAAAATAAATGGAATTCATGTGAAATTAGTGATCGATGGTTGGCATGGATTCGTGGGCCGAAGGGCCTGTTCCGATACTGGATCTGTCAATATCCCTGAGGAATTTTACTGCCCTTAAATCAGCAGTTTAATGTTGTTTATTTTAGATAAATATCTATCTATCCCTCCCATGTGATGCTGGGACCCAACGGGTCCCACTTAGTATTTTTATATATATATATATGTATATATATATATTGTACATAAGAGGGAAATTGATCTGCCAACAGTCATAAAACACAAT
The DNA here is from genome assembly GCF_010909765.2 of Amblyraja radiata. Lineage (NCBI taxonomy): Eukaryota > Metazoa > Chordata > Chondrichthyes > Rajiformes > Rajidae > Amblyraja > Amblyraja radiata. Next base: position 10,848,706 of record NC_045965.1, read on the forward strand.
TTACATGAAACATAAAATTAAAGCGGTGAGTGGAAAGGATTAGGGATGTACAAAGATTGGGGGGGGGGGGGTCAGTCTACCCCACGACAGAAGGGGGAGGAGTTATAAAGTTTGATAGCCGCAGGGAAGAAGGATGCCCTGCATCTTGGTGGAACCAGTCTGTTGCTGAAGGTGCTCCTCAGGTTGACCAGTGTGTCATGGAGGGGGTGAGCTGTATTGTCCAAGATGCTCCACAGTTTGAGGAGCATCCTCCCCTCAATGACCACCTCCCATGAATCCAGCCTTCCTGATGAGTTTGTTGATCCTGTTGGCATCCGTGACCTTCGCCCTGCTGCCCCTGCACATGGCAGTGAAGAAGATGGCACTGGCTCCCACCGTTTGGTAGAACATCTGCAGACATTGAAGAAGCGGAGCCTTCTCAGAAAGTACAGCCGGCTCTGTCCCTTCTTGTACAGGGCCTTCGCATTCCTGGACCAGTCCACTTTACTGTCCAGGTACACTCCAAGGTATTTGTACTCCCTGGTAAACTGCACATCCACACCATTGATGGAGACAGGGGACAGAGGTGTTCCTCTCCTCCTAAAGTCCACCACCAACTCCTTAGTCTTGTCGGTGTTGAGCTGCAGGTGATTCAGCCCACACCATGCAACAAAGTCGTTGACCACACCTTTGTGTATTCAGCTTCCCACCTCTCACTGATGCAGCCCACAATTGCAGGGTCATCTGAAAACTTCTGCAGGTGGCAGGAGTCCGAGTTGTATCAGAAGTCCGAGGTGTAGATGGTAAACAGGACGGAAGAGAGGGCCATATTGTGGTCATCCTGTCAAGTAGTTAGTGATCTAGGATATACTAGTATCTGCAGTTCCTTTCTATACAAAAAAAAGTTTAGTATATATATATTTAAAAAAATAGACAATAGTACTTATTTACAGACAATAGTACTGTTGTATAATTAAAATGTTATTGAATTGGATGCCAAAAAAAGTTTGGCACGGTGGTGCAGCGGTAGAGTTGCTGCCTTACAGCGCTTGCTGCGCTGGAGACCCAGGTTCGATCCCGACTACAGGTGCTGTCTGTACGGAGTTTGTTTGTTCTCCCCATGCCCTGCGTGGGTTTTCTCAGAGATCTTCGGTTTCCCCTCACACTCCAAAGACGTACAGGTTTGTAGGTTAATTGGCTTGGTATAAATGTAAAAATTGTCCCTCGTGTGGGTAGAATAATAATAATAATAATACATTTTATTTATGGGCGCCTTTCAAGAGTCTCAAGGACACCTTACAAAAATTTAGCAGGTAGAGGATAAACATGTAAGGGGAATGAAATAAATAGTAGAGACATGACTAGTACACAAAGTAAAGACAGAATTCAATTCAAAACACAATATGAGGCAATTCAAGCACAGATGAAAAGGGAGGGGGACGTGGGGCTAAGGATAGGCAGAGGTGAAGAGATGGGTCTTGAGGCGGGACTGGAAGATGGTGAGGGACACGGAATTGCGGATCAGTTGGGGGAGGGAGTTCCAGAGCCTGGGAGCTGCCCTGGAGAAGGCTCTGTCCCCAAAACTGCGGAGGTTGGACTTGTGGATGGAGAGGAGACCGGCTGATGTGGATCTGAGGGACCGTGAGGGTTGGTAGGGGGAGAGGAGGTCAGTGAGATATGGGGGGGACAGATGGTGGAGGGCTTTGTAGGTGAGGATCAGGATTTTGTAGTTGATCCGGTGGGAGATGGGAAGCCAGTGAAGTTGTTTGAGGACTGGAGTGATGTGATGCCAGGATTTGGTGTGGGTGATGAGTCGGGCGGCTGCGTTCTGGACCAGTTGGAGTCGGTTGATGTAGGTGGAGCTGATGCCAAGGAGAAGTGAGTTGCAGTAGTCCAGTCGGGAGGAGATGAAGGCATGGATGAGTCTTTCAGCAGCGGGAGGTGTGAGAGAGGGTCTGATTTTGGCGATGTTGCGGAGATGAAAGAAGGAGGTTTTAATGACATGGCGGATGTGAGGCTCAAGGGAGAGGGTGGAATCAAAGATCACGCCAAGGTTGCGGGCCTGGGGAGATGGGGAGACAGTGGTGCCGTCGATGGTGAGAGTGGGGTTATTGATTTTGCTGAGTGTGGCTTTGGAGCCTATGAGGAGGAATTCTGTCTTATCGCTGTTGAGTTTGAGGAAATTATGTTGCATCCAGGTTTTTATAGCTGACAAACAGGAGTTGATATGGGAGAGGGGGGGGGGGTTGTGGGGGGATTTGGTGCCGAGGTAGATCTGGGTGTCATCAGCTTAACAGTGGAAGTCCAGGTTGAAGTGGCGGAGTATCTGACCAAGGGGGAGGATGTAGATGACGAAGAGGAGGGGGCCGAGTACGGAGCCTTGGGGAACGCCTTGAGTGACTGTGGCTGTAGCAGAGGTGTGGTTGTGGAGAGAGATGAAGTGGGATCTGTTGGAAAGGTAGGAACGGAGCCAGCTGAGTGCAGAGCCTTCAATGCCGAGGTCTTTGAGTCTGGTGAGCAGGATGTTATGGTTCACTGTATCGAAGGCTGCGCTCAGGTCGAGGATGTTGAGGGAACCGGTGTCAGCAGAGGTGAGGAGGTCGTTGAGGACTTTGAGGAGAGCAGTCTCTGTGCTATGGAGGGGGCGAAAGCCAGATTGGAGGGGTTCAAGTAGGTTATACGCAAGGAGGTGGGAATGAAGTTGCGACGCAATGATACGCTCCGGGGTTTTTGAAAGAAAGGGGAGGTTTGAGATTGGGCGGTAGTTAATGAGAATAGTGTTAATGTGTGGGGATCGCTGGTCGGCGCGGACCCGGTGGGCCGAAGAGTCTGTTTCTGCGCTGTATTTCTAAACTAAACTAAACTAAACTAAACTAAAAAAGAATTTCACTGTTCATTGGTACACATGACAATAACACTCTATTGAACCTTTGAAATCTCCCCGCTACAGATTATGTCATTTACCAACACACACAAGGGTAAATTAACCTACCTAACCCGTGTATCTTTGCAATGTGGGTGGAAACTGGAATACCCAGGGTGAAACCCACGCGGTCACAGGGAGAACGTGCAAACTCCACATAAACAACACCCAAAGTCAGGATCGAACCCGTGAGGTAAAGGCTCAACAAGCTGGGTCAGGCCGCCGCACTACTGGGTCCTGAGGTCAACAGGGACTCAGCACGGTGATGGTTTCTGCAGGACTATCAGAGGGCTGAGTGAGGGGGAGGAGAATGGGGAGAGGAAGGTGGTGTGACTGGGCAGAGAGGTGTCTGACGAAGGATCCCGACCAAAACCAACGGCAGTCCATTCCCTCCAGAGATGCTGCCTGACCCACTGAGTTTTAGTTTTAGAGATACAACGTGGAAACAGGCCCTTCGGCCCACCAAGTCTGCACTGACCAACGATCGCCCACACACTCATGACAATTAACCCACAAACACGCAGGTTTTTGGGATGTGGGAGGAAACTTGATGCACCTGGAGGAAACCCACGTGGTCACAGGGCGAAAATGCAAACTCCACATACAGACAGCACCCGAGGTCAGGATCGTACCCGGGTCTACCACTGTGCCACTGTGCTGCCCTCCAGCACTTTGCCTTACCTTACCCCCCCCCCCCCCTATATACCCACCCCCCTCACCTATCATTGTAGAATCAAGGGCAGATGCTGGATTGCAAAACAATGCTGGAACAACTCAACAGGCCTGGCAGCATCCCTGGGGAACAAGGGATGTGTCGGGACATTTCAATCGGAAGGAGTGTCAATACCCAAGACACCACCTCTCTCGTGTTCTTTAGGAATGCTGTTTGACCTGCTGAGTTACTCCAGCACTTTGTGTCTTTTTTTCCACCTATCACTTGCCGGGCTTTGTCCCGCCCCCACCTCTCTTCCAGCTTTCTCCCGCCTAGTACAGTCAGTCTGAAGAAGGGTCCCGATCCGAAACGCCACCTATCTCCAGAGATGCTGCCTGACTTGCTGACTTACTCCAGCACTTTGTGATTTTTTTCCCGGTAAACCAGCATCTGCACTTCCTTGCGTCTACATTAAAAATGTAAACTCCTTGTGCGGCTTCACAACTGTGTCACATTGTTCCCATGTCACAAGTTTAGCGAGGGATTAAGATTACTCCTCGGTACTTGCTTAGAAATGTAAAAGAAAACTGGAACAACATTTGAACTGGATTTGAATGACTTTATTTATGAAACTACAATCAGAATTGCACAATCATTGAATCACCACAGATTGGAAAATAGATGTTCACATCCAATACAACAATATTATCTGCACCATCTACAAAAATCATACCTCTAAATATATGTTTTATTTCAGCCCTTATTAAAACTCTTGGTTTGATTCAGTGTGAAGAGGTGATGTCTGCAAGGCAGGACATGTTGCATTTTGTGGCAAAGCTTTGAAGTACTCGATCTGATGGCTCGTTGTTCAAAGCTCACCGTTTCAGTGAACTGCAACGACCGAAGCCCTTACAAGCTCCTTCAATCAGCTTGGATCATCTCCAGCTCATGATGTGATGGGCCAAGCAAACTCTAGTAGTACAAATAATTCAGACCTTAAGCAGTCCGCTGCCTTGCATTTCACAGGGTTAATTAACAGTGAGATCTTGGAGCGGATAGTCCCTTCTCTTTCCCCATAGTATTTCGCATTGACAGTGAAAAACTGAAGGAACAGGGACTTGGGTGGTTGTTTTAGATCAGACATCCCAACTAGGCAGTCAGGAGCACCAACTCCAATCTTATTGAGATGCGGATTTTGCTCTCAACAGTGCTCGATAAATACATAGTAAGATTGAGAAATGACCCACACACATACATAATTACATAGATCCTAAGCACCGATGAATGAACGCCATTGTCATTGGGTTCACACACTTTCCCAGTCCAGGCACAGTCTAAACACAACATGCACCTTTCTCCTCCCTATCTTCTCCCCCCATTCTCCCCGGCTTGCTTCTTAAGGGGCAGGCAGGGCAGGGCAGGGCAGACCTGTGGACTTCCACACTTCCACCGCTCCTTCGGTTGTGCTGGACCTTTTACCTCCAGATGGATGACTTGGCTCGGGTTGGTGGCAACACGGTGAGCCTCACCCATTGCAAGAGCTCCGAGCCTGCACCCCACAAGAGTACATGACCACTCTTCTCTCTCCACCTTTTGACAAGGCTTCATTGAACCTCCCTTGGTCCTTTCTGGGTCCTCGTGGTGGGCTCTCGTTTTCCACCTCCCACCAGCTATCAGCTTCCAGCATCCTCTACCCTCCTTTTTGACCTCGTCCTTGATACACAGTCAAGAAAACTAACCACATCTCGACAAGAGATCATCTTCTGGTTTACATTAGAAGTATAACCGCATTCATGTTTGCTGATGATCTTGAGAGTTGTTGAGTATGTTCTGATAGAGATCAGACTGAAGAAACCTTGCGTAGCAGTTATTCTCCATCAAGGCGTAGACCTTCTTCTGTGCAGCCTCAAAGCAGGAGCAGCTTGCATGTTGAAGGTCTTGGGTGATCTTATCTTTGGTGTAGAAATCCAAATTCAACTGTTTTTGAAAAAAGTGAATAGCAGCATTAGTAACTGGTCCATTTCACATTTAGGGACAGTTTCTATCCCGACACGGTGGCACAGCTGTAGAGTCGCTGCCTTACAGTGCCAGAGACCTCGGGTTCGATCCTGACTACGGGTGCTTGTCTATATGGAGTTTGTACGTTCTCCCCTTGACCTGCATGGGTTTTCTCCGGTTTCCTCCCACACTCCAAAGACGTACAGGTTTGTAGGTTAATTAGCTTGGTATAAATTGTGAATTGTCCCTATTGTGTGTAGGATAGTCTAAGAGTGTGGGGAATCGTTGGTCGGCACAGACACAGTGGGCCGAAGGGCCCATTTCCGTGCTGTATCTCTAAACTAAAGCTGTTATTGGGCAACTGAACCATCCTATTACCAACTAGAGAGCGGCCCTGACCTCCCATCTACCTCACTGGAAACCATCTTTAACCAGACTATCTTGCCTTAAATGTTAATCCCTTTATCCTGTATCAGTACACCGAGGACGGCCTGAGTGTAACCATGTATAGTCTTGTCGCTGACTGGATGGCACACGGCAAAAAATTGTCGGTACACTCGACTATAATAAAACTAAAACTAGACATAAGCTCATAAGTTACAGGAGCAGAATTAGGCCATTCGGCCCATCATTCAATCATAGCTGATCTATCCTTTCCTCTCAACCCCATTCTCCTGCCTTCTCCCCATAACCTCTGACACCCAAACTAATCAAGAATCTGTCAATCTCTGTCTTAAAGATATCCATTGACTTGTCTTCCACTGCCATCTGTGGCAATGAATACCTGACTAAATCCCAGCCTCTGACTAAATACATTCCTCCTCATCTCCTTTATGAGTAGTTAATGGGCATGTTACCAAGTACAGCAAATATTTCCTCGCTATGACTGCAGATAACAAAGGGTTAATGTCATCAGCCTTTATTCTCTCTGCTGGTGTGGTGGCTACACTTGTCCAATGGAATGAGGGAGTTGCCCAGCTTGTATTCCTCAGGGATATCTATGCAACACACTGAACCACTGTTAGTATGTAGTTTGTGTCATGGTTAAAATTGAGTGCCGACTAGTTTTACATCAAGGTAAACCCTGTTGAAAGATAGGAAGAAGCAAGCCAACAATTACCTCTTTAGGAGACATTGGTTCAACAAAATCAGAGAAGATCTTCTTTGCTTTGGCGGCCCGTTTGGTGGGCGAAATGATCTTCTTGTAATCTTCACAAGCTAGCCAGAAGTCGATGTTCTCATCATTGTACTCTGATTTCAGGAAATTTTTGAAGGCAATCAGGCCGTCTGCGGAAGAATGACATGAAAGCAAGGTGTTAATGACTGAAATATCTTCTCTCCGTGGTCAAAATCACTGCAATAAAATATCTTACGGGCCGTGTTCGGTCCTAAAACTTGCAATGCTATGGGTTTGGGAACCGCAGAGCCGGTTACTGCGCCACTTGGCTTACGCTACGTGAGATGCAATGCGCATCTGTTGTTAGGAACTGGCAAACATTACTCTACATGTTAATCACGCTCCTCAACACAATCAGGTCGAATTAATCTCTTTCAAGCCAAATATTGCCCTCTTAAAGGAGTCTATTCTGCACCTCAGTAGAGAAATCTATATCACACCCAGTCTCTGTCATGAAATCTACGCAGAAAATGGATGCAAGATAAAGATTAAATATAAGGATTTTTCATAACCAATTGTTCCATAGATTATCTTAATATTTACTGGGCAAAAATTCTGAATTCTTGCGTTAAGACATTAGTGCATCATTTGTGATTTTGGTTCAAATGTTCACTTCTGTTATCTTTAAAGCAGTCTGCATACCCCATCAGGCAATATGATCGATTTAAAATCCAGCATTTAAGATGCTTTGATCTTTTTTGCATCAGTGCTGGTCATAATGGGATTTAAGGAGTTTCCAATCCTTCCTTAAAATCATTCAGGGTATTTTCTCCGAGCTCTGAACTTTAAAGAGGGCATTTCCGTACAATTAAAGTGGAAATTCGAAACTGCCGATGGCCTTTCGGAGAAGAAAGGATAGTCAGCCCGGGGGAGGTTTCTACCAAAGGGTTATATAAGATGCTTACATTTGTGGCTCAGAAGGTCATCCAGAGATTCAGCCCATTTCAATGCTTCCTCACGGGTGGGACTGTGGGGAGAAAAAAAGATACACAAGATGAATATTGGATGTTATTGCTTTCGATGTTGAAAAATACACATCTCAAAAATATATTTCTGGGGCTCCAAGCCGCAAGTAGAAGCAACGACTTACTTTAGAAGGAGCTTAGGTCCTCTTGGTTTGACCTTCACGAGTTGAGAAGTTTCAGTGGTTGCCTTTGGGTGCCGGAGGAGATGGGAGCACCGGTTCTTCAACCCTTTAATGCTGCAAAAAGAAGTAAAGATTCAGGCATGAGGGACGGAAGGGGAGGAAGCATTTTAAAGCATTGGCACTGCACTGGAATGGAAATAGCAATGCTGCTGACTGCTAGTTTGTTAATTCCCCCAGCAAATCCTTTAGCCTTACGCCTCCACAAGCATTAAGAGTGAAAACGAATGAAGCAAATTACTGCAGAATAGTACTGCTTTGCACTGCAGTCTGCAGCATGAACTCTAAGAGCAGTGCAAAGCAATACTATCATATTCTCCTGCTCCCATTGTACTGCCCTGCTCCTTGCAACCAGCCTCAAGCAATGCACAAATCCCAGCAATGACCCGATCGAGTTGTCTCAACGTGTGCTAATCTTAAACTATTCTGACCGTGCTGAAACACTGGAAGTACAAATAGCTTCTGCAAGACTCTGAGGAAAGACCCTGAAAGAGGGTCCCCGACCCGAAATGCCACCCATCCTTCCTTTTCCCCAGAGATGCTGCCTGACCCGCTGCATTACTCCAGCACTCTGTGTCTGTTGGTATAATCGTTTATAACTTACAAGCTCTGCTTGTTCATGTTGGCTGGCATCCCTTCCTGTTTGTGGCGGTATTCTCTCTTGCTCAGAGAATGATTCGACTGCAGTAGAATCAGTGAACTTTGCATGTTGCTGTTCTCCGTTGCAAGCTGCTACTGCTGAAGTTCCACAGTTTGTATATATTGGCTATCTGCCTGCTCAGATCGAAAAGTATCTGCTCTTTGTCCCCACTCTGCCTCTTTATATACAGTACACTCACACAGACACACGCCCATTTTTGCAAGTGGGCGTGGATTCTGGTTGCAACTGGTGTGAAGGATGATTTAGTGTTTCTAACAACAAATTGAAGCAGCTTGCAAGATCCTGTACAGGGAGCGCTGTTCTGACGCATGTAATGCTTCAGCACCCTGCTCGGCTTGCCTTGGGGCGAATCGAGACAAGGCTTGCATTAACAGCAACGTGTTCCAAGGACACAACCACATATTTTTGGCTCATTGAGAGAATGCAAACAGTGTGTCAACAAAGAGTCACAGGAAATGAGGTTAATAATATTGCAGAAAGGACTCTAAATGATTCAGAACTTGACCTGTTTTGTGTCACGTTTCTACCTGATTTACGTGATCACACTGCTGGCTGGTCACCCACCAGGGACATTCACGCCCCAAGTCTTTGAACGCTCTTGCGCCCTTTCTGCGAACGAGGACATAATTGCAAAAAAGCAGGAGGTGTTTACTTGAAACGGTTTAAAAGAGTACGGAACCAGCTTGCCCTTGCTGCCGTCCTTCAGGTGTACTTTTACATGTTTGAGGACACGTTTACTTTATTGTCACGTGCACTGAGGCACAGTGAAAAGCTTTTTTGTTGCGTGCTATCCAGTCAGTGGAAAGACTATACATGATTACACTCGAGCCGACCTCAGTGTACAGATACAGGATAAAGGGAATAATGGGAATAATGCTCACTGCAAAATAAAGCCAGTAATGTCCCATCATGGATAGTCCGAGGGTCTCCAATGAGCTAGATAATGGTTCAGGACCGCCCTCCGGTTATTGGTTGGATGGTTCAGTTCCTGCTATCACCTATATTCAACATATATTCCAAAGATCTTATAGCTATAAGATCTTTGATATATTCAACAAAGAGGGACTCGGCAAGGGGGAGGAGGGAAATGGACTATCGGGACTATATTGAATACTTTCGTAACTTTGTCAGAGCCATATATGTGGCGACTCTTTGCAAACTTGTGTATTGTATGCATGTGACAATAAAATATCAATCCATCGAGAAACTGATTAAGACAAGCAGCAGTCAATAGCTTCGTTTTGCCTGCATTTTAGTTCATAGCCCCCCTCCCCCGAACTAATTACAGGAAGGGGGAGTCATTCATTCAAGACAATTTCTTTCTGAAGAGGGTTTGAAATTCTCTAAAAGAGCAGCACAGTGGCGCAGCGCGAGAACGGCTGCCTCACAGCGCCAGAGACGCGGGTTCGATCCTGACTACGGGTGCTGTCCGTACAGAGTTTATACATTCCCCCCATGAGCTGCGTGGGTTTTCTCCGAGATCTTCGGTTTCCTCCCACACTCCAAAGACGCCCAGGTTTGTAGGTTATTTGGCTCGGTATAAATGCATAAATGTAAATGTTGTCCCTGGTGGGTACAGAGTAATGATAATGCACGGGGATCGCTGGTCGGCACGGACTCGATGGGCCGAAGGGACTGTTCCCGCGCTGTATCTCTAAAACTAAAAGCTGCGGAGGTAAAGTTAACGGATATATTCAAGGCAGGATAGAGACAAAATGCTGGAGTCGCTCAGCGGGACAGGCAGCATCTCTGGAGAGAAGGAATGGGTGATGTTTCGGGTTGAGACCTTTGTTCAGACGGATTGGCGGCTGGTAGAATTACAGCGGGGTGAAGGGTATGTGGCTTTATGTTGCCGCATCTAGTAAATATAGTGGCAAAGAAGGTGTTTGATATGCTTGCCATCATCAGTTGGGGACTGAGTGTAGGAGTCAGGAAATCGTGTTGCAGCTTTATAAAACTATGGCTGCATGTGGAATATTGTGTGCAGTTCTAGTCGCCCCATTACAGGAAGGATATGGAGGCTTTGGAGAGGGGGCAGAAGAGGTCGACCAGAATGCTGTCTGGATCAGAGGGTATTAGCTACAAGGAGAGGTCGGCCAAACATGGATTGAGGTTGAGAAGGAGGGTTGAGAAGGGACTTGAGAGAAGCATTACAAATTATGAGTGGCATCGATAGTATTGACAGTCAGAATCTTTCGCCCAGGATCAAGTACTAATAATAATAATAATGGATGGGATTTATATAGCGCCTTTCTAATACTCAAGGCGCTTTACATCGCATTATTCATTCACTCCTCAGTCACACTCGGTGGTGGTAAGCTACTTCTGTAGCCACAGCTGCCCTGGGGCAGACTGACGGAAGCGTGGCTGCCAATCTGCGCCTACGGCCCCTCCGACCACCACCAATCACTCACACACATTCACACACAGGCAAAGGTGGGTGAAGTGTCTTGCCCAAGGACACAACGACAGTATGCACTCCAAGCGGGATTCGAACCGGCTACCTTCCGGTTGCCAGCCGAACACTTAGCCCATTGTGCCATCTGTCGTCCCAAGTACTGTACTAAAGGATTTAGCGTTAAGGTAAGAGGGGTAAAGTTTAAAGGTAATTTCAGAGGAAACGTTTTCTTTTACGCAGAGCGTGGCGGGTGCTGGGATCGCGCTGTCAGGGGTGGTGGTGGAGGCAGATATAACAGTGCCCTTTGCGAGGCTTTTAGGCAGACACATGGATGGGCTGGGAATGGAGGGATATGGGTCACGGAGAGACAGAGGAGATTCGTTTAACTTGACATTATGATCAGTACAGACATTGTGGGCCGAAAGGCCTGTTCCTGTGCTGTACTGTTCTGGGTTCTAAGAGGGGGGGAGGGGGGGGGAGGGATGGGACCTATGTGATGGAAGATGGGGACGAATGCCTCAGGCGCTGTCTGTGTGGAGTTTGCACGTTCTCCCTGTGACCACATGGGTTTCCTCCCACATCCCAAAGACGTGCAGGTTTGTATGTTAATTGACTTCTGTGGGTTTTCTCTAGATTGTGGAGAGTGGATGGGAAAGTGGGATAAGTGGAGCCAGTGTGACGCGGGTGATCGATGGTCGGCGGGGACTCGATGGGCTGAATGGCCTGTATCCATGCTGCATCTCTAAACTAGACTAACCTAAACTAACCTAAACTAGACTAAACCAACCCTTCCTCCCTTCTACTTTCAGTCTGAAGAATGATTCCGACCTGAAACGTCACCCATCCTTTTTCCCCAGAGATGCTGCCTGACCCGCTGAGTTACTCCAGCAGCTTGTGTCAAACTAAACCAAACTAAAGAGTAGACTTTGCCCAACCACCTCAACAGTGTTTCCTCAACAGGTTAGCTGGTCCCTTATCTCACTGTGAGTATGCAATAACTTACATTGCATCTCTGGATTTCCACACATCCTATGTTGTGACAGGCATGACACTTAAATTCTTCTGCGGTGCCCTGGCCACAACAAGTGTGATAAAACAGGCAGCATCGTGTCCAAGTTTGGGGAAGTAAAAGGCGTATTTGTGTGTCTGTGGGAAGCAGGCGAGACCACTGTTCCCTCACTTGTAAAAGCTGCTTGTCAACCCTGCAGAGTGCCATTAGGTGGCAGGTGTTGGAAGAGCATCTGGCAATGTGGGTGTGTGGGCGTGTGTGCATGTAGGAGCGTGTTTGTCAGCGCTTAACTATGTGTTTGAGTACATCTGGCTCAGCGAGGGCGTGCACTTGGTTTGTGAGTGTATGTGTGCGTGCATGTGTGCATGTGTGTGTGGGATGTGTCTGTGTCTATATACAATTACAATACAATACAATTCAATTCAATTTATTTATCATTTGGACCCCTTGAGGTCCAAACAAAATGTAGTTTCTGCAGCCATACATTACAAAACAAAAAGACCCGAGACACAACACAGTTTACACAAACATCCATCACATCGCTGTGATGGAAGGCAAAAAAAAAACTTATCTCTCCACTGCACTCTCCCCCCCGATGTCAGAGTCAGAGTCAAAGTCAAAGCCCCCGGCTGGCGATGGCGATTGTCCCGCGGCCATTAAAGCCACGCCGGGTGATGCAAGGTCACGCACCGGGTCTAGTTGTTAGAGCCCCCTGCGGGCGCTCGCAAAGTCCCGCGGCCATTCCAAGCCGCGCGGGGCGATGATGTAAGGCCCCGCTCAGGTGCTCTTCAACCCCGCAACTCGGGCGGGAGAAGTCGCCGTTGCGGAAGCCCCGAAAAGCGGTCTCCCAGCAGGGAACCGCGGGCTCCCGGTGCCGCCGTCCGCCAAACCCGCTGTTGAAGCCTCCGAAGCTCCGGAGGTCAGGTGGCAGCAGCACTCCACCACCGCTCCACCCGCTCCGGACTCGGCCAACCCCGTGACGGTGAGTAGTCGGCAGCTCCGCAGCTGGAACCCCAGGTCGTTCCTGTTGGAGGCCGCTCCACGTTGCAGCCCCAACGACAACGGAGACCCGACAAAGAAAAGGCCGGGTCTCCCGTGCAGGGGAAAGATTTTAAAGTTACCCCACCCCCACACACATACCCCAACAAAAAAAAATAATAAAAACTACATAGAAACAAGACAAAAATAATAAAAACACAGACGGACTGCTGCTGCTGACGAGAGTCGCGCCGCCCACCGATATCCGCATGTTTGTGTGGTAGGTACACAAAAATGCTGGAGAAACTCAGCGGGTGCAGCAGCATCTATGGAGCGAAGGAGATAGGCAATGTTTCGGCCCAAAACCCTTCTTCAGACTGATGTTTGTGCGGTATATGTGTGTGCGTGTGTCTGCATGTATGTGTGTTTATGTGGGATGTGTGTCTGTTTGTGGGAGTGTGTGTGTTTTTGTTGTTTTGTGTGTGTGTATGTCTGCATGTATGTGTTTGTGTGGCGTGTGCATGTATGTGTGTTTATTTCGGATGTGTGTGTCTGCATGTATGCGGTATGTGTGTGTGTGTGTCTGTGTGTCTGGGAGTGTGTGTGTGACTGCATGTGTGTATGCATTTGTGTGTGTCTGCATGTGTGTGCGCATGTCGTGTGTGTGTGTGTGTTTTTGCGTGAGAGTGACGTTTGGAGACACAAGGAGGTGCAGATGCTGCAATCTTGAGCAAAATGCAAACTACGGGAGGAACTCAGTGGGTCAGGCAGCATCAGCGGAGGGAATGGACATGTGCCATTTTGGGTCGGGACCCTTCCTCAGCTGATTGCAGTAGGGGGAAGAAAGCTGGATAAGCGAGGTGTGTGGCAAGTGATAGGTGGATACGGGCGAGGGATGGCAGATGGGTGGAGTAAGTGACAAAAGCCAGGGATAAAAGGGTGTCAGACAAGAGGAGTGAGGTATAAAGCTAGATGGACATGGGTGGAAGGTGATATGAGTGTGGGAGATGATAGGAACATGAGGCGGGAGAGTGGGAGAAACTGGTGCACACTGTTCAGTTTAGTTTTGAGGTACAGCATTGAAACAGGCCCTTCGGCCCACCGAGTCCATGCCAACCATCGATCACCATGCGTTATCCCACTTTCTCATTCACTCCCTACACACTAGCGGGTAATTTACAGAGGACCTATTAACCTACAACCCCGCGCGTCTTTGGGATGTGGGAGGAATGCGGAGCGCCCGGAGGAAACCCACGCGGTCACAGGGAGAATGTGCAAACGCCACAGGCGGCACCCAAGGTCAGGATGGAACCCGGGTCTCTGGTGCCGTGAGGCAGTAGCTCTACCGCGCTGTGGTGCATGTGCTTGTGTGCTAATTCTCTTCAGCAGACCTGGTCTCTGACACTCTGGGATCTTTCCCTGCCAAGGTCATGTCATTCCACCCCATCGTTCAACCATCACTCAACATTAAAATAATTCACGAGCAGTCTTCATGTGAATTGGGCACAATTACGAGATTTTAATTCTCTTGTATCAGTGTGAGAAGTATAAGGTCATAAGGTCATAAGTGGTAGGAGCAGAATTTGGCCATTCGGCCCATCAAGTCTACTCCGACATTCAATCATGGCTGATCCCTCTCTCCCTCCTAACCCCATTCACCTGCCTTCTCCCCATAACCCCTTAAGCATAGAAGTTTTTGCCCAGGAATCCATGCAATGGATTTCTGTGTGATATATTTTTTCCATATAAAGATATCATTTTTTCAGAGGTTGAATTGTGTGAAGTGATCTTGTAGCTCCATTTCCCGTGATTAAACTCAGTGAGCTGAGGCTTTCGATGTAGATCTGATGAATACAGTGATCATTCATTTGAGTTTTAATATTTTACCTGCTTGTGCATTCATGCCAACGTCTGAACTCACGAGGTCAAGAGTGTTTAAATGTCATACATACCAACAATGGAACAATGAAATTCTTACCTACAGCAGCGTAATAAGCTCACAGATAATTGAAAATAAACCAAAACAAATTTGATTAATGAACCCAATACTATCGCAAAAAGGCCCAAAGTCCTTAGTGCAACCAAAGACAGTCCAATATTCATTGTTGATAAGGTCATATGTAATAGGAGCAGAATTAGGCCATTCAGCCCATCAAGTCTACTCGGCCATGCAATCGTGGCTGATCTATCTCTCCCTCCTAACCCCATTCTCCTGCCTTCTCCCCACAATCCCTGACACCCGTACTAATCAAGAATCTATCTATCTCTGCTTTAAAAAATATCCACTGACTTGGCCTCCACAGCCTTCTGTGGCAAAGAATTGCACTGAGCATTTTAGTTAGTATTGGGTAGTGTTCAAGAGCCTGATGGTTGTTATACTGTACAACCAATGGATATTCCCTTGCAAGACTCTCTGGCTGTTGTGCATCTGCCGAGATGATCTATGACTCGAGCTGCCTTTGAACTATTTTAGACTATCCGAAACATCCTTTTTGTTCCCACAGAATGTTGTGGGATCTGCAGCGTTGTCTGAGCTGGTTCATATTTGTGAGAGAAGAAATATGTTTGTTGGTAGCAACAGCTGATGAGTTTTTCAGCTGATATCGGTTAATACGGGAGGACAGAGTGTGCCCGTGTCCAAATATTGACTGGAGACTGAATGGCAATCCTTCCCCATCTCCCGAGAGGCTATCCTGTTTGTCTGAGCTATTTAGTCTCTGAAACTCAACGAAAGTCACCAATATTAGGGAAAATGGTGCATTCCTAGCAACGTCTGAAATCACAAGGCGAAGAGTGTTTAAATGTCATACGTTCGGACAATGGAACAATGAAATTCTAAAACAGCAGCATAACTGGCCCGTACGCACAATACTCATTGATAAATTAAAATAAACAAAAAAATTAAATAGATTAATAACGTGTGGCGCAGTGGCATGGTGGTAGAGTTTCTGCCTCACAGCGCCAGAGACACGGATTTGATCCTGACTACAGCTGCTGTCTCTACGGAGTATGTACGTTCTCCCTGAGACCGCGTGGGTTTTCTCCGGGTGCGCCGGTTTCCTCCCACACTCCAAAGATGTACAGGTTTGTAGGCTAATTGGCTTCGGTAAAATATTCCCTAGTGTGTAGGGTAGTGCTAATGTGCGGGGGATTGCTGGTCGGCGCGGACTCGGTGGGCCAAAGGGCCTGCTACTACGCTGTATCTCTAATGTCTAAAGTCTGAGCCCAATACTATTGCGGTGAGGAGGTGCCTGGTAGACTCACTGTGGTGGATGTTAAACTGTGTTCATTGTGTGTTCTGTTATTTTATTCTCTGTCATGACTGCAGGTTGCGTAATTTCGTTCAAACTAAAAGTTTGAATGACAATAAAGTATACTTTATACTTTATACTTTATTGCAAAAAAGCCAAAAGTCCTTCGTACAAACAAGATAGCCCATAGTTCATAGTTATGTTAGTATTGTGTAGTGTTCAAGAGCCTGATGGTTGTTGGGAAGAAGCTGTTCCTGAACCTGGAGATCTTGATTTTCAGACTCCTGTACCCAGAGACGGAAAACCCGGGGGGGGCCAGAGGGGACACGTCCCCTCCATGTTTTGAGAGGTGAAATCTCCGCTTTCCGCGAGACAGTGGGGGTGGGACTGATGATCGAGGGCGTCGATTGGACGAGAGAGACGTCGGTCAGCAGGCAATGGGGGCGGGACATGATGATTCAGCGCGATGATTGGAGGAGGGAGGAGTGGGGGGGTGAGGGTGGTGGGGGGGTGGGACTGAGGATAGTGCGCGGCGATTGGAGGAGGAAGACGTGGCACAGACCTGTGCCTCATCCACAGCCAGGATCCATCCCGGCTGGGTCTCCGGCGCTGTCCCGTCCCCACCCGAGTACCCCCCCGCTCCATGTGGTCAGAGAGGTCGGCAGCAAGGATCCTCCGTTATAGGATCTTTAGTCAGGAGTCAGACGGGCGCGGTGCCCCCAGGCCCACCGCCAGTGCTTAGAAGCAGCGCTAAATCCAGCTCAACTCTGCCTGTCCCGCCAGGTGAGCCTACAGCCCTTCCTGAACTTGTGGGAAATATGGCCAGCGTGGCGAAGCAGTGCTGGTATTCCGTCAGTCCAGACACGGCTGTAGTTAACCCGGTGAGACAGGCAGAGTTGAGCTGCATTTAGCGCTGGATTGAGCCTCCGACGCCTCGCGTGTGTGTGTGAGTGTGCGCATGCGCGCGTGGCCGCCAAAAAATTGTGTCCCTCCTCTCCATGCTTTGATAGCGAGTTCCACTCTTGCCTGTACCTTCTTCATGATGACAGGAGTGAAATGAGTGCGTGGCCAGGGTGGTGCGGGTCCCTTCAATGGTGGGGAGGTCAGTACCGGCGATGGATCAGGCAGTGTCCATCTGAGGCTACTGACTGTTTGGTCACAATGTTAATGGCTGAAACTTTACCATCTGCACCATGGGTTGAGCAATGCTCGATACTGACACCTTGTGGATGTAATCTGATGGTCTTTCCAACACTAAAACCTATCTGTCTGTCCAACAACTCTCCAGCTAGATGAGCACAAAATGTGTTACTAAGAGGAGAATGCAGAGCATGATCATGGTACTATGAGCAAGATCGAAAAGCCAGTGTTAAGATCAAAATGTTTGGATATCTAAGTAATTGATATCAACTTCAATGTAAAGGTGATACACTGTGGAATGTTGTGCATTCTGATGGTAAATTAGAGCTTCTTAAAATGACATGTTCTTTGCAATGAGATTTGAAGAAACGTGAGCATGTGCTCTAATTTTGCCCACTAATCTCTGGTGTGGGACCTTGTCAAAGGC
Organism: Amblyraja radiata; assembly: GCF_010909765.2. Classification (NCBI taxonomy): domain Eukaryota; kingdom Metazoa; phylum Chordata; class Chondrichthyes; order Rajiformes; family Rajidae; genus Amblyraja; species Amblyraja radiata. The sequence goes on from NC_045965.1 coordinate 10,866,443, forward strand.
TTTATGAAAGTCCAGATACACCACATCCACTGGCTCTCCCTTATCCATTGTTACATCCTCAAAACATTCCAGAAGATGTCAAGCATGATTTCTCCTTCATAAATCCATGCTGACTTTGACCGATCCTGTCACTGCTATCCAAATGCGCTGCTATAACAACTTTAATAATCGACTCCAGCATCTTCCCCACTCCCGATGTGAGGCTAACTGGTCTATAATTCCCCGTTTTCTCTCTCCCTCCTTTCTTAAAAAGTGAGGTTACATTAGCTACCCTCCAGTCCACAGGAACTGATCCAGAGTCTATAGAACATTGGAAAATGATCACCAATGCATCCACGATTTCTAGGGCCACCTCCTTGAGTACTCTGGGATGCAGACCATCAGGCCCTGGGGATTTATCTGCCTTCAGTCCCAACAGTTTACCTAACACCATTTCCTGACTAATGTGGATTCCCTTCAGTTCCTCCCTCCCACTAGATCCTCGGTCCCCTAGTATTCCTGGGAGATTGTTTGTGTCTTCCTTAGTGAAGACAGCACCAAAGTACTCGTTTCACTGTTCTGCCATTTCCTTGTTTCCCATTATAAACTCACCTGTTTCTGACTGTAAGGGACCTTCATTTGTCTTCATATCTTTTCCTCTTCACATATCTGATGGAATTTGGTGATGTTACGCATGCATCCATCTTTGTTTAGATGCATGAATCCCCTGTATGTTGGCGATAGGTTTGATGAATAATCTGATTAGCAAATAATAATCAACATGGTGGTGCAGCGGTGGAGTTGCTGCCTTACAGCGCCTGCAGTGTCGGAGACCCGGGTTCGATCCCAACCACAGGTGCTGTCTATTCTACCCCTCCTCCCCTGTGCCCCACCTAGACTTGCATCTATTTCTCCCCTTCCCTTCCCTCTACCTCTGCATCCTTCCTCTGAATTCACAATTCACAACACTTCAATCCTTTTGTCTCACATGTTTTTTTTTTAACATTTCGGGCCTTCGTTCACCCATCACCCATTAGGGGCGACAGAGGCGCAGTTGGAGAGTTGCTGCCTTGCAGCACCAGAGACCCAGGTTCGATACTGACAGTGGGTGATGTTTTTACAGAGTTTGCACGTTCCTATGTGTCTGGCGGAAAACTAGTGCACGGGTGATCATTGGTTGGCGTGGATTCGGTGGGCCGAAGGGCCTGTACCTCTAAAACTCTAACACTGAAACAAATCTGCCTTTCGAAAACCCCCCTCGCCTGTGTTCATGTATTATCTGCCACGTTTCGTCCTGCCCCTCCTCTCTTCCAGCTTTCATTCCCCCCTCTCCCCTCAGTTGGTCTGAAAGGATCACGATCCAAAACATCACTTAACCACGTTCTCCAGAGGTGCTGCCTGACCCACTGAATTACTCCAGTACTCGGTTTCTTTTTTTTCTGCACCAACATCTGCAGTTCCGTGTTTCCACTACTTGAATAATCTGATGAATATCCCACACAGAGGACAGTGAATAGCCTTGAGATACTTTGACCCACAGTGTTCCAATTCATTATTGCTAAAGCAGTGATGGTTTAAGTTTATTATTGTCACATGTACTGAGGTCCAGTGAAAAACTTTGTTTTACATGCTATCCAAACAGATCAGATAATACTATACATTAACAAACTCAGGTACAATAGAGAGAACCAAGGGGAAGATACAGAATGCAGAATATAGTTCTCAGCATTGTAGCGCATCAGTTCCAGAGACAAAGTCCAATGCCCACAATGGGGTAGAGGTGAATCGGACAGTAGCCTAGCTTATGGAAGGACCGTTCAGAAGCCTGGAGACAGAGGGGAGGAAGCTGTTCCTGAGTCTGATGGTGCGCGATTTCAAGCTTCTGTACCTTCTGCCGGACGGGAGCAGGGAGAAGAAGGAATGACCGGGGTGGGACAAGGCTTTGAATATGACGGCTGCTTTTCCCTCTAAAACAGCGTGAAGTGTAGATGGAGTTAATGGTGGGGAGTCGGGTCTGTGTGATGGACTGGGCTACAGCTGCTGCACTCTGAAATTTCTTGGCGCCATTCCCAAACCAAGCTGTGTGATGCAATCCAATAGTACGCTTTCTCTAAGCCTGAGTAATCCATCGATAGAAACATCTCGGAGTGACTGCTTAGGTGAATCCTTTGCTGAAGGCAGAGAATTGGTAGGAGCAAAAATGGACAGCACAGTAAATAGTCAAGTATGATGACGCATTTTATATTCTCATTTAATATTTTGCAAAGTAATGAACAGAGAAATGTAGAATGGAGCAACACATCACGTTATAAATATCATTTATTTTCACAACATCATTTTTGCTGTTTTCAGGCAACTGAAATCCTACCAACAGCGTGAGAGCAGTGCTGAGCTACTAACTACCTCATTGGAGACCCTCGGACTATCTTTGATCAGGCTTTACCGGCTTTAACTTGTATGAAACCTTATTATTAACCTGGCATGATGATTTGTGTTGCCGTCGATAGAGCAGCACTTTGTTGTTGAGCCTTCCTAGTAACTCAAGCATTGCATGCTCTCCTGTCTTGGTTTGTACCATATTAAATAGGCTTGGACTGGTGTAAACCGATCCACCACTGACTCACACAGCTCTGTATCAAAGTTTGAATGAAAAAGAAAATCTGGACTCAGGGGCGGCACGGTGGCGCAGCGATAGGGTTGCTGCCCTACAGCGCTTGCAGCGCCGGAGACCTGGGTTCGATCCCGACTATGGATGTTGCCTGTATGGAGTTTGTACGTTCTCCCAGTGACCGAGTCCATTTTTCCGAGATCTTCGGTTTCCTCCCACACTCCAGAGACGTGCAGTTTTGTATGTTTGTGGGTTAAGTGACTTGGTATAAATGTAAACTGTTCCTAGTGTGTAGCATAGCGTTAATGTGCGGGGATCGCTGGTCGGTGCGGACTCGGTGGGCTCCGCGATGTATCCCTAAACTAAACTAACCAAGGAACTGCAGATTGTTGTTATGGCACCCGCCTCAACTGCTTCCTCTGCATCGAGCTGCAACAATTTCATCCCTGCTATTATCAGACAATTGAACCGTCCTCTCTAGAGAGGCGCCTACCTCATTGGAGACCAAACTATCGTTAATCAGTCTTTATTGGACATTATCTTGCACAACACATTATTCACGTTATTCCCTTTATCATGTATCTGTACATTGTGGATGGCTTGATTGTAATCATGTATTGTTTTTCCGCTGACTGGTTAGCAGACAACAAAATCTTTTCACTGTACCTCAGTACATGTGACAAGAAACTAAACTGTTTCTCTCGCAACTTTATACTCAATTCAATGCCTGTCACGATTTAGTGTGCATTCATTCTGCAGCGCGTATGGTTTGTGCACTGACTAATCGGGAAAGGGAGGGCCCAAGATATATCGAGCCTCTGTGTATTGTTGGTAACTATCTGAACACATCAAAGGCTTTGAGCAAATGGCTGCATCTTTGTCATCATTGTGCTGCATCCTAATGCAATCACACTTGAAAAAATGTGAAAGATAGACACTAAGTGCTGGAGTAACTCTGGACTTTTATCTCTTTAACTGCTGGCGAGACATCAACCGTCTTTACTTATCTCCTCCCCTTATCTACTCTAACTCCCCCGCCCGGCCATCTACCCTCGCTGGACCATCTTATCCCTCACTGACAGCAAAACATCAACCATCTTGCCTTTTCCCCTCCCTTACCTGCGTTAATCTAACCCCCTGTCAACGCCAAGCCCTCCTCTCACATCCCAACAATATTGAACCAAATGTGAGCTCTCCTGGCTTCTTAGTTCCAGCAGAAAAATGTTTTATTGCTTAATCCCTTCACGGGCACGAGCAAACAAATATCAACATCTTTCCCAGAAGATGTGCAGCCTATTCATAGAGTATGGAACGTAGAAGAGTACAACACAGGAACAAGCCCTTCGGCCCACAATGTCTGTGCCAAACATGATGCCAAGATCATCACTTATCTGCCTGTACATGACCCATGTCTCTCCATTCCCTGTAAATCAATGCGCCTGTCCAAAAGCCTCTTAAACATCACTGTCGTATCTGCTTCAAACACAATTCTTATCTGTCTGCACGTAATCCATGTCCCTTCATTCCCTGTATATCTGTGCCTCTCTAAAAGCCTAAACACCGCTGTTAGCATGGACAAGTTTAGTTTAGTTTAGTTTGGAAACACAGCATGTATCAAAACAGGCCCTTCAGCCCACCGAGTCCACACCGACCACTGATCGCCCGTTCACACTAGTTCCACGTTATCCCACTTTCTCATCCACTCCCGACGCACCAGGGGGTAATTTACAGAGGGCCAATTAACCTACAAACCCGCGCGTCTTCGGGATGTGGGAGGAAACCAGAGCACCTGGAGGAATCCCGCGCGGTCACAGGGAGAACGTGCAAACTCCACACAGAGACAGTACCAGAGGTCAGGATTGAAACTAAATCTCTGGCGCCGTGAGGCAGTGGCTCTACCAGCTGTGCCACTGTGCAGCATATAGATGGGCCGAAGGGCTTGTTTCCATGCTGTACAGTTCTATGACTCTAAGTGGAAGCTCTATGGGTAAAAAGACTAATAAAACTTAAATAAAGGTAATACAGGAACTTACACATGCCGACTCAAGTGAGTGGGTCAGGATTATCCTTATTGAAACTATCTATCAAGTTGCAGTTAATGTGATAACAGTGAAGATATTTTCACAGTTGCCATCATTGCTTTGAATGTAAATAACCTTCTTATACTTACAGTAACTTTCTAGTTAAAATAAAACTCTTGCCTAACAAGTCACTGAAATGCTTGTTATGAACTGAGGATGTGTCCAACCATTAATAAAGGCCGCATATTTTAAAAGATTCTGCGACTCGCTATCTTATGCCATCACTCCAAGCTATTTACTTTAAATTAGCAAAAAAAAAACCCCCAGCAATAATAAATAAATACTTTCATCACCACAGTTCCTTATTTCTGTATCAGAACATTATGTAATTTGTCATAGAGTTCAGTACAAAGCAGTCCAGGCTAAAACTGTTCCACTTGGCGACAAACCAAGGAAATATCTCCCAGTTCATCTTCAAATACGGTCAATGTTAATGAGGGAGATTAATTCTTCCCCGCTTCCAAATCAAATCTGTCGCAGTTTCTTCCCCTCTAATTCTTCTTGTGAAGGAAAGCAAAACGTTCTTGGTTTCGGTGAGAAGGGTTGCAGTTATGCATGGCGATTGGAAATGTGTTAGTCACTGAGGTCGGGGACTATTCCCTGCCCTTTCTTTTTCCGAATGAGTTCACTGTGGCACGGTTGACATTGAGTGCCACTGTTGTGTTTTTATTTTCATGCATCCTGGCTGGTATTGTCTCTCTAGTTCTACGCAAGGCTGTGGCGCTCACAACTACGGGCAATGTAGACTCGGTGATCCATGCGCTCATCGCCTTATTGTTGCAGAGAACTCCGCATTTAACGATGGCTGTGGTTGGCTTGTATCTTGTTGATCAGGTTTACATAGACATCCGATTTTAAAAACCTCGGGTACGAATCCTTCTCCATCAAACCGAAGATAATTCTTTGGGCTCCCTCAAAACAGCAATCAGTTGGCATCAGAATATTTCTGCTGAGCAGATCCCGCATATTACCATCAATATTGACCTAGATTTAGAAAAAGATATTTGGTTTATTATTTGTTTAGTACTTGTGCTCATCTCTATATCATATTTAAAAGGCAATGCTTTTCTGGTCTTAAAAGGAACACCCTGCTCAATCCAAGACATTTCAACTATCTTTAAGCAGACTTTATCGCACTTCCATTGTTATATCTTAGCACAAAATGTTGTCCCCTTTATCTATGTATCTGTGCATTGTGTGCGACTTCATTCTATTCATGTACAGTCTTTTCTTTGACTGGACAGCATGTAAATAAAAGCTCTTCACTGTCGGAAGGAACTGCAGATGATGATAGACAGAAAATGCTGGAGTAACTCAGCCGGACAGGCACCATCTCTGGATAGAAGGAATTCCTTCTATCAAGAGATGCTGGATAGCCCAATGAGTTACTCCAGCATTTTGTGTCTAGTTTTTCACTGTACACATGACAGTAATGAGCTAAAGTAAACTAAAAAATGTAACTTGCTTAACTGCAGATGCTGGAAAATCGAAGGTAGACACAAATGCTGGAGAAACTCAGCGGGTGAAGCAGCATCTATGAAGCGAAGGAAATAGGCAACGTTTTGGGTAGGCCCGAAACGTTGCCTATTTCCTTCGCTCCATAGATGCTGCTGCACCCGCTGAGTTTCTCCAGCATTTTTGCCTACCTAAAAAATGTAATTGTTCCTTTTCGGTACAACCTAAGAAAAAACTGCAAATGCTGGTAAAATCGAAGGTTGACGCAAAATGCTGGAGTAACTCAGCGGGTGAGGCAGCATCTATGGAGAGAAGGAATTGGTGACGTTTCGGGTCGAGACCCTTCAACACTCTCGACTCTTCACAATTAAACACTTGAGGGGTTGGACAGACTTGGATTGTTTTCTCTGGAATGCCAGAGGTTGAGAGGAGACTTGATGGAAGTCTACAAAATGACGAGAGGCAGAGATAGTCAAGAGTCAAGGGTGTTTTTTTTGTCATATATCCTGAATCAAAACAATGAAGTTCTTACTTGCTGCAGCGGCAGCACCAAAGGTTGTAAACACGGTGCTCAATAGATAAGGATATGTTGTTCTACCCACGGTGAAAATGTCAGAGACGAGAGGGCATAGGTTTAAGGTGAGAGGGGTGAAATTTAAAGGAGATGTGACAGGCAGCTTCTCTGGAGAAAAGGAATAGGTGACGTTTCGGGTCAAGAAGTCCTCTCAGTCTGAAGAAGGGTCTCGACTATTCCTTTTCTCCAGAGATGCTGCCTGACCCGCTGAGTTACTCCAGACAATGGAGGGATGTGGATCACGTGCACGCACATGAGGTTAGTTTCATTTGGCATCATGTTAGGCACAGACATTGTGGGCCGAAGGGCCTGTTGCTGTGCTGTACTGTTCTATGTTTAATGTTCTAATGGTCCCCTGTGCAGCATAACAGCTGAGTTTCCCTGTGCCATCATTTCTGGTGTTGTCACGAAGATCCCTTTGTGTTCGCACTGTCATCAGTTTCAGTTCTGCTAAATTTTAAAATATAGAAAAAAAAACGACCTATCTGATGATTTGTGTAGCCGCCGATAGAGCAGCACTTTGTTTAGTTTAGATTAGTTTAGAGATACAGCGCGGGAACAGGCTCTTCGGCCCATTGGGTCCGCGCCGACCAGCGATCCCCGTACATTAACACTATCCTACACCCACTAGGAACAATTTTTACATTTACCAAGCCAATTACCCTACAAACTTTGTTGTTGAGCCTTCCTAGTAACTGAAGCATTGCATGCCCTCCTGTTTTGGTTTGTACCATATTAAATAGGCTTGGACTGGTGTAAACCGATCCACCACTGACTCACACAGCTCTGTATCAAAGTTTGAATGAACACAAGGGTTGCACGGTGGCGCAGCAGGAGAGTTGCCGCTTTACAGCGCTTACAGCACTAGAGACCATGGGTTCAATCCTGACTACGGGTGCTGTCTGCATGGAGTTTGCACGTTCTCTCCGTGACCGCCTGGGTTTACTATGAGATCTTTGGTTTCCTCCCACACTCCAAACACGTACAGGTTTGTAGGTTAAATAACTTGGTATCAATTTAAAATTGTCCCTAGAGTGTGTGGGATAGTGCTAATGTGCGGGGGATTGCTGGTCGGCAAGGACTCGTTGGGCCGAAGGGCCTGTTTCCGCACTGTATCTCTAAACTAAAATAAACAGGGAACTGCAGATTGTCGTTATGGCACCCGCCTCAGCTACTTCCTCTGCAACGAGCTGCTGCGACACTTTCCTCCTCCCAGCTGTTATCAGGCAATTGAACTGTCCTCTTTAGAGATCCGCCTACCTCATTGGAGACCAAACTATCTTTAATCAGTCTTTGTTGGACTTTATCTTGCACGAAACAGCGAAACGTTATTCACTTTATCATGTATCTGTACGCTGTGGACGGCTCGATTGTAATCATGTACAGGCTTTTTGTTGACTGGATAGCACGCAACAAAAAACTTTCCACTGTCTCTCGGTACATGTGACATTAATAAACTAAACTAAACTAAACTAAAACAACGTTTAATCGGTTCAGTGCCACCACCTCAAGGGCAAAATTGAACAAAAAAACTTGGCAGTGAACAGGTTAAAGTACATTTGGACAGGTACGTGGATAGGAAAGGTTTAGAGGAATATGGGCCAAATGCAAGCGAGTGGATGGGGCATCTCGGTGGCATGGGCAAATTGGGCTGAATGCCCATATTTCCATGCTGTATGAGAATGAATCTATGGACCTGCAGATGCTGGTATACAAAAAGACACACAAAGTGCTGGTAGACAAAAATGCTGGAGAAACTCAGCGGGTGAGGCAGCATCTATGGAACGAAGGAATACGTGTCCCTTCTTCAGACTGATGTGGGGGTGGGGGGCAGGGAGAAGAAACGAAGAGGCGGAGACAGTGGGCTGTGGGAGAGCTGGGAAGGGGAGGGGAAAGAGGGAGAAAGCAGGGACTACCTGAAATTGGAGAAGTCAATGTTCATACCGCTGGGGTGTAAACTGTCCAAGCGAAATATGAGGTGCTGCTCCTCCAATTTGCGGTGGGCCTCACTCTGGCCATGGAGGAGGCCCAGGACAGAAAGGTCGGATTCGGAATGGGCCTCGCTCGCTGAGTTTCTCCAGCATTTTTGTCAACCGTAGATTTTTTTCAGCATCTGCAGTTATTTTTCGAGTAGCTTTGAGAGTCAGGCAGCATGTCTGGAGTATATGGCCTGTTAATGCATTTATGGGTGGCACAGTGGCGCAGCGATAGAGTCGTTGTCTTACAGCACCAGAGACCCGGGTTCAACCCTGACTACGGGTGCTGCATGTACGGAGTTTGTGCGTTCTCCCCGTGACCGCTGTGATCTTTCTACGGGTGCTCCGGCTTTCTCCCACACTCCAAAGACATACAGGTTTGTAGGTTAATTGGCCGTGGTAAAATTGTAAATTGTCCCCAGTGTGTAGGATGGTGCTAGTGTAGGGGTGATCAATGGCGGGGCCTGGGCTCGGTGGGCTGTAGGTCTGAAGTCTTAAAGTCTAAAATCAAAGATTTGTGTAGCCTACAACCCAACAGTATGAAGACTGAATTCTCCAATATCAGGTAACTAGCCTAAACCTCCCTTCCTTCTTCCCCCTGCCTCTATCCACCCCCCTCCTCCCCCTCCCCCCCACCCCCCACCTCTTTCCCTATGATCCACCTGGTTTTGCACCTATTTCTCATCTCCTATTCCTCTTCCAACTATATTCCCTACTTTGGCTTTACAATTTGCATCTCTTCTAGCCTTATCTCACACCTTTTGTCCTTTCATCTCTGGCCTTAGTCCAACCATCTGCCTATCAAAACTCCCCTTCACCCGTATCCACCTCTCACACGCCAGGCTTTGTCCTGCCCCTCCTCTCTTCCAGTTTACTAGCCGTCTGAAGAAGGGTCCCGACCTGAGACGTCGCCTATCCATGTTCTCCAGAGATACTGCCTGACCCGCTGAATAACTCCAGCACTCTGTGTCTTTTTTGTACACCACCAGCACCTGCAGTTGCTTGCCTCTCTATTAAAGATGTTTGTTTGATCTTTCTGAGGATTGGCCAGGCTACAGAGACGGTCTTTGCTTTCACCGCAATAACAAGCTGCAAAGATGTAAACGCAGCAGTAAAATAAAATCACAGAGGACAAAGGAGAGGCGACTCTTTCACCCAGAGGGTAGTGTGTGTGTATGGAACGAGCTGCCAGAGGAGGTGGTTGAGGCAGGTAAAAGAATGCAAAGACACCTGGACAGGTATATAGAAAGGAAAGGTTTAAGGGATATGGGCCATACAAGGGCAAATGGGGACTAGCTTAGATGGAGCATTGTAGTCGGCATGGACCAGTTGGGCTGAATGGCCTGATTCTGTCCTGTATGGCTTTCTATGCCTTGCAAAGGAAACACTAGATCTAAAGGCATACAGTGTCATGGAGTCATACAACAGGGAAGCAGGCCCTTCAGAAGTAAGGGTATTAGACCCAGCATTATTTAGTAGGAACTCTTCCTGTATTAGAACTAGTGCACTTATCTGTGCACAAAAGGACACAAACTGCTGGAGTAACGCGGCGGGTCAGGCAGTATCTCTGGAGAATGTGGGTAGGCGACATTTCGGGTCGGGACCCTTCTTCAGACAGATGAAAGGTCTGAACTGATCAATCTGAAGAAGCGTTCCGAGAACGATCCACGTTCTCCAGAGGTGCTCTGAGATTCAGATTCAGATTCAACTATATTGCTCTGCCTGTCCCGCTGAGTTAAGCCCCGTGTCCCACTTTCCCGAGTTACTCACGAATTCACCCGAGTTTTCCCCTTGATTCAAACTCGGAGAATGTCCGTAGCGAGTCCGTAGGAGTCTGTAGATATTTCGTAGCGGCTCGTAATGCCAGCCGTAGGTACTCGGGGCATCAGGTAAGTCGGGACGTTTTTTCAGCATGTTGAAAAATGTCCATGAGTAAAATAAAAGCCCCGAGTACCTACGACTGGCATCTCCGAGTTTGAATCAAGGGGAAAACTCGGGAACATTTGTGAGTAACTCAGGAAAGTGGGACAGGGGCTTAACTCCAGCATTTTGCGTCTTCCTGTAAATTAACCCGGAATCCGCAGTTCCTTGTTTCTATCTATTTGTATATTTCAGATCAGAGGCTGTTGAGTATAAAACACTCACTTGCTTCGGGGCATCACTCCTGATGAACTCTCTGAAGATGTGCTGGGCCTTGGAGCCTAGTTTATCCGTAGACTTGGTTTTCTTGTAATCCTCACAGACCAGCCAGAAATCAATGTTCTCCTCGCTGAACTCCGACTTGAGGAAAGCTCTAAACGCTGCGACACCACCTTCAGGAGGAGAAGACATCCATTTAGATTTGGGCTCAAACACACCGAGCAGAAATGAATGGCAGCAAGCGTACGAGGTCAGAGTGGGAACAGATTCACTCACGTGGGTCAGCAAGAAGGACGTCCAGCGACTTGGACCATTGCGTTGCCTCTTCAAGAGTCAGGCTGCGTAAAACAGAAGCAAATGAATTAGTAACACAGACACAAAATGCTGGAGTAACTCAGTGGGACAGGCAGCATCTCTGAAGAGAAGGAAGATCAGACGAAGAAGGGCCTCGACCCAAAACGTCACCCATTCCTTCTCTCCGGCGATGTTGCCTGTCCCGTTGAGTTACTCCAGCATTTTGTGTCCATCTTCGGTGTAAACAGAAATGAATTTGTTAGTTCATTCCTAAATTCAACTCAAATTTCAATTCTTTAAGATAGCTAATTTGTACTGAAAGTTGTACAGTTACTTCAAATCAACTTTACAAATACTGTAGTATTCCGCTAAAGGACACAAAGTGCTGGAGTAACAATGGGCCAGGCAGCAACTCTGGAGAAGTTGGACAGGTGACGTTTTGGGTCGTGATCCTTCTTCAGACTGATGTATCTGAAGTAATAAAAAGGAACTGTAGATTCTGGTTTACAAAAGAAAGGACACAAGTGCTGGAGTAACAATGGCCCAGGCAGCAACTCTGGAGAAGTTGGATAGGTGACGTTTCGGGTCGTGACCCTTCTTCAGACTGATGTATCTGAAGTAATAAAAAGGAACTGTTGATTCTGGTTTACAAAAAAAAGGACACAAGTGCTGGAGTAACAATGGGCCAGGCAGCAACTCTGGAAAACATGGCTTGGTGACGTTTCGGGTTGGGACTCTTCTTCAGACTGATGGTACTCCAGCACTTTGTGTCCTTTCCCGTCAACCAGAGTCTGCAGTTCCTTGTTTCTACTGGAGTACTAAGCTTATTGATTTTGCCTATGAACTACTTGCTGGTAATATCGTGAATATTCCACCAACGATGAAACTCCAATTCTGCCCCGGCTTTCATTTTGCAAGCTGCAGCCCGATTGCATGAAGTGCATTTAACTTTTAGTTCGTGATAACATTTAGAAAATGCCTGTTAAAACGCAACGAGAGAGATAGCACTTACCCCATGGACAGGTCGAGATTTCCTGTCATGTTGGATAAAAAACTAATTGCAGGATGATGAGGCTCAGAATTCAGTAGTATGGAAAACAGACGATTCTTGAGATCTTTGGCACTGAGGCAACATGCAAAAAAGAAACGCCAGTGTTAGCACTCTTACTTTTAACTAAACAACTGTAGTACCTGAAGCATAAAGAACCTCTGGTAGAACAACCGAAGAGCTGGTAATAGGATTTTTACAAATTATTTTTAGCATTGCTTTACTCAAATATTAATAACATATCTGTTAAGACCGATGCCGCGACACGATCAGATAGAATTTACCAAAAGAAAGTCTGCATAAAAGACAAACTCATGAAGGAAATAAGTGGCGTAATAGAGTGAGTTTGCACCAGTCGAGGTGCTGTTGAAATGTCCCGAGCTATCGATTGACTAACAACACCACACTCAGCTTTATAGATAGCGTGTGTTCGTTGGAGTTGATTTGAGTTTTGCTGACGCCCAGTTATTCCCTTGCAATAATTTGCATTCATTTTCCATTTTTGATCTCAGCTAAGAGTGTGATATTTCCATATTCTGATCAACACAATGAGCAGCAATGTATTTACGAGGAAGGTCTGGCCCCATTATTATCTACATTATACTCACCCTTCTGCTTTACGTCATTTTAACAAGTGCTGAAATGTTCACCAGAAATATCAGCTCACAAAATTAACGCTCATTTAGTGACGAAACATCTAACCTTTCCTTGCTTTGTTTCAGACAAATGTGTTCTCCCCTAGTTTAACTGGATCAGTGCACGTCAGATTCTCATGTGGCATTGAGATTAAATATTTAGCTTGTGCCTATGCTAGTTTCACTGTCTGTATCCCTTCGTTATCACCTCGCCCACAGCCGACAATGGACCATTGTGGGCTCCACCTCTCCTTGGTCATTGGTCCCAGCTCTGATTTGTCCTGCACCTGTACATACCTCTAGTTTCTTTGATTGAAAATGTACAGATTGGAAAGCAACGGCGAGTCAGCAACTCTACAAACAAAGTTGCAACTTAGAGGGTTCTCTCACTGAGACAACCAGTGGTATGAATATAGACTTCTCTAGCTTCAAGTAACCCTTGCTTTCCCTCTCTCTCCGTCCCTCCCCCTTCCTAGTTCTCCGACCAGTCTGACTGTCCCCTTGATAACATTTTATCTGTGCATGCTTCGTTGTCACCTTCCCCCAGCGAACAATGATCTATTCGACATTTTCCTTGAGCTGCATCCCCTTTGATGCTTCGTTATCACACCTTACCCTTCCATATCTCTGCCTCTCCCTCTCCCCTGACTCTCAGTCTCAGTCCGAGTTACTCCAGCATTTTGAGTCTACCTTAAGAGAAAGATGAGAATGCTTACAGGTCCTTTGCTTTCTTTTTCTCAGCCACTTTGGTTCTGCAGTCATTGATGTCTTTCTCTTTGGTTGATGAGCTCTGACACAGCATGAGTTCGGGCATGTCTGTCTGGTTGGTGTGCAATGGTTGATTTAGTAGGCACTGCTTCATGTGTTGTTCGGTAAGTGCTGCCTTCTCTCACGTTCTGGGCTAGATATATAGGCAGGGCCCATGATGGTCGAGGGGTGGGTTGTGGGGGTTTAGTGGGAAAGTACTGCTTGTACTCGCTTGTCTAGAACTCGCACCACAAAAAAGAGGAAGTGTGTGTCTACTGAACCCTTCTTGACGTGGTTGCTCAACCAAGCGGCAACATAGTGCGCATGTAACGCTGCACTCTGATTCTCAGTTCAAACACCCTCGGTATCTCAAGATCATGCAAATAGTCACTTTTTACGTTGCTCTTTGTCAGAAGTGCAACAGGCCGACCATTTGCATCATGTTTGCTTGGGATGTTTTTGCTGCAGCTTCTGAATCGATGCCGGGTGAACGTTAGGGGTCGATGTCGTAAGAGCATTTAGCATGTATGTGAAAAACTCACCGTAGCGTTTGGTGAGGCTGATAATGTGGCTAGATATTGATGCAACATTCATTAAACTTTCATTTCACAATTGCTAGAAATCTTGAAGCTTGAGCTAGAGTTCTACAGTCGTATAGTGGTGAAACGGGCCCTTCAGCCCAGCATGCCCACACTGACCAACATACCCCATCTACACTAGTCCCACCTACCTGCATTTGGCCCAAATCCCTCTAAACCTGTCCTATCTGTGTACCTGTCTAAACGTTTCTTAAATGCTGCGATAGTACCTGCCTCAAGTATCTCCTCTGGCAGCCCATTCATTGCACCCATGTGTTCTCTCTGTGACCATGTGGGTTTCATCCGGGTGCTCCAGTTTCCTCCCACATGCCAAAGACGTGCAAGTTTGTAGGTTAATTGGCTTCTGTAAATTGTCCCTAGTGTGTAGAATAGTGCTGGTGTACGGGTGGCTGCTGGTCAGGGCAGACGCGTTGGGCCGAAGGGCTTGTTTCCACGCCGTATCTCTAAACTACATTAACCTAAACTAAACCAAACCAAAGTTAAAATTCTATTCAATTACGGCAACCAATATCGTATCGTGAAATGTTAATGTGTACTAACACCTTCCTATCTGGAAAAGAAAATTGCCACTAGCAGGATTTCCACATTTTCCTGCAACATAAATGGCGGCCATTTGGACAATCCAGTCTACGTAACCTAATCATTCCCATTCCCATTCCCGTGCTTATATCATGCGACCATTTAACAGCACTGGGCCGCTACTCGCTGGAGTTTAGAAAATTGATGGGAGACCTCATTGAAACTTACAGAATAATGAAAGGCATAGATAGTGGATGTGGAGAAGATGTCTCCACTGATGGGAGAGTCTAGGACCAGAGGTCACAACCTCAGAATTAAAGGACGCTCTTTTAACAAGGAGGTGAGGAGGAACCTCGTTTGTCAGAGGGTAGTTAATCTGTGGAACTCATTGCCACAGAGGGCTGTGGAGGCCAAGTCAGTGGATATTTTTAAGGCAGAAATAGATAAGTTCTTGATTATAACGGCTGTCGAGGGTTATGGGGAAAAGGCAGGACAATGGGATTAGGTGGCAGAGATCAGCCATGATTGAATGGTGGGATCAATGTGAAGAATGACCTAATTCTACTCCTATACGTTGTGAGCCTGTGAGCCCTCACCCTCTATTCCCACAGCCCACCCACACACGGGGCAACTTACAGTCATCGATTAGACTACTGGCCTGCACGTCTTGGGGACCTGGATGCAAAGTAGTTCCCACAAAGGAAACCCACATGGTCACAGGAAGAACATGCAGGCTCCACACAGACAGCACCCGAGGTCAGGACCTGGTTATTGTGCGTTTGTTTATCTATCACACAGGAGAACAAATGAAGACTTTGAGCAGTCACATGGCACTGACTCTGCGAGGCAGAGGCCAACACCCAGTGCTGGACCGGAAAACATGTTAGGCTGATTTAACGCCAGCCTTAAAGTCGGCAAAGCTGGAAGATTCTGTCATCCATGTGCGCATGCGTGTGTGTGCGCATGCGTGTGTTGCCTCCGTGATTATGAATGTGTGTTTGTGTGTGTGTGTTCATGTGTGTCTTTGTGCATGTGTTAATGTGCTTTTATGTGTGTGTTTGTGTTTGTGCATGCGCGCGAGTGTTTGTGGGTGGGTACGTGTGTCAGTTTATGTGTGTGTTTGTGTTCGTGTATGTGCGCGAGTGTTTGTGTGTCTTTGTACATGTGTTTATGTATGTGTTTGTGTTTGTGCATGCGAGAGTGTGTGGGTATGTGTGGGTGTGTTTATGTGTGTATATGAGTGTATGTCTTTCTGTGTGTGTGTAGATATGTGTGTTTGTGTGTGTTTGTTGTGTGTATGTGTGCGTGTGCATGTCTGCGTGCATGTGTGTGTATATGCGCGTTGTCATTGTCAGCTGATGGACCTGTTGCTGTGTTGTTCTGTTTGTTCACCGTTTGACGTTGAAACACAGTTTGAGGCACTGGCCCTCTAGATTTCTAGCAAATGAAGAATGATAGTTACAGATGCAGCGTTGAAACCAGGCCACATTATCAACCTCAGTAACTACTAAAGTGAGTATTTCACGTATAAGCTAAATGCTCTTACGACATCGACCCCTAACTTACACCCAGTATCGTTTCAGAAGCTGCAGCAAAAACATCCCAGTGAACCCTGGGATCATCTGTTGCACGTTTGACAAAGACCAACGTAAAAATAGAATATTTGCGTGATGTTGACATACTGTGTTCAGCGCCATAGAGTCACAAAGTCATACAGCACAAAAACAAACCCATCGGCCCAACTTGCCCACGCAGAGCAAGATGCCCCATCTACGCTAATCCCACCAGCTCACATTTGGCCCTTATCCATCTAAACCTCTGCTGAATTAAAAACCAGAGCACAGCTTTACAAGTAGATGTGCTGTGCATTTACTCTGATGTGAGCCACCACACATAGAGAACAATGGGTTCAAGCGCTGGCCTGGCGGCACAGTGGTGCAACGATAGAGTTGCTGCCTCACAGCGCCAGAGACACGGGTTCAATCCTGGCCTCGGCTGCTGCCTTTTCAGAGTGGGGTTTTCCCCGTGACCGCGTGGGTCTTCTTATGGGTGCTCCGGTTTCCTCCCACACTCCAAAGACGTACAGATTTGTAAGTTAATTGGTTTCAGTCAAAATATTAAATTGTCCCTTTGTGTGTAGGATAGTGTTAATGCACGGGGTGATCGCTGGCCAGCACTGACTCGGTGGGACGAAGGGCCAGATTCTCCTTCAGTCCACCGAGTGTTCTCGCACCTTCTCCCTGTGACCATGTGGGTTTCCTCCGGGTGCTCCGGTTTCCTCCCACATCCGGTTTCCACCCACATCCCAAAGATGTGCCGGCTTGCACGTCAACTAGCCCTCTGTAAATTGCCACTAGATTGTATGGAGTGGATAGGAAAGCGGGAAAACATAGAAATAGTGAATGGGTGATCGATGGTCGGCCGGCCAAAGGGCCTGTTTCCACTGTGTATATTTATCTGTAAAGATACTGGCTTGGATTTCTGCAAGGTGACCCGGTCTAAAAGCTGTCTGAAAGGCTGTGATGACTCCTAGTAAGAATAGACACACACTGCCACTTCCGTAAGAAAACAATTTTCCTTTCCTGGCCCATTAATCACTACTGTCTGCTGACTTTCCTGTTTTAGCTTGCTGTCTGTCTGCAAGGTTGACGTTTCTTTAATCACAGGATGAGTGAGCGTTGGACAATCCAGTCTTCCGCTACACTCGGATGTAAGCAATGGCTCGTAGGCTGAACCCGTCTCCTGAAACACCACAACCTCCATTGAGCTCTGAACTACATAGAATATTATTGTTATTATTGCACTATTATTTTTGTTTGTGATTTATGTGTATTCTGACAAAAGGATCTCAACCCGAAACGTCACCCATTCCTTCTCTCCAGAGATGCTGCCTTTCCCGCTGAGTTACTCCAGCATTTTGTGTCTATCATCTATTTATATATAAATTTGTGTGTGTGTAGGACAGAACAGCAGGTGCAGGTTTAAACCAAAAATAGACCCTTCTCCGTGTGTGTGCGTGTGTGCGCGCGTGTGTGTCTGTGCGCGCATGTGCGTGTGTATGTGTGTGCGTGTGTGTGTGTGCGCGCGCGAGTGTGTGTGTGTGCGCATTGAACTTTTTTTTTCGTTTATTATTTTGTTTACAGTGTACTATGTTTACATATTCTGTTGTGCTGCTGCAAGTAAGAATTTCATTGTTCTGTTTGGGACATATGACAATAGAACATTCTTGACTGGGTCTGAAGAAGGGTCTCGACGAGAAACGTCACCTATTCCTTTCCTCCAGAGATGCTGCCTGTCCCACTGAGTTACTCGGGCTTCTTGCGTCTATAAGCGGTTTAAACCAGCATCTGCAGCTTCTTCCGACACAGCCGCTCTTGACTCGTGACCCTTGAATGAATCAAACCTGAGTAAACGGGTGTGAATGGTTCACTGAGCTCATCACCTGAGCAAAATTGATCGGCAACACCCCCTGCATCTGTGTCTTGCAAGATACTTTCTACGCTACGCGCCGGTAAATAAGTGAACAGTCTTATGACAAGTTAGATAAAAATTATTAAATGACTCATGTCTTTGCTGTTTGGAAGAAGCTCACGCAGATGAGATCTTTGTCAAAGACACCCAGTTTTTAGTCACTCACATTTCTGATGTGCAGATATGTGAAACCTATATAAACCATTTGTCACATCTTTTTATTTCTGCATTCACATTTGCATGCTGACACCCGCTGTGTCATTTTACTAGACTCTAGACTTTAGACATACGGAGCAGAAACATGCCCCTCGGCCTACCGAGTCCGCGCCGACCAGCGATCACCCCGTACACTAGCACTATCCTACACACTAGGGACAATTTACGATTTACAGAGAGCCAATGAACCTACAAACCTGTACGTCTTTGGGATGTGGGAGGAAACCTACGCACATGGAGGAAACCCACGCGGTCACGGGGAGAACATGCAAACTCCGTACAGACAGCACCTGCAGTCGGGATCAAACCTGGCTTTCTGCCGCTGTGAGGCAGCAACTCTACCGCTGCGCCACTGAAATAATAGACAAGGAACACTCCAACAAGAAGCCCACCATTTTGCAAATGTTTGTGTGGACAGGATAACACACAAAATAAAAATCATATTTTTTTATTGCCTTGGATTGTCATCTTGATTGATTGAAACTCACAGCATGGATACAGGCCCTTCAGCCCACCGTCCACAATGACCATCGATCACCCATTCACACTAGTTCCATGTTATCCAACTCCCTGCCCACTGGGGGCGATTTACAAACGGCCAATTAACCTACAAATCCGCAAATCTTTGGAATGTGGGAGGAAACCGGAGCCACCCGGAGGAAACCCGTGCGGTCACAGGGAGAGCGTACAAACTTTGTACAGACAGCATCACAGGTCAGGATTGAACCCAGGTCTCTGGCGTTGCAAGACAGTGGCTCGACCTGTTCCGCCACCATGTCACCCTGTTTCTCCGCCATTCACTACTTATCTGGGACACACTTTGCATTTGTGCAAATAGTTTTTAGGGTTGCACGATGATTGAGTGTGGAAATGTTAGACCTGTCACTCACTCACTCACTCACTCACTCATTCACTCACTCACTCACTCACTCACTCACTCACTCACTCACTCACTCACTCACTCACTCACTCACTCACTCACTCACTCACTCACTCACACACACACACACACGCACACAGACACTCATTCACACACATCCACACACTGCCACACACACACACACTCACACACACACTGTCACACACACACATTCACACACACATGCTCACACACTTATTCACACACATACACACCACACGCTTGCACACACACTGTCACACACACACTGTCACACACTCATTCACGCACATACACTGTCACAGATATGCTCTCACACACACACACACACACACTCACTCATTCACACACAACACACATTGTCACACACACACTGTCACACACACACTGTCACACATACAATCACACACACAAACGCAGAAGTGGCCACACACGTACACACACACACACATAGTTGCACACTAACACACTCACCCACTCACACACACACATTCACACCCACCCACACACATTCACACTCACACACTATCTCACACACATACAAGCGCACATGCAAACATACCTTTTTACACATACACACTCACCCACACTCTCTCACACACACATACACACACTCACACAGACGCACATACATTCACACATGCACACACATTCACACACACACTTTCTCACACACACACACACACACAGACATACATACACTCAGGCACATGCACACGCACTCTCTCACACACACACTGTATCGTGCACACACACACACACACACACACACACTCACCCACACACTCTCTCACACAGACACACATACATTCACACATGCACGCACATTCACACACACACAGATACACACACAGCCATACATACACTGACACACACACACACATACACACACACACACGTACACACACACACACACACACACACACACACGTACACACACAAACACACACACACACGTACACACACACGTACACACACAAACACACACACATACATTCACACACGCACGCACATTCACACACACACTCTTTCTCACACACACACAGATACACACACAGACATACATACACTGACACACACACTCACGCACATGCACTCACACACACACACACGCACACACACGCACGCACACACACGCACGCACACACACGTACACACACACACATACACACACACACACGCACACACACGCACGCACACACACGTACACACACACACGTACACACACACATACACACACGTACACACACACACACACACACGTACACACACACACGTATACACACACACACACACACACACGTGCACACGCACACACACGCACACACACACACACACACACACACACACACACACACACACACACACACACACACACACACACACACACACACACAGCACATTTCATGTAGGTCTGGCCTAAGAGGGAGGAATGGCCGCAAAGGCCAGGGAACTATTGCTGAGCTGAGCCGTGGCTGTGAAGGTCGATGGAAGGGCAGAGAGCGTCTCTTGTTTTGCTTTGCTATGTCCCAAACGGCAAACAGGAAGTCAGGCCAGACTGAATTTATTCTCGTGCCAACGTTGTGTCAAAACAGAAACTTGCAGTATGTAAGCATATATTCGCATTTGCCGCTGTTTTTAGTCTCTTGTGAATTTTCACATAGAACATGGAACAGTGCAGCACAAGAACAGGTCCTTCGGGTCTGAAGAAGGGTCTTGACCCGAAACATTATCCGTTCTTTCTCGCCAGAGATGCTGCCTGTCCCGCTGAGTTACCCCCAGCATTTTGTATCTAACCTCGGCACACAAAGTCTGTGCCAAACGTGATGCCAAGACCAGCTATTATCTGCCTGTTT
The DNA here is from genome assembly GCF_010909765.2 of Amblyraja radiata. NCBI lineage: Eukaryota > Metazoa > Chordata > Chondrichthyes > Rajiformes > Rajidae > Amblyraja > Amblyraja radiata. Next base: position 10,887,538 of record NC_045965.1, read on the forward strand.
CTGTGCTGTAGTTCTAGGTATCTATCAGGACCCTCTCCAAATCTAGCATTTTCCAGAGTCTCCAGTTTTCTCCTGCCTCACCCCTTTTCCAACTTCCTTTTCCCACCTTACAATCAGTCTGAAGAAGGGTCTTGACCTGAAACGGCACCTATCCATGTTCTCCAGAGATAGACACAAAATGCTGGAGTAACTCAGCGGGACAGCTAGCAACTCTGGAGAGAAGGAACGGGTGACGTTTTGGGTCGAGACCCTTCTTTAGACTGAGAGTCACGGGTGAGGAAGACTAGAGATATGGAAGGGTAATGTGTGAAAACGGCACATCAATGCTGACAGTGATCAAGGAAAATGTAGAATGGTTCATTGTTGGCTGAGGGGTAGGTGACAACGAAGCGGAGAGTCAGTAAAATTAATCAGGAGGACAGTGAAACTGGTCAGAGAACTAGGGTGGGGGAGGGACAGAGAGAGAAGGAAAGCAAGGTTTACTTAAAGTTGGAGAAATCAATATTCATACCGCTGGGTTTAGTTTTAGTGTAGCTTAGATATACAGAGCGGAAACAAGCCCTTCGACTTACTAAGTCCGCACCGACCAGCTATTGCCGCACACTAACACTTCCCTACACACACTAGGCACAATTTATTTACATCTATACCAAGCCAATTAACTTGTACATCTTTGGAGTGTGGGAGGAAACCAAATATCTCGCAGAAAACCCATTCAGGTCACAAGGAGAACGTACAAACTTTGTACAGACAGCACCCGTTGTCGGGATCGAACCCGGGTCTCAGGCGCCGTAAAAGGCCTGTCCCACTTGCATGCGACTGCATGCGTTTGGCGCGACCAAACGGAAGCGGAGTACGCGCTAAGTACGCGGTAAGTTCGCGCGTGACGTAATTTACATCATACTCACCAATCAGCTGGGCATGAGGCGGGCCGACTGAATTTGGGCATCGCACGGCGTCGGGCGGTGACGTCATCACGCAACGGCACGCCGTGCGGTGATGTCATCGCGCAACGCCACGCGCTAGGCGTACGCCGTCAAGACGATGCATACGACGTCAAGATGCTGCATACGCCGTCAAGGCGCTGCGTACACCTTCAATGCGCCTGCGGGCCGACAGGCCATTGATGCGCGGAATTTTCGGATAGTGCAGGATTTTCGGAGCCCCGTGCGATGTCAGGACCAGCCTCCTGCACCCACACACAACTGACTGACTTCATCCACTTCACCACCAACTTCCATCCGGCACTCCAATACACCTGGACCATTTCCGACACTTCCCTACCATTCCTTGACCTCACCATCTCCATCGCAGGGGACAGACTTCTGACCGACATATACTACAAACCAACTGACTCACATGGCTATCTGGACTACACGTCTTCCCACCCTGCCCCCTGTAAAGACTCCATCCCCTACCAATTCCTCTGCCTACGCCGCTTCTGCTCCCAGGATGAGACGTTCCACACCAGGGTATCGGAAATGTCCTCGTTCTTCAGGGAATGGGGATTCCCTTCCGCCACCATAGATGAGGCTCGCACCAGGGTCTCATCCATACCCCGCAACACTGCTCTCTCTCCCCATCCCCACACTCGCAACAAGGGCAGAGTCCCCCTAGTCCTCACCTTTCACCCCACCAACCGGCAAATACAACAAATAATCCTCCGCCATTTCCGCCACCTCCAACGTGACCCCACCACTCGCCACATCTTCCCATCTCCCCCTATGTCTGCCTTCCGCAAAGACTGCTCCCTCCGCAACTCCCTCGTCAATTCTTCCCTTTCCTCCCGTACCACCCCCTCCCCGGGCACTTTCCGTTGCAACCGCAAGAAATGCAACACCTGTCCCTTCACCTCCCCCCGTTCAAGGACCCAAGCAGTCGTTCCAGGTGCGACAAAGGTTCACCTGTATCTCCTCCAACCTCATCTACTGCATCCGCTGCTCTAGATGTCAGCTGATTTACATCGGGGAGACTATGCGGAGGTTGGGCGATCGTTTCGCCGAACACCTTCGCTCAGTCCGCAATAACCAACCTTACCTCCCGGTGGCTCAGCACTTCAACTCCCCCTCCCATTCCCAATCCGACCTCTCTGTCCTGGGTCTCCTCCATTGCCAGAGTGAGCAACACCGGAAATTGGAGGAACAGCACCTCATATTCCGCCTGGGTTGCTTGCGTCCGGATGGCATGAACGTTGAATTCTCCCTGTTTTGCTAGCCCTTGCTGTCTCCTCCCCTTCCTTCACCCTCGAGCTGTCTCCTCCCATCCCCCCGCCCTCGGGCTCCTCCTCCTCCCTTTTTCCTTCCTTCTCCCCCCCCCCACCCATCAGTCTGAAGAAGGGTTTCGGTCCGAAACGTCGCCTATTTCCTTCGCTCCATAGATGCTGCTGCACCCGCTGAGTTTCTCCAGCATTTTTGTGTACCCGCACAACTCCATACGCCTCCGCGCTTCAAAGTGGGATCGGCCCCGCGCGGCCCGTACACCTCAAGCGGCCACGTTTGGTCGCGCCAGACGCATGCAATCACATGCAAGTGGGACAGGTCCTTAAGGCAGTAGCTCTACCACACCGCCACCAGGTTGTAAGCTGCCCAAGTGTAATATGAAGCTACGTGACCCGCTGAGTTACTCCAGCACTCTGTGTCCGTTTGTGTATTGACCAGCATCTGCACTCCCTTGTTTCTACAGTTTATCTTGCGTTCTCTGTGGTTCTGACGTTGATAGTGCAGTCTTGGCCATGTTGCCTGACAGCACAGTGAGCTTGTTAGTCCCTCTCTTATCAGACACTAGTTTGGTGTGAATGTTACGTGGTTGAATGTTCTGTAAATCCTGATGCTTGCAGGCAAGGTTCACTTCAAGGTTTATTTCTGAGAGATGTGGAGAAGATATTCAAGGATGTTGCCCGGACTTGAGGGTCTGAGTTCTAGGGAGAGGTTGGGTAGGCTGGGACTCTTTTCCTTGGAGTGCAGGAGGATGAGGGGTGATTTTATAGAGGTGTATAAAATCAGGAAAGGAATAGATAGGATGAATGCGCTTTTCCGCAGAGTAGGGGAATCAAGAACAGGAGGACATAGGTTTGGGATAACAATATAAAACGTACCTGAGGGGCAACGTTTTCACCCAGAGGGTGGTAGGCATTTGGAATGAGCTGCCAGAACAGGTAGTTGAGGCAGGCACTATAACAGCATTTAAAAGACTCTTGAACGGATACATGGATAGGAATGGTTTAACGGGATATGGGCCACATGCACGGAATTGGGATGAGCTTAGTTGGGGCATCCGGGTCAGTTTGGTCGAAGGGTTTGTTTCCACGCTGTATGGCTAAACTAAAAACTATACAAGAGAGACAGACACAATTGCTGGAGTAACTCAGTGGGTCAGGCAGCATCTTGGGACAAATAAGCATGGGTGGTGTTTTGGGTCGGAACCCTTCTTAAGACCCGAAGATGTTTGCCTAACCCACTGAATTACTCCAGCATTTTGTGTCTTATCTTCGGTGTAAACCAGCACCTGCAGTTCCTTTCTGCAAACAAAACAAGAGTACTTGGAAGTCACTCTAACGGGGTCATCTGTAAAATGGTGTATAGTTTAGTTTCGCGCGGAAACAGCCCCTCCGGCCCACCGAGTTCGTGCCGACAAGCGATCCCAGTACACTAACCCCATCCTACACACTAGGCACAGTTTACAATTTCAACCAAAGCCAATTGACCTATAAACCCGCGTGTCTTTGGAGTGTGGGAGGAAACCGGAGCACCCGGAGAAAACCTGTGGTTACAGGGATAACGTGCAAACTCCACACAGACACCCGTGGTCAGGATTGAACCCAGTTGCCTGGAGCAGTACCGCGGCCCCACTGTGTCAGCCGTGTGTTTGGGAAGGTCATGGTCAAATGGGAATGCTCATAGATGGCCCCATTCTATAGCGGACCCTTCTGCCACGGCGCATGTTGGCTGCAGATTGTGCCACCCACAAAGTACCATACAGTTATATCCCCAGGAGACACAGGGAGGTAAGGACTCCGTGCACATTAGATTGCCTTGAGTTTCACCCCCAAGCCTCGCATCATCCTACTTGGAAATATGTTCCCACATTTGTTCCAGGGCGGCATGGTGGCGCAGCGGTAGAGTTAATGCCTCACAGCGACAGAGACCCGGGTTCAATCCTGACTACGGGTGCTCCGATTTTGTTCTCCCTGTGACCGCGTGGGTTTTCTCTGGGCGCTCCGGCTTCCTCCCACACTCCAAAGAAAGGTTTGTAGGTTAATTGGCTTTGGTTAAAAATTCTAAATTGTCCCTGGTGTGTAGGATGTTGTTGGTGTACTGGGATCGCTGGTCGTTGCAGACTCAGTGGGCCGAAGGGACTGTTTCCATGCTGTATCTCTAAACTAATCTAAACAAAATACCATTTTACAGATGCAATTGTCCATGAGAATGTTGGAGTGATTTCCAAGTACTCTTGTTTCGTTTGTAGAAAGGAACAGCAGGTGCTAGTTTATACCGTAGGAAAGAAACAAAGTGCTGGAGTAACTCAGCGTGTCAGGCAGCATCTCTGGAGAAAATGAATGGATGACGTTTTGGGTCTGAAGAACGGTTCCAAATTGGCTTTGGTGAAAATGGTAAATTGTCCCTAGTGTGTAGGATAGTATTAGTGTATGGGGGATTGCTGGTCGGCACGGTGGGCCGAAGGGCCTGTTTCTGCACTGTATCTCTAAACTAAACTAAACTAAACTAAACTAACTCCACATGTAAATCTTGGAATTCTCTACCCTACCACACCATGGAGCACGTTTCAGTGAAGGCAAAATGGTTTAAAAATCCGGCCCAACCCCAGCTTTCGTTCTTAGAGGCAATAAATACTGGCTTTGTCCGTGACGTCTGCATTCTAGAAATAACTATACAGTCTGCAGCCTCTTGCCTGAGGGTCAGATAGTCACTGGTTTAAAACACACTCCAGGACAAAAGCCAGCCTGTTACTCACATTTGCAAGGAGTCGCGATAATGTACTTTAGTCAGAATGTTAAAAATGCGCTGGGGCTATTCAAAGAAGAGCAGGAGGTGCTCCTGTTATGTGCTCGCTTAACTACCTCCATCCAAACAACTCAAGTGGCGCAGCTGGTAGAGCCGCCGCCTCACAGCGCCAGAGACCCCGGTTCGATCCCGACCTCGGGTGCTGTCTGTGAGTGGAGTTTGTACATTTCTCCCTGTGACCCCGCGGGCTTCCTCCTTGTGCTCCGGTTTCCTCCCACATCCTGAAGTCGGTTCATTGGCCCTCTGTAAATTGCCTCTAGTGTGTATGGAGTGGATGAGAAAGTGGGATAACATTGAACTTGTGTGAACGGGTGATCGATGGGCTGAACGGCCTGTTCCTATACTGTATCTTTCAATCAATCTTTCAATCAATCAATCTCCATCCACAACTGAAACTCCAACTCATGTTAATTTGACTGTAAAGTGCCTTGTGTTATATCTAGAAAAAATGACATGGTTGTATATTTTACTTGGTGGTTTCAACAGTGGTCCAACCAAGGTTGTATTTTTTTGGGATACATTCCCAGTCAGTTCACTTACAGGTCATACAGTGTGGAAACAGGCCCTTTGGCACAGTTTGTCCATGCTGACCAACATGTCCCATCCACCTGCCATATCACTCTAAACCCATCCTATCCATATACCATCTAAATGTTTCTTAAGCATTGTGATAGTACCTGCCTTAACTACCTCCTCCGGCCACTCATTTCATACACCTGCCCCCCTTGGTGTAAAACTGTTGATCCTCAGGTTTCTATTACATATCCCCCCCACCTTAAGCCTAAGTCCTCTGGTTCTTGATTGTTGACAGACCAATTCCCCCCTGGGATAAATAAAGTTCTAGCTTATCCATCAAATCGTATCGTATTGTGAAATTCTCTGTGCATCTACCCAATCTATTCCTCTCATGATCTTAGACACCTCTATAAGATCACCCTTCATCCTCCTGCGCTCCAAGGAATAGTCAGCTCGTACTGTTTCAGTTCCCTGCCATTTCCCACTGTCGCCCATCTAGATAGACGGCAGCTGCGTTTTGTCACCATCACAATACGCACATCAAGAATTCACGCTGTCCGTAGCAAGCTGATTAGGAGTCGCTGCCTTGAGTGTTGTGTGAAATTGAAAAGATAGTCCCTTTGTAATTTCGGGTAAAAAGTTGCATGCCTTTCATCTGAAGGGTTCTATTTTCAGCCGGAGATCCTGTGACTGAACCAGAGACACAAATGCATCTAAACATTGCTTGACAACCTCGCAGCACCAGTGCTGATCACGTGACATTGCCTCACAACCCACTTACAATCCAGAATAGGCCTTTCGGCCCATCAAGTCTACTCTGCCATTCAATCATGGCTGATCTATCTCCCCCTCCTAACCCCATTCTCTTGCCTTCTCCCCATAACCCCTGACACCCGTACCAATCAAGAATCTATCTATCTCTGCCTGAAGAAATATTAATTTACTTTGCCTCCACAGCCTTCTGTGGCAAAGAATTCCACAGATTCACCGGCCCCTGTTAAAGAAATTCCTCCTCATCACCTTCTGCAAGGAACGTCCTTTAATTCTGAGGCTATGACCTCTAGTCCTTGACTCTCCCACTAGTGGAAACATCCTTTCCACATCCACTCCATCCAAGCCAAGCCTTCCTGGAATTAGAACATAAAACAGATCACGGTACAGTACAGCACAGGAACAGGCCCTTCGGCCCACAATGTTGAGCTGGACATGATGCCAAGTTAAACTAATCCCATCTGCCCGCACGTAATCCCTGTCCCTTCATTTCTTACATGTCCATGTGCGTCCATCTTAAACGGCACTATTGTATCTGCCTCCACCACCACCCCTGGCAGTGCATTCCAGGCCCCCACCATTCTCTGTGAAAAAAAAACCTGCCCCGCACATCACCATGAAGCTTTCACCCTCTCAACTTCAAGCGAAGCCCTCTGGTGTTGGACCCCTCCGCCCTTGGGGGGAAAAGGTTCTGACTGTCTACCCCATCTATGCCATTGTTCTCTAATTATTTACAAACGGACATGACCTTGAACAAGATCCTACCTCATTACATCTCTGCTTCTTTTAATGGATGTGTTGATTGCACAAAAAAAGTAGGGTGAAGGTGGACAGTTCATGAGCCTCTCCTGGACTATGGCATTGAAAGGGTTCACTGCAAGTTTCCTCAAACATGTCATGGTGTATACCTTGATCTTTGGAGTGATTTGGGCCAAACGTGGGCAAAACTGGATCAGTCCAGATGGGGCATCTTGGTCAACAGACAAATTGGGCAAAGGGCCTGTCTCCTACTACGACTCTATGAGTCTATTCCGCAGAACAGATCTAGACATACAATGGACCATGGACGGACCAAGATTATTGTAGATTGGCTATTTCATACTAGCCAAATATAGTGTTTGTTAGTAGTGACTCCACCTACTATGTACTTCATATTATCAAGAGCCTGCTTACGCTAGTTAGAAATGGATAGCAGCTCGGAGATGTGATGACTGTAGATCCTTGCTGTATGTAGATTTAATAAATATGTGTTGTATCTTGATGTGTGTTCGAGTGGACTCATTACATGGTGTCAGAAGTGGGATTGAGATGGAGACATTCTGGGTCCAGTGGAATCTACGCTTTTGGCATCCAGAACCGAGAATAGTGCTGCGTTGCCTATCTGGGCAGCAACTTCTTCTGTCGTTTGCATTGGGTAATGAGGGCATTGTTAAGATCTCTGGGGTTGATGCAGATACGGATTTCCTCTTTGTTTTTCGTTGTTGCAACCACCATGGTAGAAACCCAGTCAGACGGGTCAGTAACATCAGCAATAACACCCATGGAGACCATGCGCTTGAGTTCAGTGTGTATTCGGTCGCGCATGGCATACGGAACACGATGTGGCGCTATGACCACAGGAGTAACTTTGGGATATCATCGTTGATGATATTCTCGTCTACGTACACGATCTGGCTGAACATGACGCCAATCTGAAGAAAGTACTTGACCGTGCAAAAGACATTCATCTCAAACTCAATCCCCTGAAATGCAGGTTTGGAGTTCCAGAGGTTACTTACGTCGGACATGTGTTCACAAGTGATGGTCTCAAATCAGACCCGTCGAAAACTACAACTATCAACGAAATGCCAGTTCCTACTGACGTCATGAGCTCACAAAGGTTCCTCGGAATGGTTAACTACCTGGGGAAAGTCAGCGCGGACTCGGTGGGCCGAAGGGCCTGTTTCTGCGCTGTATCTCTAAAGGCAATGAGTCCCGACCAGAAACATTGCCTATCCAATTTCTCCGGAGATGCTGCTTGACCCATTGAATTTGAGCATTTTGAATCTTTCCTTTTGCAAATCAGCAATTGCTATTCCTCGTGTCGCTACAAATTGGCACAGTATTTTGGAGCAGAGCTACATTGCTCGGTTCAATAGATAGATACAAAGTGCTAGATTAACTCAGTAGGCCAGGCAACATCTTTGGGGAACATGGACAGGTAACGTCTCGGGGCAGGACCCTTCTTCTTCAGAGATGCTGCCTGACCCCTGAGTTACTCCAGCACTTTATGTCCATCTTTGGTATAAACCAGCATCTGCAGCTGTTTGTTTCCACAATGATCTGTCCCATTATCACTCCGATATCTGCTGTGGCATTGATAGTTTAAGATTATGAGTTGACTTTTAATTTTATTGCTGCATTATGTGCGAGGCTCACCTCCCACAACACACATGGTGTTTTTCACATTCACAATACTTCCAACGCTTCTCATATTTCCAACATTGCATCCAATTGGTGATTTTAATCAGCTTTAATTCCTACTCTAGGTCCTATGTTTCACAAAGGACTGCCCTGACTGAGTGAGAAACAGGAACTAAAAGTGCAGAACTTAGTCATCATGAACACGAGATCTTTGTCTCAAAACAAAAGCACGTCTCATTTCCCAATGGAAAAAAACAAGATCATTTTAGTGCTCCCTTTGGCAACTTTGTAAGGCAAAACCTTGGTACACCACAACCCCCGGCCTGTTAGATGTCTGTTTATTCAATCACCGAGCGACTAAAAGAGTCATTGTGAGGAGACTATAAAGCCCCTTCTGTTTCCAGGGCAGGCTAGCTACTTGGATCATGCCATCAAAGGGCGGCACGGTGGCGCAGCGGTAGAGTTGCTGCCTCACAGCGCCAGAGACCCGGGTTCAATCCTGACTATGGGTGCTGTCTGTACAAAGTTTATATGTTCTCCCCGTGACTGCGTGGGTTTTCTCCGGGTGCTCCGGTTTCCTCCAAAGACGTGCAGTTTTTTAGGTTAGTAGGCTTTGGTAAAAATTGTAAATTGTCCCTAGTGGTGATCACTGGTTGGTGCTGACTCGATGTGCCGAAGGGCCTGTTTCCGCAGTGTATCTCTAAAGTCTAATGTCCAAATTGGACAGGGTTCCTTATTTATTGTGACAAGAGTAGGCCATTCGGCCTTTCGAGCCAGCACCGCCATTCAATGTGATCATGGCTGATCATCCACAATCAGTAACCCGTTCCTGCCTTCACCCCATTTCCCCTGACTCCGCTATCTTTAAGAGCTCTATCTAACTCTCTCTGGAAAGTTTCCAGAGAACCGGCCTCCAAGCCCTCTGAGGCAGAGAATTCCACAGACTCACAACTCTCTGTGAGAAAAAGTGTTTCCTCGTCTCCCTTCTAAATGGCTTACTCCTTATTCTTAAACTGTGGCCCCTGGTTCTGGACTCCCCCAACATCAGGAACATGTTTCCTGCCTCTAGCGTGTCCAAACCCTTAATAATCTTATGTTTCAATAAGATACCCTCTCATCCTTCTAAACTCCAGAGTATACAAGCCCAGCTGCTCCATTCTCTCAGCATATGACAGTCCCGCCATCCCGGGAATTAACCTTGTAAACCTACGCTGCAGGCCCTCAATAGCAAGAATGTCCTTCCTCAAATTTGGGGACCAAAACTGCACACAATACTCCAGGTGTGGTTTCACTAGGGCCCTATATAAGGACCTCTTTGCTCCTACACTCAACTCCTCTTGTTATTAAGGCCAACATGCCATTCGCTTTCTTCATTGCCTGCTGTACCTACATGCTTACTTTCATTGACTGATGAACAAGGACCCGCAGATCCCGTTGTACTTCCCCTTTTCCCAACTTGACAGCATTTATATAATAATTTGCCTTCCTGTTTTTGCTACCAACTAACCTCACATTTATCTACATTAAACTGCATCTGCCATGCATCTGCCCACTCACCCAAACTTCCAAGTCACCCTGCATTCTCATAGCATCCTCCTCACAGTTCACACTGCCACCCAGCTTTGAGTCATCTGCAAATTTGCTAATGTTACTTTGAATCCCTTCATCTAAATCATTGATGTATATTGTAAATAGCTGCGGTCCCAGCACCGAGCCTTGTGGTGCCCCACCAGTCACTGCCTGTCATTCTGAAAGGGACCCGTTAATCCCTACTCTTTGTTTCCTGTCTGCTAACCAACTTTCTTATCCATGTCAGCACCTACCCCCAATACCATGTGCCCTAATTTTGCCCACTAACCTCTTATGTGGGACTTTATCAAATGCTTTCTGAAAGTCCAGGATCACTACATCCACTGGCTCTCCCTTGTCCATTCTCGTAGTTACATCCTCAAAAAATTCCAGAAGCTTAGTCAAGCATGATTTCCCCTTCGTAAATCCATGCTGACTCGGACCGATCCTGTTGCTGCTATCCAAATGTTCGGCCACCTCATCTTCTTTAATTGACTCCAGCATCTTCCCCACCACCGATGTCAAGACCTGGACGTGTCTTCAGTAAAACCTCAAATGCCAAACAGGTTTAGATACACAGTGTGGAAACAGGCCCTCCGGCCCACCGAGTCTGCACCGACCAGCGCTCCCCGCATATTAACATTACCCAAACACACACTAGGGACAATTTTACATTTGTGGGCTATTCCCACTATTCCCAGGAAACGGCAGAAAGTAAGAATTGGATTATTGCATAAACATCCCAAAAATACCAGTGAATGAAAAGTGCAGAATTCTTTAAATAACAAGTCAATCATGTGACAATACTGTGACCTATTTCTGCTTCTGAATGAAGGTATTTTTTTTACTATTTAACTCCCTAAGGTGGAGCTCTTTTTCATAGAACATAGAACTGTATAACACAGGAACCTTTAGAACCTTTACGTACCTTTACAAAGAAGATGAGGAGGAATTTCATTAGTCAGAGGGTGGTGAATCTGTGGAATTCATTGCCACAGACGGCTGTGGAGGCTGTGTCATTTAGTATTTTTTAATGCGGAGATTAATAGGTACTTGATTAGTACGGGCATCAAAGATTATGGGGAGAAGGCAGGAGAATGGAGTTGAGAGGGAAAGATAGATCAGCCATGATTGAATGGCAAAGTAGACTTGATGGGCCGAAAAGCCTAATTCTGCTTCTATGACTTATGAATTTAAGAATTAACATACCCTCGGCCCACAATGTCTTTGCCGTACTTGATGCCAAGCTAAAGTAATCTTTTCTTCCTGCACGTGATCCATATCGCTCCATTCTCTGCATGTCCATGTGCCTATCTAAAAGCCTCTTAAACACCACTATCGTATCTGCCTTCACCACCACCCCTGGCAGCGCATTCCAGGCACCCACCACACTCGATACCTCGCACCTCAAAGCTATGCCCTCTAGTCTTTAACATTTCTACCCTGGGAAAAACGTTCTGACTGACTACCCTATCTCCGCCTCTCGTGATTTTATACACGTCTATCAGCTTTTACAGAGTACTATGTTTATATACCTGTGTAGAAAAGAACTGCAGATGCTAGTTTATACTGATGATAGAGTATATAATCACCTGACCCGCTGGTGTAACTCAGCGGGTCAGGCAGCATCTCTGGACAAAAAGGATGGATGATGTTTCGGGTGGGGTCCCTTCTTTAGACATGTATAGTCTTTTTCCCAGCCTGTTGTGCTGCTGCAAGTAAAATAATTATTGGTCCCTTTTGGGACATAATGAAATAAAATACTCCTGACTCTCTTAACTGTTGGCATCAATGATATTAAGAGTCTTGCCATCAACTGTATACCTTAACCCTTGCTTTTCCTCTCTCTCCATCCCTCCCCCATCCTAGTTCTCCGACCAGTCTGACTGCCCTTCTGATTAAATTTTAACTTTGTATGCCTCGTTGTCACCTTCCTCAAGTTAAAATGATCCTAGGAGTTTCATCCCCTTTGTTCTTTCGTTTTTGCACCTTACCCTTCCATACCTCTGTGTCGCCCTCTCCCCGACTCTCAGTCTGAAGAGGTGTCTCGACCCGAAACGTCACCCATTCCTTGTCTCCAGGGATGCGGCCTGTCCCGCTGAGTTACTCCAGCATTATGTGTCTATCTTTGGTGTAAATCGGCATCTGCAGTTCCCTCCTACACATACCTTCTCTTTACATTCAACCTGCTTCTTCTTGCATATGGCGTGCACAGCCTAAAGTTGTAGGACAACTTGCTCTATTTGATCTTATTTGATTGTACACACCAGGTTGATTGCGTTCGTAGAAAAAGGGCGGACCACGTGAAGGTTGCAATCTCCCACCACACATTCAACCTCCCAAAGTACAACACTTCGCAACACACCACCCATCTCACTGTTCCAGGTAATGGCACAAACCCTTGGATCATTGCATAAACATCCCAACCGGTCCCAGAGAATGTAAAAGAGAGGAATTCTTTAGATAAGAGGCCAATCATATGACAACCAGTGACCTATTTCAACTTTTGAATGAATATATTTTTCCATTAATGTACAACTATCATTTGTGGAGCTCTTTTGGTCAAACTGGACACTACAAATCCTCCACCCTCATCTTGTACTTCCTCTGCCCAAAACAACATGGAGTGGCACGGTGGGGCAGCGGTAGAGATGCTGCCTCACAGAGCCTAAGACCCCGGGTTCGATCTCGACTACGGGTTCTGCCTGTGCGGAGCTTGCACGTTCTCCCTGTGACCGCGCTGGCTTGTAAGTTAGTCGGCTTCGGTAATGAGTGTAAATTGTCCCTAGTGTGTAGGATAGTGTTTGAGTACGGGATGATCACTGGTCTCTGGTCTGTGTCACCAATCCATGTTCTCCAGGGATGCTGCCTGACCCGCTGAGTTACTCCAGCACTTTGTGTTGTTTTGTTTGTAAACCAGCATCTGCAGTTCATTCTGTCTCCTGAGTTTAGTTTTGGTTCAGTTTAGAGAGACAGCACGGAAACAGGCCCTTCGGCCCACCGAGTCCGCGCCCGCCATCGATCACACGTTGAAGCTCGTTCTATATTATCCCATTTTCTCATCCACTCCCTGCACACTGGGGTGCTGTATCTATCTCTAAACTAAACTAAAGTAAACATAAACTGTGGTGGGACTTTATTCCACGGGTATTAACGCCATGACCTTTCATGCAGAACACATGATGCACAGCTCAGATTAAATTAGGAGCGTGCAGCTATTAACATCAAGATAAGCACTGTTGCAAAAACTGATGTTGAGGTCAACCATATTCCCATGTGAGCTGAACAAGAAGCGAAACTTGTTGTTTCGACCGAAGGGGGGAAAACTGAATGAAAAGCCCATAAGTTAAGGTGGAGTTTCGGGGGGGCTTCCACTTACTTGTAATGTTAGTTGTTAGTTTTAGAGGTACAGCATGGAAACAGGACCTTCCGCCCACCGAGACCAACAATCACCCACACACTAGTTCTACCCTATTCACTAGGGACAGTTTACAGAAGCAAAGTAACCTACAAGCCCGTGTGTCTTTGGGATGTGGAGACGGAAGCCGGAGCACCCGGAGAAAACCCACGCGGTCACAGGGAGAACGTCCAAACTTCGTACAGACAGCCACCTGAGGTCAGGATCGAACCTGGGCCGTTGGTGCAGTAAGGTAGCAGCTCTACCAGCTGCGCCGCTGACAAAGTGCTTCATCTGGCTTTGAAATTCGAATGGGAAATTTTGTCTTTGGGGTTTTTCTTAACACATTTCTTAATGGTGTTATGCCGTGATTCAGTCGGCTCTGTGAAATCACCAGGGGGTTAACCCGAGGGTGAGTCTTGGCACAGAATGCTCATACTTTCCTTTATCTGGTTCCAGAGGCTGGCGATGCAAGAAATCGTGGGCCCTTCCCCTCCCAGCCTTGGCTTTAGTACAGTACTTAGAGTCACAGAAACAGGCCATTCGGCCCAACTCGCCCCATGCCAACCACAATGTCCTATCTGAGCTAGTCCCACTTGGCCACATTTGTCCCATATCTGTACCAAACATTGAGCAAACACAAAGTGCTGGTGGAACTCAGGGGGCCAGGCAGCATCTGTGGGGAGATATGGACTCACACCACCCTGACCAGGCTCCCATTTCACTCCTACCACCAGAAGGAAAGTACAGGAGTCTGAAAACTGTGACCGCCAGATTCAAGCATGGCTTCTTTCCAGCAACTATTAGGCTCTTGACCACTGCACCACATTCTCAACTATCAATCTGTAGGTGCTGTCTTTGTGTAAACCCCGTGCCTTTTGGTTCTTGATTCCCTTAAAGCCCTGTCCCACGGTACGAGTTCATTCCAAGAGCTCTCCCGATTTTGCCCTGATTCGAACTCGGAGATTTACGGTAATGGTCACTCGTCAGTACTCAGGGGCTCTCGTGGACATTTTTCAACATGTTGAAAAATCTTCACGAGTCTTCCCTTGCTTACCTGCCGTTAGCGAGTCTTCCCGAGTACCTGCCGTTAGCGTAACGAGCCGCTAAGAGACGTCCCCGCGCTCCGACGTACCCTCTACGTTCATTCTCCGTGCTTACCATGAGTTGGATTTTTTTTAAACTCGGGAGAGCTCTTGGAATGATCTCGTACCCTGGGACAGAGCTTTTACTCTGGGTAAAAGACTCTGTGCATTTACCCTATCGATTCCTCTCATCATCTCTTACATGGTGCAACGGTAGAGTCATTGCCTTACAGCTCCAGAGGCCCGGGTTCCATCCTGACTACGGGTGCAGTCTGCACGGAATCCGTACGTTCTCCCTGTGACCGCGTGGGTTTTCTCCGGGAGCTTCGGTTTCCTCCCACACTCCAAAGACATAGTTTGTAGGTTAATTGGCTTTGGTAAAAATTGTAAATTGCCCCTAGTGTGTTGGATAGTGCTAGCGTGCAGGGATTGTTGGATTGCACGGACTCGGTGGGCCAAAGGGCCTGTTTCTGCCCTCTAGAAACGAAAACACCATTTACTAAGTTACTGTATTAAGGGAAACATCTGCCTGGATGCGACTTGGGTGGACAATTGCCTCTCGTGTAGGGATCTCGTGTCGGAATGATACATTCCAGCATTTACTTGTCTGGGCCCTCATGCACATTTGCAATGCCCGCAGGCTTCTAGCTAAGTCAGACCTGTGTAGATCTGCTTTGAGATTTAAAAATCTTCGAACAATCATGGATTTGTAACGTGTTTATGAATAAGAGATGAAAGGGTTGCAGAAAATAAAAACACAGGAAATGAGGACCCAATCCTGATATATTTTCCGATGTTACCACACAGTCTAAATATGGCATTCTCTAACATATATTAGCAGTTACGTCTTTTAGTGCGTCTGATTTTGTTGGTGGAATCTTGCCATTTTTAGAGTCCCATCCAAAAGGACAGATGCTCTCCTGATTGTTTATCCATCTTGTAGGATGTCTCAGAGCTCTATTTATTTCTAGATATTTTTAGATCTTCTATATTGTTAAATTCATCATGAAAAGTTATTATGCAGTACAATCACCACTCTTAGTTTACGCAAACTATTATAATTGCAAGATCCCCTGATTTTATTTGATGACTGTTTTACCAATAAGCAAAGTGCACTTCTTTGAAGACTCAAGGAACTGCAGATGCTGGATTACAAAAAAAAACCACACAGAGTGCTGGAGTACCTTAGTGGGTCAGGCAGCATCTCCGGAGAGCATGGATAGGTGATGTTTCAGGTTGGGACCCTTCTTCACACTTACACAAGGAACTGCAGATCTGAAGAAGGATCCCGACCCAAAACGTAGCCTGTTCATTCCCTCCACAGATGCTGCCTGACCCGCTCAGTTCCTCCGCCATTTTGTGTTTTTGTTCAAGACTCCAGCATCTGCAGTTCCTTCCGTCTCTGCATAAAAGATATTGCAACATTATCTCAACAAAGTAATCCCACATATCCTAGTCATTCTCCCAATTCCGTCGTGGGAGTTTGCATTGGCCAATTTGTTGCTCTATTTAAACATTGCCTTCAAAAATTAAACATCTGAATCACATTGTCCATTGTCCATTGTCCCGTTTTCATCCCTGTCACAATGATTTACTACACTTATCGTGTAACTCAACTCAAACAAAAGATAGTTGTAAAAGCATTTTTTTGCACAGTCACAATGAACCATGTGATCCACTGGCTTTTAATTATCTACTTACAGGTATATTTAAAAATAGAACATTTTAGAAAATAAGAAAGTGAATTTCTCTTTGGCCCAAGATAGTATTGTTTTCAGAGGCTAGAGATTGGACAGTTGCAAGATGGCACTGGAATGTGTTCCGTTCCAGAAGAGGAACTACTTCAGGCATTTCACTTTTTCACTTTGAGTAAGCATTTACAGTATGATTGGACTGGATAGCACGCAGAACAGGTTTTTCACTCAACCTCTGTGCATGTAACACTAATAAACTCAACTAAACTGAACTGAACTAAATTAAACAAAACTAAACTAAACCAAACCAAACTAAATTAACATAAACTAAACTAATTTAAGCTAAAATAAACGAAGCTAAACTAAATTAAACTAAACTGAACTAAATTAAACTTTATTTCTGCGCTGCAGGGCACAATCATTTTTTTTCACATTTACTAACATTACGTTTGAAACCTGAATCTGAATTTCATGCAATATCAGAACAGCCAGCGATAGGGTACAGTGGTGCAGCGGTAGAGTTGCTGCCTCACAGCGTCAGAGAGCCGTGTTCGATCCTGACTACGGGTGCTGTCTGTACGGAGTTTGTACGTTCTCCCTGTGGCCATGTGGGGGTTTTTCCGGGTGCTCCGGTTTCCAAAGACATACAGGTTTGTAGGTCAATTGGCTTGGGTAAGATTGTAAAATTGTCCCTGGTGTGTAGGACAGTGCTAGTGTACGGGGTGTTCGCTGGTTGGCATAGACTTGGTGGGCCGAAGGGCCTGTATCTGCCCTGTATAGCTAAGACGAATAAAAAGCCCAATGTATGCAGGGAATGGAGAGAATGTAGTCACGTTCAGGCAGATGAGCCTACACAAACCAATTAGCCTACATACCTGTACATCTTTCGAGTGAGGGAGGAAACCGGAGCACCTGGAGAAAACCCACACAGTCACGGGGAGAATGTACAAACTCCGTACAGACAGCACCTGTAGTTAGGATCTAAGCTGGGTCTCTGGCGCTGAAAGTCAGCAACTCTACCGCTGCGCCACTGTATTACGACTTGATGTTTGATAAGGATCCATAGATAGACATAGAAGAGAACACACAAAATAGCTGCCTCTCTCTCCACCTTGCCCACCTTTCAGTGATGTACCTGCGATCGTTACAAACAGCCGAAGGAACTGCTGACGCTGGTTTACCAAAAAGGACACAAAGTGCTGGGGTAACTCAGCAGGTCAGGCAGCATCTCTGGAGAAGATGCCAGTTTCGGGTCGGGGCCTGTCGGGACAACCTGCTGAGTAGTTCCAGTACTTTGTGTTGTTTTTTTAACATATATGGGTAATTGGGTATTTCCATGGGTATTTTTAAAGCGGAGATTGATAGGTTCTTGATTAGGAACGAGCGTCAAAGGTTATGGGGAGAATGCAGGAGAATGGGGTTGAGTGGGAAAGATAGATCAGCCATGGTTGAATGGCAGAGTAGATTTGATGGGCTGAATGGCCTAATTCTGCTCCTATATCTACAGCTCCATGGTCTTACGTATTTGTATGGTCTCCTGTCTTAAAGGTACTATGCTTTCTGCTTAACGGTGAAAGTCAAGAACTTGCACCAGCAGTGGTTCTCTGATATGTTTTATTACTTCAGCGGGATTTCCTGTTGCTCTTCAAGATTTATCTTAATCGGTTCCTGAACCTTATCAGACTCCAGTGGGGTCAGGTTTGGCTCACTGCGTAGTGTGCTGTACAGTGTTTGAACTGCAGATATCTTGAAAGCATTTAAGCAAGCACAGCACATCAGAAAACTAAAAATGTCTGCATGTTTCAAACGACCGTTACCAAATTCTACAGATACACCGTAGAAAGTATCCCATCAGGTTGCATCGTGGTTTGGTTTGGGAACAGCTCTGCCCAAGACCGCAAGAAATTGCAGAGAGTTGTGGATGTAGTCCAGTCCATCACACAGACCAGACTACCCACCATCGACTCCACATACACTTCACGCTGCCTCGGGAAAGCAGCCAACATAGTCAAGGACCCCTCACATCCCCAGTCATTCCCACTTCGCCTGTTGGGCAGAAGGTACAGAAGCTTGAAAGCATGCTCCACCAGACTCAGGAATAGCTTCTTCCCCTCTAGTTAGCTGAGTACTGAAAAAACCTCTCATGACCTAAGAATGTAGGCCCGATCTCCAGCCTACCCTGTTGTGTCCCTTGCACTTTCTCCGGAGCTGTAAGACTTGGAGTGGGCCCAGTGGCGCAGCGGTAGATTTGCTGCCTTACAATGCCAGAGACCCAGGTTCGATCCTGATTATGGGTGCTATCTGTACAGAGTTTGTACGTTCTCCCCGTGGCCCCCGGGGTTTTCCCCGGGTGATCTAGTTTCCTCCCATACTCCAAAGACATACATGTTTGTAGGTTAATTGGCTTCTGTATAAATTGTCCCTAAGCTAGTGCACGGGGTGATCGCTGGTTGGTGCGGACTCGGTGGGCGAAGGGTCTGTTTCCACTCTGTATCTCTAGAGTAAAGTAAACTGTATGCTGCAGCCTGGTATATTCCTCTTTGCAATACCTGGTGAACTTGTAGATAGCTTGACAGTACTCATGTACAGTATGCTTTGACTGGATAGCACAAAAAACAAAATCTTTCTCACTGTACACGTGACTATAATAAGCCAATACCAAGACCTATGTGACAGTCATTGTCTCGATTATTAAATCTCCCGTGCCCTTATAAATGCAAATCAATTTTCCATCTAGTTTTGCATAATAAAATTACATGCACATTAAAGCTTGTATTAACCCTGTAAGGTACTGAAAATAATGAGGACTTTAGTTTTCTAAACAGGTATGCACAATATTCCGTATTGTTCTGCATGTGTTCAGTGTGGCTGGGCTATGTCTAAGGCTGATATTTTTGCTTGCATTACACTCACTATTTGCATTTGAGTTGCACCTTTTCTCAACTCAAATCGTCCCAAATTACAACCAGCGACGTACGTTTGTAAGGGATTCACTTTTGTAAAGTAGTAGGCCCAGCAACGACTACTTTACACAGCAAGCAGGTAATAATGACTAGATTGCCTTTGTCTATACTCAGCAATGCATATAGTGCTGGAGAAACTCAGCAGGTCAGGTAGCATCCGTGAACGGAATGGACAGACGGCCATTTGGGTTTCCAAGCGATCCCAGGCGTTATCTGTACATTGTCTCCACTGCCTGAGGTGCGGAGTTCCTCCAACTCGCTGTGTTTTTATCTTTACATATAATGCT